>NC_053492.1:189147672-189747672 GCF_905171775.1 Rana temporaria
GCGGACACGCCCCGCGTATTGTTTAGGCGCGCGCTTTCTATACGATGGTTAGTACAGCCATCGTACAGAAAGCCCCGGGCAGACATGTACGGTGAAAACGGTCCGGCGGAGCGGTTTCATCGTACATGTTTGCTGGTGTGTACACGGCCTTAGCAGTACATTGTGCAGAGGTATGCGAATAACAAAACAAACTGAACAGGATTATAAATATTTACATACAGTATAAGCATTTAAATGGTTTATTTAGCTCTGATAGATGTAAATAAAGTGTGTTACTCCAATATTTCAAATCCCGATATACAGTATGTCTGTGATACCATGTATTATATTTAAAAGTATCCAGCTCTCTTTGCATCGCTTCATTTGTAAGAAATACATGGTGATCCTCAAAGTCCCTTGCTTTCCAATTTCAAACTGATCACACTGGGCATGGAAGCACATTCCCTGCAACGTGGTTAGTTTTCTTTTTGCATTGTACTCAGGAGCACAGTCTGCCTGTACTCCAATGGGCAGACTTGTGCTGAACTGCCCCCAATGCACAGCTAACATCTCACTCAGAACATCAGTGTACTGCTCTTTCTCAGTGTCCTGTTGACACATCCCTCTGCAGTCTCCACCCCACCTCTCAAAGCATCTTATGCAGCTGAGAAAAGAGGTCATGTGATCGCTTAAAGAAAAAAAAAGGTATTTATAAATAAAAACATGATTATGCCATATGATTCAGGCATATTGATAATTAACAAGCATAGCTGAAAACAACATGTATTGTACCTTGATAGAATGAATGAATATCAGTAATAGTGGACTGCAAGAAAAAGTTGGGTGCTTGGTAAATGAGTGTCTGTTGCCAGTCTTAACATGAGAGAATCAGTAATATATGGAGTGTCTGTACACAAAAAAAAAAAGTGTTTGTAAATCTAAAACTTTTTCTAGTTTTGGATAGATTGGGGAAGGGTTGGAATTTGTGTCCGTTTTTTTTTCTTTATCTCTGTGTCCCTGTTAGGATGAATCACCCCTCTATTTGTCATTGTGACCATAGTCAACATTGTCACCAAATTAATTTTACAGTTGTCACCAGAGCAAAAGGTGAGGGTCTGTAATGAGAATTCCCCTTTTAAGATTGCCTTCTTATCCAGGACAGGAGATCAGAGGAGTCTTCCCAATGAGACACAGGCATCAAAAAATAACCTGCCAGCGGTCTTAACCATTGTCTATTCTATCCAAAACAATTAAATAAATTAGATTAAATGCAATTAAAATAAATTAATACAATTGTCTATACATGCACTTTAAATTGGAATGGTAAGAATAGTGTTATTGTTATGTAAATAATGTTACTGTGATGTTGCTAACAGGAATTGTTTGTGAAAAATAAATATGTTTCAATATGAATAATATTGTAGATCATCAAAAGTATAGTGTTGTAATATTAATATAGATGTGTAGGCATTTAAAATAGTGTGTTATGTGTATGGCATGGTATATCTGTGTTACATACAGGCATTCAAGGTTACACATCAAAAGGTGTTTGCTGACCAAAAGGGTTAGTGGTCAAACACAGATCAAAGGAACAGCTGAAGACCCTTAGGCCTTGTACAGACGAGCGAACATGTCCGATGAAAACGGTCCGCGGACCGTTTTCATCGGACATGTCCGCTCGGAGATTTTGGTCTGATGGTTGTACACCATCAAACCAAAATCCCCGCGGACAGACAGCGCGGTGACGTTGACGCCGCCACGTCCGCAAACCAGGAAGGAAAATGCTTTCACGCATGCGTCAAATCCATTCGGCGCATGGGGGAGATTTTGGTCTGCTGGTCTAACCGGACTACTGGACACTATACATCTGTATCACTACATTTATTGGACACGTTTATGAGATCACTACATATAGTATTTATGTGATTTATTCCATCAGTTCACATTAGCTACACATACAAAAGTGTCTACCAGTGACCATTCTATGTATTCAAATTATAGTTATTAGTTAATGACAATAACAATCATTAATTAATGACAATTATTTTTCTAAACAAAATTGACAACATGCAGGAGAGAAAATCATACATTATTTTAATTATGGACATTATGAATGCTTTTTTGAACTCATGCAGAAACAAAATTTAAATAATATTATATTCAAGTAAAGCCCAACATTTTATAAAACAATTCCTGAATTAAATGCCAGGCAACCGTATAAACATGTCTCATACAGAATATGTTTACATTATTTTTCATTTTTTTTTCTTTTTATATTGTTATATTGTTATTACTATTATTATAGATAACAAAATATTTTCAAATTCAAATGTTGTATAGAGAAAAATAAAATCTAGTAAAATTATAAGAAAAGTTATGCACATTTACAACCTGTGTGCACTTACTGTATATGTGTATGTTAATGTTCAATGCATTTAATAAATGTATTTACAGTATGATAGCTGGGTGGACTTACACTCACTGTATCACCGATACATTTTAGTATATGAAAATGTGCACCCTGCACAGCAGTCATACAAATAACTAGTACTATTGTAAATCTAAAACTGTTCTGTGTAAGGGCTGCAATCTATAATTAAAATTATACATTTTAAGTGTAAGTCAGATTTGCATGACTTTTATTTATGTCAAACTGTCATGTAAGTATGCATGACTTCCAATTTATTATCAAGGTCTTACAATGTATAATAACAAAATAAATAGATTTATTATAAATAATACTCAACTCTTTAAAATGAGCAATATATTTACCTGGTGATGATGTGGTTTTAGTTGATGACACAGTAGAACCTACAGATACAAAGACAAATTGTCTAATAACTATTTATAACTACAAATTTAACAAACCGCATATTTTATGATCACAGAGCACACCTTATCCAAATGCAAAAGTAAAACTGTCTGCACAGATTTGTCCACAGGAAAGAGCTATGTGGCCCAGATATATTGATGACAGTTCACTAGCAAGAACATTTCACAGAGCAGATTAAGCAGCCAGCTTATGTATTAGCACATGGGCTTACCCAGTTTAGACTGCTCTCTAACTCTCTTGTTTGTTCATCCAATGCTCACCTTCGGACCTCTCCAGAGCCTCTCCAATCTCTGGAGCTCTCTACCTCTATTTGTCTGGCTATGTCCTACTATATGCACCTTTAAGCGATTCCTGAATACTCAAAGCAGCTAAAGCAGTTGTAAAGGCTTTTTTTTTCTAAAATAGCAAACATGCTATACTTACCTGCTCTGTGCAATGGTCTTGCACAGAGCAACCCTGAACCCCCTTTTCTGGGGTACCCCACCAGTACTCTTGGCTCCTCCTATTATTTGTGGGCATCCATATAAACTCTATAGCAAGCTGCTTGCTATGGGGGGGGGGCCCAGCTGTGCTGTGTGTGTCTATTGACATACACAGCCCAACCCCAACCCCTGTTCTCTCCTCACAGAAGCCAATGGCTTTTACTGCTGCTCTGTGAGCAGAGAGAAATAAGAGAGCTGCTGCAAATGGGCACAGCACTGGATCAAGATAGCACTCAGGTAAGTATACAGGGGTGTGTATATCTACACCTCTAAGACACCATATCCAAAAAAGGGTCAGAAAAACCCTTCAGGTCTCAGTAGCATAAAATGTGCCATCTCAAGTTACTCAGCTACTGTCTGTAATCACCAGAGTGTACAGCCCTAACCAAATGCAGAAGGCATAGATTCCCTGCTCAGAATTCTCCATGGGAATGAGCAGAATTTCCTAGATGTTTTGACCCACATCCAAATACCATAGTAATGCCCAGAAGGTGGTTTACAAGTACACCAGCTAACACATTTTAGCAGACATAGATATTTAGCCAGATAGTTTATTAGCACATCGCTTATTGGCCAAGCTAGGCTGGGTAGATTTCACAGAAAGTGGAAAATGTCCCTAATAGGCCAGCTGTATAAGGAAAATGTAAAGCAATCTGAATGTTTGTCAGAATTAAACGTTTAAATATTTTACAAACTTTACTTTTCTGTCAATTTTAGCTTTATACAGAGTCATTCATATGCTACATATGCCTACATCTAAAGTCATTGCACGTAGAAAGGTCTGTTCTGAACTGGTTCATACAAATCCAGACCCAGTCTGGCTCATACAAATTTAGATTCATCATTTACATTTCTTAACCATTGAGGGTGGAACAGCTTGTTGAAAATAAGCTTGTTGAAAAATATTTATGTTATTCCATGTTCTCATTGTAAACAAAAAGCTGTGCAGTGATGATTTTATTTGGTGTGTAAAGCTGGCCATACATTAGTCGATTTTCAAATCATTCGTATGAATATTTGCATGAAAATCATTCGTATGAAAATTTGCATGAAAATTCTCATCAGTACGTTTGATGATATGCTGGACCACAGTCACTCTTAGAAATTAATTTATTCAAGAAAGAAATTCCATCCTGCTCCTTCGAATTTTCTTTCCACTGTGGATGTCAATTTGCCCCAATAACAATTACTAATTCAAATGAACATTCCCAAAATGAAATTCTTCTAACACAATTCTACTAGTGTATTGCCAGATATGGACTAATAAAACTACTCAAACTATTTACCTGTCGGTTTTGTAGTTACAGTGGTGGTGGTGGTAGTTGTTGCTGCTAAAAAGACAAAAGTTAATTTTTTATCAATGCAGTCTTAGAATACACAAGCCAGACATCCTAAAGAAATGTTTAAAGCCTAGCTAAAACCATGTTACACCCATATTTAGGTTGTATCGTGTTGCATGGTTGCAAGCTGACCCCCCCCCCCCCCCCCAAACCATCCCACTCCTGACAGTGTGCAGATGTTTTTTTATCCTTGCAGCCACTGTCACTTTTGAAATCGATGCAGCTGTATGGTGCTCCACTCGCACAGCCACATTATTCATTCACAGAGATCTGTGAATGAATAAATAAACTACAAGCCCCATCCTCCTTTGTGGCAGTCATTTAATCATATTAAACTGAAATTCTCAGACTTTATTAGATATTATTTTAAGACTAGGAAATAACCAAGCAAATAGTCTGTCATGAATGGATCACAGCTTACCAGTACAATATCCTGGGTAAAAAGAAATATCATCTATAGCAACGTCACTGCGGAAATCTTCACCTCTGACACCATCAATGAAAATCTGTTGACAAAATTCATGAGGTTATAGCTAATAGCCAGAACTGGGTTTATAATATGCCAGTGCAAAGAGCACAATGACTAAAAAGCACAATAACATACAAAAAGAGATCAAACTATTTGTAATAGATTTAATAACAATTCATTTGGCAAAAGAAATACATTGCATACCTGGATAATATCACTTTCAGGCAGGAAAATCTTCTCTAAATACCACATGTCCCCATGATCTCCTTCTATAGTGAAGACATCTTCCAAACCATAATCTCTTAGTACTGACACCCTCAGCATCATGTATTTTGCTGCTCCATACATGTGATACCAAAACTGTAAGCAATGAGTTCCAGTGAAACAATTTGCAGGACTCTCCAATCTTGCAAAGTCTCCCTCTTCTGAATCCTGTCCATTAATGTATAGATAGTAGCCATCTGTTTAAATTAAAATATTAATGCTGAAGTACCTTTTCTGTTATGAACCATTATTTTGGGAGTTATATAAACTATTACAAACAGAGAAAGTAAGTAAATAAATGACTTACATCCTGTTGTGTGGTCAAATGATGGTCCAGTAAAATCGGAAGGGGTTGAGCCATTCCAGTGTATCCAGTCCATGTTATCACTCGTTGATTGTTTCCAGTTACACAAGTTCACATCAAAAGAACAATCTATATGGCATACATCTGTTTTAGGAAACACAGATAACATTTATGAGTTATATTGTGCATATTGTATAATGCATGTGCAAGCGTTAAAGCTGAACTTGAACATGTTTACTGTAGGAATATTTATAGAGGTGACCGAGTCGGCTGGTGACCCATTATTGTCAGTAGGCTGGGATACGGAGGTCACACTTCTATATTTCATAGCTGTAACTGAGAACGTTTTGTTTCCCTCTTAGGCCCCGTACAGACGACCAAGCATGTCTGCTGAAACTGGTCTGCGGGCCAGTTTCAGCAGACATGTTCGGTCGTGTGTAGGCCCGAGCGTGCAGGATTCCAGCAAACATTTGCCCGCCGGGCCTTTTTCCAGCGGACAAATATTCCTGGACTTGTTTTAAAACAGTCCGCTGGAATCCTGCCCGCTCGGACATGTTCGGTCGTCTGTACAGACCTACCGTACATGTCCGAGCACCCGCCATCCCTCGCATGCGTCGAATGACTTTGAGGCATGCGTGGAAGCAATTAACTGGCAGGCCCGCCCACGTCGCCGCGTCATTGTCGCGGCGACACCGCGTCATCGACGCGGCGACACCGCGGACACGCCCCGCGTATTGTTTACGCGCGGCTTTCTATACGATGGTTAGTACAGCCATCGTACAGAAAGCCCCGGGCAGACATGTACGGTGAAAACGGTCCGGCGGAGCAGTTTCATCGTACATGTTTGCTGGTGTGTACACGGCCTTAGCAGTACATTGTGCAGAGGTATGCGAATAACAAAACAAACTGAACAGGATTATAAATATTTACATACAGTATAAGCATTTAAATGGTTTATTTAGCTCTGATAGATGTAAATAAAGTGTGTTACTCCAATATTTCAAATCCCGATATACAGTATGTCTGTGATACCATGTATTATATTTAAAAGTATCCAGCTCTCTTTGCATCGCTTCATTTGTAAGAAATACATGGTGATCCTCAAAGTCCCTTGCTTTCCAATTTCAAACTGATCACACTGGGCATGGAAGCACATTCCCTGCAACGTGGTTAGTTTTCTTTTTGCATTGTACTCAGGAGCACATTCTGCCTGTACTCCAATGGGCAGACTTGTGCTGAACTGCCCCCAATGCACAGCTAACATCTCACTCAGAACATCAGTGTACTGCTCTTTCTCAGTGTCCTGTTGACACATCCCTCTGCAGTCTCCACCCCACCTCTCAAAGCATCTTATGCAGCTGAGAAAAGAGGTCATGTGATCGCTTAAAGAAAAAAAAAGGTATTTATAAATAAAAACATGATTATGCCATATGATTCAGGCATATTGATAATTAACAAGCATAGCTGAAAACAACATGTATTGTACCTTGATAGAATGAATAATATCAGTAATAGTGGACTGCAAAGAAAAAGTTGGGTGCTTGGTAAATGAGTGTCTGTTGCCAGTCTTAACATGAGAGAATCAGTAATATATGGAGTGTCTGTACACAAAAAAAAAAGTGTTTGTAAATCTAAAACTTTTTCTAGTTTTGGATAGATTGGGGAAGGGTTGGAATTTGTGTCCGTTTTTTTTTCTTTATCTCTGTGTCCCTGTTAGGATGAATCACCCCTCTATTTGTCATTGTGACCATAGTCAACATTGTCACCAAATTAATTTTACAGTTGTCACCAGAGCAAAAGGTGAGGGTCTGTAATGAGAATTCCCCTTTTAAGATTGCCTTCTTATCCAGGACAGGAGATCAGAGGAGTCTTCCCAATGAGACACAGGCATCAAAAAATAACCTGCCAGCGGTCTTAACCATTGTCTATTCTATCCAAAACAATTAAATAAATTAGATTAAATGCAATTAAAATAAATTAATACAATTGTCTATACATGCACTTTAAATTGGAATGGTAAGAATAGTGTTATTGTTATGTAAATAATGTTACTGTGATGTTGCTAACAGGAATTGTTTGTGAAAAATAAATATGTTTCAATATGAATAATATTGTAGATCATCAAAAGTATAGTGTTGTAATATTAATATAGATGTGTAGGCATTTAAAATAGTGTGTTATGTGTATGGCATGGTATATCTGTGTTACATACAGGCATTCAAGGTTACACATCAAAAGGTGTTTGCTGACCAAAAGGGTTAGTGGTCAAACACAGATCAAAGGAACAGCTGAAGACCCTTAGGCCTTGTACAGACGAGCGAACATGTCCGATGAAAACGGTCCGCGGACCGTTTTCATCGGACATGTCCGCTCGGAGATTTTGGTCTGATGGTTGTACACCATCAAACCAAAATCCCCGCGGACAGACAGCGCGGTGACGTGGCGGTGACGTTGACGCCGCCACGTCCGCAAACCAGGAAGGAAAATGCTTTCATGCATGCGTCAAATCCATTCGGCGCATGGGGGAGATTTTGGTCTGCTGGTCTAACCGGACTACTGGACACTATACATCTGTATCACTACATTTATTGGACACGTTTATGAGATCACTACATATAGTATTTATGTGATTTATTCCATCAAGTCACATTAGCTACACATACAAAAGTGTCTACCAGTGACCATTCTATGTATTCAAATTATAGTTATTAGTTAATGACAATAACAATCATTAATTAATGACAATTATTTTTCTAAACAAAATTGACAACATGCAGGAGAGAAAATCATACATTATTTTAATTATGGACATTATGAATGCTTTTTTGAACTCATGCAGAAACAAAATTTAAATAATATTATATTCAAGTAAAGCCCAACATTTTATAAAACAATTCCTGAATTAAATGCCAATCAACCGTATAAACATGTCTCATACAGAATATGTTTACATTATTTTTCATTATTTTTTTATTTTTATATTGTTATATTGTTATTATTATTATTATAGATAACAAAATATTTTCAAATTCAAATGTTGTATAGAGAAAAATAAAATCTAGTAAAATTATAAGAAAAGTTATGCACATTTACAACCTGTGTGCACTTACTGTATATGTGTATGTTAATGTTCAATGCATTTAATAAATGTATTTACAGTATGATAGCTGGGTGGACTTACACTCACTGTATCACCGATACATTTTAGTATATGAAAATGTGCACCCTGCACAGCAGTCATACAAATAACTAGTACTATTGTAAATCTAAAACTGTTCTGTGTAAGGGCTGCAATCTATAATTAAAATTATACATTTTAAGTGTAAGTCAGATTTGCATGACTTTTATTTATGTCAAACTGTCATGTAAGTATGCATGACTTCCAATTTATTATCAAGGTCTTACAATGTATAATAACAAAATAAATAGATTTATTATAAATAATACTCAACTCTTTAAAATGAGCAATATATTTACCTGGTGATGATGTGGTTTTAGTTGATGACACAGTAGAACCTACAGATACAAAGACAAATTGTCTAATAACTATTTATAACTACAAATTTAACAAACCGCATATTTTATGATCACAGAGCACACCTTATCCAAATGCAAAAGTAAAACTGTCTGCACAGATTTGTCCACAGGAAAGAGCTATGTGGCCCAGATATATTGATGACATGTTCACTAGCAAGAACATTTCACAGAGCAGATTAAGCAGCCAGCTTATATATTAGCACATGGGCTTACCCAGTTTAGACTGCTCTCTAAGGCCCCATACACACCATAGAATCTATCCGCAGATAAATCCCATCAAATGGGTTTATGCGGATAGATTCTATGGTGTGTACACTCCGTCGGAAATGTATCCGCGGATAAATCTCCCCTGGGATGGATTTCCAGCAGATGGATATTTGCTGACATGCTCAACAAATCCATCTGCTGGAATCCATTCCAACGGATGGATCCGCTCGTCTGTACAGACTTACCGGATCCATCCGTCCAAAGGGATTCCCCGCACGCGTCGTAATGATTTGACGCATGCATGGAATTCTTTATATGACAGCGTCGCGCCCGTCGCCGCGTCATAATAGCGGCGACGGCGCGACACGTCATCGGCAGAGGATTTCAGCGCGGATTTCAATGCGATGGTGTGTACACGCCATCGCATAGAAATCTTCTGAAATCCTCGAGAGGATTTATCCGCGGATACGGTCCGCTGGACCGTATCTGCGGATAAATCCTCTCGTGTGTATGGGGCCTAACTCTCTTGTTTTTGTTCCTCCAATGCTCACCTTCAGGACCTCTCCAGAGCCTCTCCAATCTTCTGGAGCTCTCTACCTCTATTTGTCTGGCTATGTCCTACTATATGCACCTTTAAGTGATTCCTGAATACTCAAAGCAGCTAAAGCAGTTGTAAAGGCTTTTTTTTCTAAAATAGCAAACATGCTCTACTTACCTGCTCTGTGCAATGGTCTTGCACAGAGCAACCCTGAACCCCCTTTTCTGGGGTACCCCACCAGTACTCTTGGCTCCTCCTATTATTGGTGTGCATCCATATAAACTCTATAGCAAGCTGCTTGCTATGGGGGGGGACCCAGCTGTGCTGTGTGTGTCTATTGACATACACAGCCCAACCCCAACCCCTGTTCTCTGCTCACAGAAGCCAATGGCTTTTACTGCTGCTCTGTGAGCAGAGAGAAATAAGAGAGCTGCTGCAAATGGGCACAGCACTGGATCAAGATAGCACTCAGGTAAGTATACAGGGGAGTGTATATCTAACACATCTAAGACACCATATCCAAAAAAGGGTCAGAAAAACCCTTCAGGTCTCAGTAGCATAAGATGTGCCATCTCGAGTTACTCAGCTACCATCTGTAATCACCAGAGTGTACAGCCCTAACCAAATGCAGAAGGCATAGATTCTCTGCTCAGAATTCTCCATGGGAATGAGCAGAATTTCCTAGATGTTTTGACCCACATCCAAATACCATAGTAATGCCCAGAAGGTGGGTTACAAGTACACCAGCTAACACATTTTAGCAGACATAGATATTTAGCCAGATAGTTTATTAGCACATAGGTTATTGGCCAAGCTAGGCTGGGTAGATTTGACAGAAAGTGTAAAATGTCCCTAATAGGCCAGCTGTGTAAGGAAAATGTAAAGCAATCTGAATGTTTGTCAGAATTAAACGTTTAAATATTTCACAAACTTTACTTTTCTGTCAATTTTAGCTTTATACAGATTCATTCATATGCTACATATGCCTACATCTAAAGTCATTGCACGTAGAAAGGTCTGTTCTGAACTGGTTCATACAAATCCAGACCCAAATTGAGATTCATCATTTACATTTCTTAACCATTGAGGGTGGAACAGCTTGTTGAAAATAAGCTTGTTGAAAAATATTTATGTTATTCCATGTTCTCATTGTAAACAAAAAGCTGTGCAGTGATGATTTTATTTGGTGTGTAAAGCTGGCCATACATTAGTCGATTTTCAAATCATTCGTATGAATATTTGCATGAAAATCATTCGTATGAAAATTTGCTTGAAAATTCTCATCAGTACATTTGATGATATGCTGGACCACAGTCACTCTTAGAAATTAATTTATTCAAGAAAGAAATTCCATCCTGCTCCTTCGAATTTTCTTTCCACTGTGGATGTCAATTTGCCCCAATAACAATTACTAATTCAAATGAACATTCCCAAAATGAAATTCTTCTAACACAATTCTACTAGTGTATTGCCAGATATGGACTAATAAAACTACTCAAACTATTTACCTGTCGGTTTTGTAGTTACAGTGGTGGTGGTAGTTGTTGCTGCTAAAAAGACAAAAGTAAATTTTTTATCAATGCAGTCTTAGAATACACAAGCCAGACATCCTAAAGAAATGTTTAAAGCCTAGCTCCAACCATGTTACACCCATATTTAGGTTGTATCATGTCACATGGTTGCAAGCTGACCCCCCCCCCAAACCATCCCACTCCTGACAGTGTGCAGATGTTTTTTTTATCCTTGCAGCCACTGTCACTTTTGAAATCAATGCAGCTGTATGGTGCTCCACTCGCACAGCCACATTATTCATTCACAGAGATCTGTGAATGAATAAATAAACTACAAGCCCCATCTTCCTTTGTGGCAGTCATTTAATCATATTAAACTGAAATTCTCAGACTTTATTAGATATTATTTTAAGACTAGGAAATAACCAAGCAAATAGTCTGTCATGAATGGATCACAGCTTACCAGTACAATATCCTGGGTAAAAAGAAATATCATCTATAGCAACATCACTGCGGAAATCTTCACCTCTGACACCATCAATGAAAATCTGTTGACAAAATTCATGAGGTTATAGCTAATAGCCAGAACTGGGTTTATAATATGCCAGTGCAAAGAGCACAATGACTAAAAAGCACAATAACATACAAAAAGAGATCAAACTATTTGTAATAGATTTAATAACAATTCATTTGGCAAATGAAATACATTGCATACCTGGATAATATCACTTTCAGGCAGGAAAATCTTCTCTAAATACCACATGTCCCCATGATCTCCTTCTATAGTGAAGACATCTTCCAAACCATAATCTCTTAGTACTGACACCCTCAGCATCATGTATTTTGCTGCTCCATACATGTGATACCAAAACTGTAAGCAATGAGTTCCAGTGAAACAATTTGCAGGACTCTCCAATCTTGCAAAGTCTCCCTCTTCTGAATCCTGTCCATTAATGTATAGATAGTAGCCATCTGTTTAAATTAAAATATTAATGCTGAAGTACTTTTTCTGTTATGAACCATTATTTTGGGAGTTATATAAACTATTACAAACAGAGAAAGTAAGTAAATAAATGACTTACATCCTGTTGTGTGGTCAAATGATGGTCCAGTAAAATCGGAAGGGGTTGAGCCATTCCAGTGTATCCAGTCCATGTTATCACTCGTTGATTGTTTCCAGTTACACAAGTTCACATCAAAAGAACAATCTATATGGCATACATCTGTTTTAGGAAACACAGATAACATTTATGAGTTATATTGTGCATATTGTATAATGCATGTGCAAGCGTTAAAGCTGAACTTGAACATGTTTACTGTAGGAATATTTATAGAGGTGACCGAGTCGGCTGCTGACCCATTATTGTCAGTAGGCTGGGATACGGAGGTCACATTTCTATATTTCATAGCTGTAACTGAGAACGTTTTGTTTCCCTCTTAAGCCCCGTACAGACGACCAAACATGTCTGCTGAAACTGGTCTGCGGGCCAGTTTCAGCAGACATGTTCGGTCGTGTGTAGGCCCGAGCGTGCAGGATTCCAGCAAACATTTGCCCGCCGGGCCTTTTCCCCAGCGGACAAATATTCCTGGACTTGTTTTAAAACAGTCCGCTAGAACTTCCGGTTCCGGCGCCTCATGGAGTGACTGCTCTCCTCAGCAGCTCCCGCCGCACGACTCAGTATCCAGCCTATAAAACCCCCTCGAGCAGCCATCCGAACCCCCCTCCACCTCTGGGCACATCCCCCCACGACCATGGATCGGTTCGTGGAGAAATCGGGCACCCGCAGCCATTCGGCCCAGACGGCGCCGCCGGCGGTGGCCCAGCCGCAAATCGAGGCCCCGGCTTCGGCCTACTCCGCTCCGCGGACCCCAGACGCGCCGGCGGCGACGGAGGTGAGTGGCGCTATCTCCCCCTCTCCTCCCTCACACGCTCCCTCACCCCAATCAACGGGGAACAGCACATCCTCACCCCACCAAGTGGGGGATAATACAACCGAGCGTATTGCTCAGGCCGTAGCTGCCCTGCTGAACCCCATGATAGCAGCTTCGGTGGAAAAAGCTGTAAATGCTGGGATGGCACAGATCAAGGCCCAGCTTGGGGAGCATGGTTCAAGATTAAATGAATTAGAACACCGCCTGTCTAGTGCGGAAGAGGATCTATACCATGCCCAGGCCATGGAACACGCACAGGACAAGACGAACCAATTCATTCTTCAAAAATTAGACGATTTAGAAAACAGATCCAGGCGAAGTAACCTACGTTTCGTGGGTGTCCCGGAATCACTTCAGGCCTCCGCACTCGCCGAGTTCTGCGCCCAGCGCATCCTGGAGGCGCTGGGCCTTCCTGGCCCTTGCACGGTAGAACGTGCCCACCGAATGGGGGCTTTTAATTCGGAACGCAAGTCACCGCGCCCGATCATAGCCAAATACCTAAACTACGCTGAAAAGTCCCTCATACTACACTCCTTTCGGCAGGCCCGCCAGCTCCAGATTGATGGTATAAAAGTGCTAGTATTTGCAGACTATTCCATTGAGGTCTCCAAGAAACGTAAGGCCTTTCAACAGGTTTGCTCTGAACTTTTCAAACAACAAATCAAGTTTACCTTAGCCTTCCCGGCTATACTACGCCTCAAGGCCCCGAATGGTGATCAGCTGACCTTTCAGGACCCCTCAGAAGCCGAAGCTTTCCTGCGGTCGCGGCACCCACACCTCAACCCCCAGACGCCCTCCAAGGCCCCTGCACTTAATCGTTCCCTGGACCAGAGAAGCCCGAGGAAGGAATCGCCTAAGCGTTTCAGAGCCTCGGCCCATGATCCGGCCTGGGCCACCGCGAGATGATTTTCCAGCGACCAGCACGCCCTCCTGGTTCTTATTTCTTCCCCCTGAGCGTCTTGCTACATCGCCAAGGAGTCCTCTGATCAAGTCCTGCTCATGCACCACTTGACCCCCAACCAACTGACGGCTCTCCATCCCCCTCTTGCCGACAGGACAGGTAGCGCTATGTGGTATACTATCCAGTTAACCCATTTTGGGTTTTGTTTTCTTTTTTTCTTTTGTTTATACCTCTGCTGTGTACCTGCATTACCCCGTTGATATGGTTCAGCTGTATTCATCCAGATTGTATCTCACTTGGATCAGTCATGCTCTCCCTATGCCCCCCTCCCTGATCGAACATATTTATATCTGTATAACTGTTATCAATGTTTTGAGTTATTTGCGCCTCCTGGGCTCACTGTACGCACTAACCCTGCCCCCCCGCTATGGGCACTGCGTGTTAGCCGCGAGAAGCTATACCACTTAACCTTGGCTCTCAGGCATAGGCCACCTATGTCGTGACAAGGGGGCCTGCTCGTACAGTGACTCCATGTGGAAAAAAGTGAAGTTTTTGCTATTGGTTTTGTTACTTTTGTCATTTTCTTTCCAGCTCCTCAGTTTGCGCCCTCTCCCCCCTCCCCTCTCTCCCCCTCCCCCCGGCACTCACCTACACGCACCCTATACATCCCCTCCCCCTTGTGACTTACAGGTCCTGATCTGCCCTTACGTGGTGACCCCCCTTGGCCCCTTGTCAGATAATATCCGTCGTAAAAATACATCTCAGACCCCATTCCCGGAACCCCTAACATGAAAGTTATTTCATGGAATGTGAAGGGACTCAGATCCCCAAATAAAAGAATGAAGATCCTTAGACACCTAAAAAGAATCAAAGCGGACATAGCACTACTACAGGAAACCCATTTATCCGCATCTGATTTCCCGCGCATGAAAAAACTTTGGGTGGGCACGGTCCTGGGCTCTGAAGCGGTTGGCCGCAAGGCAGGTGTCCTCCTATTGATACATAAAAACCTTCCCTGCTCGGTTCTAGCGGTAAACTCCGATTCCCATGGCCGCCTATTATCAGCTCACCTCAAAATCGGTTCTAAAGAATTGGTCGTCTCTAACGTCTATGCCCCGAACAGCCCAGGCGGTCCGTTCTACTGTGAGCTATCTTCCTGGCTGCTGCAAAACACCAATCTTCCTCATTTGGTCGGAGGCGACTTTAATGATACCCTGCACCCAGTAGACGACAGATCCTCCCCTAAATGCTCCCGCTCAGGCCTTGACCCATTGCAACCCTCGCTATTTGTCTCCACGATGGACTCGCTTCACCTGCGAGACCTATGGCGTCTGACCCATCCCGCGGATAGGGAATTTACGTTCTATTCTAATCCCCATGCCATATTCACCAGAATAGACTATTTTTTCGCAATATCTGATCACGCCCCGATATCAGTCTCCCTGGACAACCTAGACCTTCCCCCCCAACCTATGCTATGGCGCTTCCCCTCCTTCCTCCACAACCACTCCGACTTCCGACATTTTATGGAGAAAGCCTGGCTGGAATACTCCTCGGCGAATGCCCCCCACATAGATAACCCAAACCTCTTCTGGGACGCCGGCAAGGCTTTCCTCAGAGGACAAATCATTTCCTACGCCACCTCATTTAAGAGAAACGCCCTGTCTAAGTTCAAATTAGTCAGTTCCCGTTTACATATAGCACAAAGAAACCTTTCTCTAGCTGACTCCCCTGACAACAGAGACGAGTGGCACGCAGCCAAACGGTCATTCAATACGTGGGCGGACACTCTAGAAACAGTTAAAAAGTCCAACTTAGATGCCTCGCTCCACAAATTTGGCAACAAGTCGGGTAAACTCCTCGCCAGACTCTGCAAAGGCGCCTTCACCCCAACCCACATCACCTCCCTAAGGGATTCGAGCGGCTCCGTCAAAACCAACCCCCCAGCTATCAACAAGGCGATGCTCCAATTTTACTCGGCCCTTTACGCCCCGGACCCCGTTGACAGATCGACGGCAAACGCCTTTCTAGAGAACTTAGACATCCCTCAGCTTACCCCCTCCCAATTAGAAAGCCTAAACGCCCCTATTTCTATTCACGAGATCTCCGAAACCATTCGCAAGCTTGCACCCTCAAAAGCCCCGGGCCCTGATGGCTTTACGGGCGAATTTTATAAGACCCTACAAAACATAGTGGAACCCACTTTACACAAAGTATATTGCAGCGTCTGGTCCGGCGGCCCCTACCTCCCTTCGGGAAACCAGGCTATTGTAAAGTTATTGTCTAAGAAAGGAAAAGACCCGCTCGAACCAGGCTCGTACAGACCGATATCCCTTCTGAACCTTGACGTTAAAATTCTTTCTAAGATCGTTGCCAATCGGTTATCAGATATCATTCCCTCCCTGATACACCCGGCTCAATCGGGCTTCGTAAAAGGCAGGACGGCCACTTTAAATATCCGTAAAGTAATGCTGGCTTTAGAACATGCTAAACAACACCCAGAAGGCGATTTCGCCATTATCACATTGGACGCGGAGAAAGCCTTCGACAATGTCAGCTTCGAATGGCTTTCTGTGTCCATGGAGAAAATGGGTTTCTCCGGCCCCTTCTGCCATCTTATAAATGCTATGTATGCAACCCCCTCTGCGAAATTAGTGGCCGCTGGCATTCTCTCAGAGGAATTCCGCCTCCATAAGGGGACGCGAGAGGGCTGCCCCTCTCTCCCCTTCTCTTTAATTTAGCTCTAGAACCCCTGTCCAGACACCTAACCCAAGTAGCGCCCCTTCACGGAATACATTCGGGCCCCCACGAACTGCGTTCGTCTCTTTTTGCCGACGATGTCCTCATCTTTTCGGCGGACCCCTCCTCCGATATGATCACTATCAAAACGGTTTTTGACACGTTCCGTCGCTGCTCTGGCCTCCGAATAAACTACTCCAAAAGCGAAATCCTACCATTAGGCTCCCGCCCCGACCCCTCCTGGACACGCCACTCCATCTTCACGGTAGCCTCCTCTCATATTACGTACCTCGGCATAAAAATTGGCAAACTGCCCTCTTCTCTGTATCACTTAAACTACTCCCCTTGATTTCGAAACTATCTCAAGAATTGTCGAACTGGTCGGATCTGCCGCTCTCGCTCCTGGGAAGATGCCACTTGGTCAAAATGGTCAGTTTCGCTAGATTATTATACCCGATGCAGACTATACCCCTACTCTTACGCCATAAAGATATCAAACTTATTGAATCAGCTATCTCCAAATTCATATGGCACGGCAAGAGACCCCGCATAGCTATGAAAAAACTTTTTCTTCCCAGACGCGAGGGCGGTGTAAGTCATCCTAATGTCAGATTATATAATTTAGCATGTCTATTGAGAACAGGCTTAGATTGGATTTCACATTCGGCGAGGTATTCCAATTACTCACTAGAATCAGCCATGGTGCACCCCTTCTCCCTAGTGGCCCTTCTCCACTGTAAATGGAAATCGGTCAAACCCCCACTCCAGCATAACTTACTACTCAGGGACACGGTCATAGCCTGGAGGGAATCCAGAAAACTCCTGGGTCTGTCCCCCTTCGTATCACGTCACCTTCCTATTCAAGGCAACCCCGGCTTCCCCGCAGGACTAGACCACAAACCCTTTAAAATATGGCAGGAAAGGGGACTTACACTTTTCGCATCATTGTGTGACACCTCAACTGGCCTCCCTCTGCCTTTTACAAGAACTGCTGAGACGTTTGATCTACCCAAGGCTCACATCTTCCACTATTGGCAATGTGCCAACTACCTACGACTCTCGTGCACTGAGGCCTCGAAGCGCTTCCTCACTACTTTCACTGACAGGCTGCTTCTGGAAGGCTCCTATAGGATCTCGGACATCTACAAACCCCTGCTCCTTAAAGCGCTACCTTCTTTATCGTCCACATCTGCTGCAAACTGGGGCAAAGACTTTCCTGACGAAAACCTGATTTCCAAGTTATTACACGGCTACAATACTGTCCAGAGGATTACACCAAATGAAATCTGGAAGGAAACACAGTTAAAGATTCTCCACCGGGCCCACATCCCTTTTCTACACTCCTCGCAGGACGTGAACGGCGCCTCCTGCCCCTTGTGCCAACACCCGAAACCCTCTTTATCTCACCGGTTCTGGTCTTGCTCATTTATTTCAGCGTTTTGGGATCAAGTATTGGCCTACGTTTTTCAAATCACCCTACTGAAGTTACCCAAAGATCCTTTCCTCCTTATATTTGGATATTGGGACCCCCTGCTGCTACAAAGATCTCAGGTGTCCAAGACCTGTCCACTACTTTGTTTCCTTGTCGCACGAAGGGCTATTCTAAGAAACTGGATCTCTTCTCAACCCCCCTCCGCCAATCTGGTTGCACAAGACCTCCTTCTCCTCCTCTATAAGGAACGAGCCACCACCGACTTCCAGCGAGCCACGGAAAAATCCCGCTTTCTCTTAACCTGGCAACCTTTTATGTCTGCATCACTCTCCCAAGAGGACCTCAGCGCCTTTGATCAGTTTACTTTCTCGTATTTCAAGTCCCCTCCACCCACAACCTAGGGCGTCACCTAGCTCTCATACCACCGCTCCCGATTAATTTGTTCTGAACTGCTTCTACAGGTCTGGACGTCACCTCCCCCCTCCCCTCCCCCTCCATCTTGGTGCTCTTCTGAACGGTGCTCTATACATGGTGCCCCCCCCTCCTCACCTTATAGATTTCCTAGCTGTTAGAGCTCCCTGTATTCACTACTTAGATTCTTTGTTACCCATAACTGTTGACATGCCTAGAATCCATCATTTTTAGACTCACCCGGGTCGTATCCTCTGTTATGGGTCAGATCCCACCAGTTTCACTTACGTGTGGAGGTGGTGTCCTCTTAGGCATCCTCCTCCTTGTTTGGGGTTTGCGGACGGGGATCCCGCCTCTACCATGTCTCATACCTGACTATATGTCTGTTGGATTTATTGTTCCTGATCCGCTAGATACATTGTTCGCGGTTACATGTAGATATTATACTGCTGGGGCTGCGTCCCCATTTGCTATGTTCTTTTTTCTACTTGGTATTGTGGATTCTATTTGCTGTATTTGTGAAAACTTAATAAATACTTTTTGAAAAAAAAAAAAACAGTCCGCTGGAATCCTGCCCATTCAGACATGTTCGGTCGTCTGTACAGACCTACCGTACATGTCCGAGCGCCCGCCATCCCTCGCATGCGTCGAATGACTTTGAGGCATGCGTGGAAGCAATTAACTGGCAGGCCCGCCCACGTCGCCGCGTCATTGTCGCGGCGACACCGCGTCATCGACGCGGCGACACCGCGGACACGCCCTGTGTATTGTTTACGCGCGGCTTTCTATACGATGGTTAGTACAGCCATCGTACAGAAAGCCCCGGGCAGACATGTACGGTGAAAACGGTCCGGCGGAGCCGTTTCATCGTACATGTTTGCTGGTGTGTACACGGCCTTAGCAGTACATTGTGCAGAGGTATGCGAATAACAAAACGAACTGAACAGGATTATAAATATTTACATACAGTATAAGCATTTAAATGGTTTATTTAGCTCTGATAGATGTAAATAAAGTGTGTTACTCCAGTATTTCAAATCCCGATATACAGTATGTCTGTGATACCATGTATTATATTTAAAAGTATCCAGCTCTCTTTGCATCGCTTCATTTGTAAGAAATACATGGTGATCCTCAAAGTCCCTTGCTTTCCAATTTCAAACTGATCACACTGGGCATGGAAGCACATTCCCTGCAACGTGGTTAGTTTTCTTTTTGCATTGTACTCAGGAGCACAGTCTGCCTGTACTCCAATGGGCAGACTTGTGCTGAACTGCCCCCAATGCACAGCTAACATCCCACTCAGAACATTAGTGTACTGCTCTTTCTCAGTGTCCTGTTGACACATCCCTCTGCAGTCTCCACCCCACCTCTCAAAGCATCTTATGCAGCTGAGAAAAGAGGTCATGTGATCGCTTAAAGAAAAAAAAAGGTATTTATAAATAAAAACATGATTCTGCCATATGATTCAGGCATATTGATAATTAACAAGCATAGCTGAAAACAACATGTATTGTACCTTGATAGAATGAATAATATCAGTAATAGTGGACTGCAAAGAAAAAGTTGGGTGCTTGGTAAATGAGTGTCTGTTGCCAGTCTTAACATGAGAGAATCAGTAATATATGGAGTGTCTGTACACAAAAAAAAAAGTGTTTGTAAATCTAAAACTTTTTCTAGTTTTGGATAGATTGGGGAAGGGTTGGAATTTGTGTCCGTTTTTTTTTCTTTATCTCTGTGTCCCTGTAAGGATGAATCACCCCTCTATTTGTCATTGTGACCATAGTCAACATTGTCATCAAATTAATTTTACAGTTGTCACCAGAGCAAAAGGTGAGGGTCTGTAATGAGAATTCCCCTTTTAAGATTGCCTTCTTATCCAGGACAGGAGATCAGAGGAGTCTTCCCAATGAGACACAGGCATCAAAAAATAACCTGCCAGCGGTCTTAACCATTGTCTATTCTATCCAAAACAATTAAATAAATTAGATTAAATGCAATTAAAATAAATTAATACAATTGTCTATACATGCACTTTAAATTGGAATGGTAAGAATAGTGTTATTGTTATGTAAATAATGTTACTGTGATGTTGCTAACAGGAATTGTTTGTTAAAAATAAATATGTTTCAATATGAATAATATTGTAGATCATCAAAAGTATAGTGTTGTAATATTAATATAGATGTGTAGGCATTTAAAATAGTGTGTTATGTGTATGGCATGGTATATCTGTGTTACATACAGGCATTAAAGGTTACACATCAAAAGGTGTTTGCTGACCAAAAGGGTTAGTGGTCAAACACAGATCAAAGGAACAGCTGAAGACCCTTAGGCCTTGTACAGACGAGCGAACATGTCCGATGAAAATGGTCCGCAGACCGTTTTCATCGGACATGTCCACTCGGAGATTTTGGTCTGATGGTTGTACACACCATCAAACCAAAATCCCCGCGGACAGACAGCGCAGTGACGTGGCGGTGACGTTGACGCCGCCACGTCCGCAAACCAGGAAGGAAAATGCTTTCATGCATGCGTCAAATCCATTCGGCGCATGGGGGAGATTTTGGTCTGCTGGTCTAACCGGACTACTGGACACTATACATCTGTATCACTACATTTATTGGACACGTTTATGAGATCACTACATATAGTATTTCTGTGATTTATTCCATCAGTTCACATTAGCTACACATACAAAAGTGTCTACCAGTGACCATTCTATGTATTCAAATTATAGTTATTAGTTAATGACAATAACAATAATTAATTAATGACAATTATTTTTCTAAACAAAATTGACTACATGCAGGAGAGAAAATCATACATTATTTTAATTATGGACATTATGAATGCTTTTTTGAACTCATGCAGAAACAAAATTTAAATAATATTATATTCAAGTAAAGCCCAACAATTTATAAAACAATTCCTGAATTAAATGCCAGGCAACCGTATAAACATGTCTCATACAGAATATGTTTACATTATTTTTCATTTTTTTTTTCTTTTTATATTGTTATATTGTTATTACTATTATTATAGATAACAAAATATTTTCAAATTCAAATGTTGTATAGAGAAAAATAAAATCTAGTAAAATTATAAGAAAAGTTATGCACATTTACAACCTGTGTGCACTTACTGTATATGTGTATGTTAATGTTCAATGCATTTAATAAATGTATTTACAGTATGATAGCTGGGTGGACTTACACTCACTGTATCACCTATACATTTTAGTATATGAAAATGTGCACCCTGCACAGCAGTCATACAAATAACTAGTACTATTGTAAATCTAAAACTGGTCTGTGTAAGGGCTGCAATCTATAATTAAAATTATACATTTTAAGTGTAAGTCAGATTTGCATGACTTTTATTTATGTCAAACCGTCATGTAAGTATGCATGACTTCCAATTTATTATCAAGGTCTTACAATGTATAATAACAAAATAAATAGATTTATTATAAATAATACTCAACTCTTTAAAATGAGCAATATATTTACCTGGTGATGATGTGGTTTTAGTTGATGACACAGTAGAACCTACAGATACAAAGACAAATTGTCTAATAACTATTTATAACTACAAATTTAACAAACCGCATATTTTATGATCACAGAGCACACCTTATCCAAATGCAAAAGTAAAACTGTCTGCACAGATTTGTCCACAGGAAAGAGCTATGTGGCCCAGATATATTGATGACATGTTCACTAGCAAGAACATTTCACAGAGCAGATTAAGCAGCCAGCTTATGTATTAGCACATGGGCTTACCCAGTTTAGACTGCTCTCTAACTCTCTTGTTTTTGTTCCTCCAATGCTCACCTTCAGGACCTCTCCAGAGCCTCTCCAATCTTCTGGAGCTCTCTACCTCTATTTGTCTGGCTATGTCCTACTATATGCACCTTTAAGTGATTCCTGAATACTCAAAGCAGCTAAAGCAGTTGTAAAGGCTTTTTTTTCTAAAATAGCAAACATGCTCTACTTACCTGCTCTGTGCAATGGTCTTGCACAGAGCAACCCTGAACCCCCTTTTCTGGGGTACCCCACCAGTACTCTTGGCTCCTCCTATTATTGGTGTGCATCCATATAAACTCTATAGCAAGCTGCTTGCTATGGCGGGGGGACCCAGCTGTGCTGTGTGTGTCTATTGACATACACAGCCCAACCCCAACCCCTGTTCTCTGCTCACAGAAGCCAATGGCTTTTACTGCTGCTCTGTGAGCAGAGAGAAATAAGAGAGCTGCTGCAAATGGGCACAGCACTGGATCAAGATAGCACTCAGGTAAGTATACAGGGGAGTGTATATCTAACACATCTAAGACACCATATCCAAAAAAGGGTCAGAAAAACCCTTCAGGTCTCAGTAGCATAAGGCCCCATACACACCATAGAATCCATCCGCAGATAAATCCCAGCAAATGGGTTTCAGCGGATAGATCCTATGGTGTGTACACGCCAGCGGATCTTTATCCGCGGATATATCTCCCCTGGGATGGATTCCAGCAGATCGGATATTCGCTGACATGCAGAACAAATCCATCTGCTGGAATCCATCCCAACGGATGGATCCGCTGGTCTGTACAGACTCACCGAATCCATCCGTCCGAAGGGATCCCCCGCATGCGTCGTAATGATTTGACGCATGCGTGGAATTCCTTATATGACAGCGTCGCGCACGTCGCCGCGTCATAATCGCGGCGACGGCGCGACACGTCATCGCAAGAGGATTTCGGCGTGGATTTCAATGCGATGGTGAGTACACACCATCGCATGAAAATCCGCCGAAATCCACGAGAGGATTTATCCGCGGAAACGGTCCGCTGGACCGTATTCGCGGATAAATTCTATTGTGTGTATGGGGCCTAAGATGTGCCATCTCGAGTTACTCAGCTACCATCTGTAATCACCAGAGTGTACAGCCCTAACCAAATGCAGAAGGCATAGATTCCCTGCTCAGAATTCTCCATGGGAATGAGCAGAATTTCCTAGATGTTTTGACCCACATCCAAATACCATAGTAATGCCCAGAAGGTGGGTTACAAGTACACCAGCTAACACATTTTAGCAGACATAGATATTCAGCCAGATAGTTTATTAGCACATCGCTTATTGGCCAAGCTAGGCTGGGTAGATTTCACAGAAAGTGGAAAATGTCCCTAATAGGCCAGCTGTATAAGGAAAATGTAAAGCAATCTGAATGTTTGTCAGAATTAAACGTTTAAATATTTCACAAACTTTACTTTTCTGTCAATTTTAGCTTTATACAGAGTCATTCATATGCTACATATGCCTACATCTAAAGTCATTGCACGTAGAAAGGTCTGTTCTGAACTGGTTCATACAAATCCAGACCCAGTCTGGCTCATACAAATTTAGATTCATCATTTACATTTCTTAACCATTAAGGGTGGAACAGCTTGTTGAAAAATATTTATGTTATTCCATGTTCTCATTGTAAACAAAAAGCTGTGCAGTGATGATTTTATTTGGTGTGTAAAGCTGGCCATACATTAGTCGATTTTCAAATCATTCGTATGAATATTTGCATGAAAATCATTCGTATGAAAATTTGCATGAAAATTCTCATCAGTACGTTTGATGATATGCTGGACCACAGTCACTCTTACAAATTAATTTATTCAAGAAAGAAATTCCATCCTGCTCCTTCGAATTTTCTTTCCACTGTGGATGTCAATTTGCCCCAATAACAATTACTAATTCAAATGAACATTCCCAAAATGAAATTCTTCTAACAATTCTACTAGTGTATTGCCAGATATGGACTAATAAAACTACTCAAACTATTTACCTGTCGGTTTTGTAGTTACAGTGGTGGTGGTGGTGGTAGTTGTTGCTGCTAAAAAGACAAAAGTTAATTTTTTATCAATGCAGTCTTAGAATACACAAGCCAGACATCCTAAAGAAATGTTTAAAGCCTAGCTCCAACCATGTTACACCCATATTTAGGTTGTATCATGTCACATGGTTGCAAGCTGACCCCCCCCCCCCCAAACCATCCCACTCCTGACAGTGTGCAGATGTTTTTTTTATCCTCGCAGCCACTGTCACTTTTAAAATCGATGCAGCTGTATGGTGCTCCACTCGCACAGCCACATTATTCATTCACAGAGATCTGTGAATGAATAAATAAACTACAAGTCCCATCCTCCTTTGTGGCAGTCATTTAATCATATTAAACTGAAATTCTCAGACTTTATTAGATATTATTTTAAGACTAGGAAATAACCAAGCAAATAGTCTGTCATGAATGGATCACAGCTTACCAGTACAATATCCTGGGTAAAAAGAAATATCATCTATAGCAACATCACTACGGAAATCTTCACCTCTGACACCATCAATGAAAATCTGTTGACAAAATTCATGAGGTTATAGCTAATAGCCAGAACTGGGTTTATAATATGCCAGTGCAAAGAGCACAATGACTAAAAAGCACAATAACATACAAAAAGAGATCAAACTATTTGTAATAGATTTAATAACAATTCATTTGGCAAAAGAAATACATTGCATACCTGGATAATATCACTTTCAGGCAGGAAAATCTTCTCTAAATACCACATGTCCCCATGATCTCCTTCTATAGTGAAGACATCTTCCAAACCATAATCTCTTAGTACTGACACCCTCAGCATCATGTATTTTGCTGCTCCATACATGTGATACCAAAACTGTAAGCAATGAGTTCCAGTGAAACAATTTGCAGGACTCTCCAATCTTGCAAAGTCTCCCTCTTCTGAATCCTGTCCATTAATGTATAGATAGTAGCCATCTGTTTAAATTAAAATATTAATGCTGAAGTACTTTTTCTGTTATGAACCATTATTTTGGGAGTTATATAAACTATTACAAACAGAGAAAGTAAGTAAATAAATGACTTACATCCTGTTGTGTGGTCAAATGATGGTCCAGTAAAATCGGAAGGGGTTGAGCCATTCCAGTGTATCCAGTCCATGTTATCACTCGTTGATTGTTTCCAGTTACACAAGTTCACATCAAAAGAACAATCTATATGGCATACATCTGTTTTAGGAAACACAGATAACATTTATGAGTTATATTGTGCATATTGTATAATGCATGTGCAAGCGTTAAAGCTGAACTTGAACATGTTTACTGTAGGAATATTTATAGAGGTGACTGATCCATTATTGTCAGTAGGCTGGGATGCGGAGGTCACACTTCTATATTTCATAGCTGTAACTGAGAACATTTTGTTAACCTCTTAGCAGTACATTGTGCAGAGGTATGCGAATAACAAAACAAACTGAACAGGATTATAAATATTTAGATACAGTATAAGCATTTAAATGGTTTATTTAGCTCTGATAGATGTAAATAAAGTGTGTTACTCCAATATTTCAAATCCCGATATACAGTATGTCTGTGATACCATGTATTATATTTAAAAGTATCCAGCTCTCTTTGCATCGCTTCATTTGTAAGAAATACATGGTGATCCTCAAAGTCCCTTGCTTTCCAATTTCAAACTGATCACACTGGGCATGGAAGCACATTCCCTGCAAAGTGGTTAGTTTTCTTTTGCATTGTACTCAGGAGCACAGTCTGCCTGTACTCCAATGGGCAGACTTGTGCTGAACTGCCCCCAATGCACAGCTAACATCTCACTCAGAACATCAGTGTACTGCTCTTTCTCTGGGTCCTGTTGACACATCCCCCTGCAGCCTCCACCCCACCTCTCAAAGCATCTTATGCAGCTGAGAAAAGAGGTCATGTGATCGCTTAAAGAAAAAAAAGGTATTTATAAATAAAAACATGATTATGCCATATGATTCAGGCATATTGATAATTAACAAGCATAGCTGAAAACAACATGTATTGTACCTTGATAGAATGAATAATATCAGTAATAGTGGACTGCAAAGAAAAAGTTGGGTGCTTGGTAAATGAGTGTCTGTTGCCAGTCTTAATATGAGAGAATCAGTAATATATGGAGTGTCTGTACACAAAAGAAAAAGTGTTTGTAAATCTAAAACTTTTTCTAGTTTTGGATAGATTGGGGAAGGGTTGGAATTCGTGTCAGTTTTTTTTCTTTATCTCTGTGTCCCTGTTAGGATGAATCACCCCTCTATTTGTCATTGTGACCATAGTCAACATTGTCACCAAATTAATTTTACAGTTGTCACCAGAGTAAAAGGTGAGGGTCTGTAATGAGAATTCCCCTTTTAAGATTGCCTTCTTATCCAGGACAGGAGATCAGAGGAGTCTTCCCAATGAGACACAGGCATCAAAAAATAAACTGCCAGTGGTCTTAACCATTGTCTATTCTATCCAAAACAATTAAATAAATGAGATTAAATGCAATTAAATAAATTAATACAATTGTCTATACATGCACTTTAAATTGGAATGGTAAGAATAGTGTTATTGTTATGTAAATAATGTTACTGTGATGTTGCTAACAGGAATTGTTTGTGAAAAATAAATATGTTTCAATATGAATAATATTGTAGATCATCAAAAGTATAGTGTTGTTATATTAATATAGATGTGTAGGCATTTAAAATAGTGTGTTATGTGTATGGCATGGTATATCTGTGTTACATACAGGCATTCAAGGTTACACATCAAAGGTGTTTGCTGACCAAAAGGGTTAGTGGTCAAACACAGATCAAAGGAACAGCTGAAGACCCTTAGGCCTTGTACAAACGAGCGAACATGTCCGATGAAAACGGTCCGCGGACCGTTTTCATCGGACATGTCCGCTCGGAGATTTTGGTCTTATGGTTGTACACACCATCAAACCAAAATCCCCGCGGACAGACAGCGCGGTGACGTGGTGGTGACGTTGACGCCGCCACATCTGCAAACCAGGAAGGGAAATGCTTTCATGCATGCGTCAAATCCATTCGGCGCATGGGGGAGATTTCGGTCTGCTGGTTAAGCGTACTAAACAGTGGACATGTCGGACGGACGGGTTTCCAGCAGATAAATTTTAAAGCATGCTTTAAAACTTTTGTCTGCTGAAACTGTCTGCTAGGCTGTACACACGGTCGGATCTGTCCGCTGAAACTGGTCTGCGGACCAGTTTCAGCAGATATGTTCGGTCGTGTGTACAGGGCCTCAGATGTGTTAATTTACCTAGGTGTGTGTGAGATGGCCTGTTAACCTCAAAGGATAACTTCCTTACATACATAAGGAAGTATTTATTGATGGTAATTAGACTTGAGGAAGTTTCCATTGACCTGGAAGAACCACTCCTCCAGTGTGAGACCAGTTTTTGAGAAAGTCAAGCTGGCATTCATCTAGTCTTGTCACTCTATGATGAATATAGCATGGGTCTAGGAAAAGATGGGATTCTGAATTACTCTGTTGGATTTGTATCGTCTGTGGACGTTGGACTTTGTATGTTATTGGAAGTTAATTAAATTTGCATTCTCTGGAGAGCCTGTGTGTTGCTGTGAAACAACGTAATTTTAGCCATGATTCTAACATCTAAGATATCAATTATCTAACCGGACTACTGGACACTATACATCTGTATCACTACATTTATTTTGACACTTATATGAGATCACTACATTGGTGCCATTCAATTGACCAGAAGCGCATTTTCAGGACTTGGTAACAGAAGTCGGTGATGACAAAAAATCCTGGGAGTTGGACAGAAGTCTGATGGAGACCCAAGAGCTGTGCTGTGACTCTAATGTCTGATTGTGACATAAGAGAGTCTGATATACAAGACTAAACAAGTTTGGAACCCCAGAATTTTTCTCTGGAGACTGGAAACTGAAGAAAAAACTACTGCCGTGTACTAAAAGACCGGAACTGGCAAGGTGGAGCTTCAAATGCGGTGAGTAAAATATTTCCTTTTTTAAATTATTAAAATATAGTCAAAATGCTTACTCAGTGTGAAGCTAGTGTCAGTTCTGATAAAGTTAACAGATGGGTTTAAAATGTATTAATCGTCATTGCGGTCTTATATAATTGCAGAAAAATGTAAGCAGACGAGGACTATGATGAAGGAATTTTTAGAGGAAAGTGTTTTTGATAGCAAAATTTCAGAAAGTAAAAGAAAAAGTTGTATTGTGCAGGGCTTGTTATCTTGCTGTTTAAAAATGGAAAGTTCTTTGAATGATAAGGTTGAGGAAATTGCGCAGTTACAGAGTGCAGTTGATAATAGCCATAAGGTTTGTTAGAGGTTACAAAACCAATCAGAAACTGAGACAGTAAATTTAAATTGATGCAGTAGTTACTATTGGTGGAGCTTTGCTTGAGAAATCTAAATGTTGTGATGAATTATCAGAGGAAAATGAGAGATTAAAATTAAGAATTATGGAATTAGAGAAGAGATCTCAGGAGTGCAGATATGCATCAAATCTTGGATTAAGCAATCTGCAGCAAAATACAAACTTTCTATCAAATGAAAACAGAACCATAACCATAACAATAATAACAACAATACAGGTGAAGTTCAGCTTGTAATGAAGCATTTGAAACCAAAAAAACTGGATGCAATTCTTAAAGAAATAGGAATGGTTCCCTGCCATGATTTAACAGATTTTTAAAATGGTTTTGTGACTTGCAGAATGTCAGAGATATGTACAATCTCAACCCATCTGAATTAGAAAGAGTTTTGCAAATTCTATATGGATGGTCTTTGGCTGAGAATCAAACAGATCTGTCTTCAGCCTTTTGAGGACACGGGACATATTACTGGAATTATTGCGTGTTCTGTACGGAGTGCGTTCCGATGTCGCGATTCATGGGAAGATCCACCAAATGCTAAGTGAGTCTCCTATGAATTGTCGCACAGGATAGAAACTATTATGGGATTTTTGGTTGGTAATAATCTTGCTTTGAGCGGGGAGGCTCGATACATATCAGTATGTTGCTAGATGCAATGCATGAGGATATCAAACAAAATATTTTATTAGTTACCCTAAATCCTCATGATTTAAAAGACGTATTATTGAGAGCAGATCATTTATGGAGAATGTCAAATGAGCAGGCTGTCAGAATTGATATAGCCACATTGTTTAGGAAACACTGAACAAAAAGATCAGAAGATAATATCTAATGATCACATCAAAAGGGGAAACTCTGGGTCAAACATAGGTGATATTAACATGAAAAACAGAGCTGACCAAAATAATAATAAGAAAAAGACCTGGATACCATTTCCTCATTTAAAACAGAAATATGACCACCTAAATTGATTGAGTATGATAAGATGAAAATAGAATATTACACACTATTAGAACAGTTGAAGGGTACAGATCAGTTTTTAAATGAAAATTACACTTTTATAGCAGTGGGGGTGAATTAGCTTTAAACTGTGGACTGTAAATAGTACTTTGTTTATGGACTTTGCTAATGAGTTTTGTCTGAGAGTTTTTGACTTTCAGGTACATGGCTGGAGATATGCGTTTGCATGTGAATAGCAGGAGTAATTGCTGGCTAGTGGGGGAATTATAAAGAATTAATGGACATTCTCTCAATATTCATCAAGCAATGGACTTTTTTTTGAACATTCACATTTTCATTTTTTTTTTTTTTTTTAATGGCCTTACCCAACACCCTATTTTTTCATTTTCTCCCTTTCCCCGATATATTTTGCTTTTTTATTATGTTTTATTCCTTGAACTTAATCTTAAAACCAGAGCGAAGCATTTAAACCTAAATAATTTTATAACATCTGTACACATGACATAATGCATATTGATGTCAATAGATTTGACATCTGAGGTGATGCTGCACAATGGCTGGGCATAGCATAAATTATAGTAGGTTGGGTGGTTTTCCTAAATTTAAAGGAGTGGTGAGTGAAATTCTTACTCTAGTCATGATTTGAGACTTTGTTGAATCAGTTGTTTATAATATGCTGAAGGCTGAGACACATATGGATGAAAAAGACTTTCTACCTTTCATAAAAATACTGGCAAGAATTTCTACTGCTGATTTGTCTGCACAGAAAATCTGATAAACATTGATGTCAAGCTGATAATATCTAAACCATCGCATGGGGGAATTATACAGTATATATATGTTGGTATACCATTCTGGTGGAATTATGGACTGAATGATACAAAGAACAGCTCTATTAAAGGCAATGCGGGGGTCAGCCTACAGCACATTACGAAAGCAAATTGTTGCTGGCAATCAACAAATTCAGAATAGTGAAGGTTTGATGTTAAAGGAACCAAGTGTCCTGATTGGTGGATTAATGATTGAAGGTGTCAAGTGCAAGGAAATAGTTTGCAGCACAGAATTTGTACTGCCGGATCCAAACCTTTTTGACCTTGGAAGCGACTGCTGATACATTAATGGTTCTTCTTACTACAAAGATGGAAGATGGAAGATTTTTTTGTTTGTGTAAAGCATCTTTAAAAATGAAAACTTTGAGCCTGGAGATGAGAGAATCCTGGACTTATGTGGATTGGAGCTCCCAAGGCATACCAAGCTTTACTTTCAGTGAGATGGTGAGAGATGTGATGAAGTCAGAATGGACTGTGACATCAGCTCGTTTTTGCACAATATTCAAGATCGTGATGTGATTTACAAAACAAGGAGCAATCTAACAGCTATACGGGCAACTTCGTTTACTGAATCCTTTTCCAGTCATGGTCCAAGTATATTATTTCTATAATCTGTTTCATGGGGGATATTTTAGAGGTTGGTGAAGAGAGATGTAACCAGTCTCAACTTAATATTTCATATGAGCCATTGTAAAGCATACAGTACCTCAAACCATAATGAGGTTTGTTGTTCGAATTATGAGTCAGTTCTAGTAGTTAGAACCAACTCAAGTGGGGAATATGTTGTAATATTAATAAAGATGTGTAGGTATTTAAAATATTGTGTTATGTGTATGGCATGGTATATCTGTGTTACATACAGGCATTCAAGGTTAACATCAAAGGTGTTTGCTGACCAAAAGGGTTAGTGGTCAAACAACAGATCAAAGGAACAGTGAAGACCCTTAGGCCTTGTACAGACGAGCGAACATGTCCGATGAAAACGGTCCGCAGACCGTTTTCATCGGACATGTCCGCTCAGAGATTTTGGTCCTGAGACCTAGATGTGTTAATTTACCTAGGTGTGTGAGATGGCTGTTAACCTCAAAGGATAACTTCCTTACATACAAAAGGAAGTATTATGATGGTAATTAGACTTGGGGAAGTTTCCATTGACCTGGAAGAACCACTCCCTCCAGTGTGAGACCAGTTTTTGAGAAAGTCAAGCTGGCATTCAGCTAGTCTTGTCACTCTATGATGAATATAGTACAGGTCTAGAAAAGATGGGATTCTGAATTACTTGTTGGATTTGTATCGTCTGTGGACTTTGGACTTTGTATGTTATTCGAAGTTAATTAAATGTGTGTTCTCTGGAGAGCATGTGTGTTGCTGCAAAAAATGTGATTTATAGCCATCATACTAACATCTAAGATATCAATTATCTAACCGACTACTGGACACTATACATCTGTATCACTACATTTATTGGACACGTTTATGAGATCACTACATATAGTATTTATGTGATTTATTCCATCAGTTCACATTAGCTACACATACAAAAGTGTCTACCAGTGACCATTCTATGTATTCAAATTATAGTTATTAGTTAATGACAATAACAATAACTAATTAATGACAATTATTTTTCTAAACAAAATTGACAACATGCAGGAGAGAAAATCATACATTATTTTAATTATGGACATTATGAATGCTTTTTTGAACTCATGCAGAAACAATTTAAATAATATTATATTCAAGTAAAGCCCAACATTTTATAAAACAATTCCTGAATTAAATGCCAGGCAACCGTATAAACATGTCTATACAGAATATGTTTACATTTTTTTCATTTTTTTTTCTTTTTATATTGTTATATTGTTATTATATTATTATAGATAACAAAATATTTTCAATTCAAATGTTGTATAGAGAAAAATAAATCTAGTAAAATTATAAGAAAAGTTATGCACATTTACAACCTGTGTGCACTTACTGTATTGTGTATGTTAATGTTCAATGCATTTAATAAATGTATTTACAGTATGATAGCTGGGTGGACTTACACTCACTGTATCACGATACATTTTAGTATATGAAAATGTGCACCTGCACAGCAGTCTACAAATAACTAGTACTATTGTAAATCTAAACTGTTCTGTGTAAGGGCTGCAATCTATAATTAAAATTATACATTTTAAGTGTAAGTCAGATTTGCATGACTTTTATTTATGTCAAACTGTCATGTAAGTATGCATGACTTCCAATTTATTATCAAGGTCTTACAATGTATATAACAAATAAATAGATTTATTATAAATAATACTCAACTCTTTAAAATGAGCAATATATTTACCTGGTGATGATGTGGTTTTAGTTGATGACACAGTAGAACCTACAGATACAAAGACAAATTGTCTAATAACTATTTATAACTACAAACTTAACAAACCGCATATTTTATGATCACAGAGCACACTTATCCAAATGCAAAAGTAAAACTGTCTGCACAGATTTTTCCACAGGAAAGAGCTATGTGGCCCAGATATATTGATGACATGTTCACTAGCAAGAACATTTCACAGAGCAGATTAAGCAGCCAGCTTATGTATTAGCACATGGGCTTACCCAGTTTAGACTGCTCGCTAACTTCTTGTTTGTTCATCCAATGCTCACCTTCGGGACCTCTCCAGAGCCTCTCCAATCCTCTGGAGCTCTCTACCTCTATTTGTCTGGCTATGTCTACTATATGCACCTTTAAGCGATTCCTGAATACTCAAAGCAGTAAAGCAGTTGTAAAGGTTTTTTTTCTAAAATAGCAAACATGCTTACTTACCTGCTCTGTGCAATGGTCTTGCACAGAGCAACCCTGAACCCCTTTTCTGGGGTACCCCACCAGTACTCTTGGCTCCTATTATTTTGTGGGCATCCATATAAACTCTATAGCAAGCTGCTTGCTATGGGGGGGGGGACCCAGCTGTGCTGTGTGTTGTCTATTGACATACACAGCCAACCCAACCCCTGTTCTCTGCTCACAGAAGCCAATGGCTTTTAACTGCTGCTCTGTGGCAGAGAGAAATAAGAGAGCTGATGCAAATGGCACAGCACTGGATCAAGATAGCACTCAGGTAAGTATACAGGGGGGGTGTATATCTAACACGTCTAAGACACCATATCCAAAAAAGGGTCAGAAAAACCCTTCAGGTCTCAGTAGCATAAAATGTGCCATCTCAAGTTACTCAGCTACTGTCTGTAATCACCAGAGTGTACAGCCCTAACCAAATGCAGAAGGCATAGATTCCCTGCTCAGAATTCTCCATGGGAATGAGCAGAATTTCCTAGATGTTTTGACCCACATCCAAATACCATAGTAATGCCCAGAAGGTGGGTTACAAGTACACCAGCTAACACATTTTAGCAGACATAGATATTTAGCCAGATAGTTTATTAGCACATCGCTTATTGGCCAAGCTAGGCTGGGTAGATTTCACAGAAAGTGGAAAATGTCCCTAATAGGCCAGCTGTATAAGGAAAATGTAAAGCAATCTGAATGTTTGTCAGAATTAAACGTTTAAATATTTCACAAACTTTACTTTTCTGTCAATTTTAGCTTTATACAGAGTCATTCATATGCTACATATGCCTACATCTAAAGTCATTGCACGTAGAAAGGTCTGTTCTGAACTGGTTCATACAAATCCAGACCCAGTCTGGCTCATACAAATTTAGATTAATCATTTACATTTCTTAACCATTGAGGGTGGAACAGCTTGTTGAAAATAAGCTTGTTGAAAAATATTTATGTTATTCCATGTTCTCATTGTAAACAAAAAGCTGTGCAGTGATGATTTTATTTGGTGTGTAAAGCTGGCCATACATTAGTCGATTTTCAAATCATTCGTATGAATATTTGCATGAAAATCATTCGTATGAAAATTTGCTTGAAAATTCTCATCAGTACGTTTGATGATATGCTGGACCACAGTCACTCTTACAAATTAATTTATTCAAGAAAGAAATTCCATCCTGCTCCTTCGAATTTTCTTTCCACTGTGGATGTCAATTTGCCCCAATAACAATTACTAATTCAAATGAACATTCCCAAAATGAAATTCTTCTAACACAATTCTACTAGTGTATTGCCAGATATGGACTAATAAAACTACTCAAACTATTTACCTGTCGGTTTTGTAGTTACAGTGGTGGTGGTGGTAGTTGTTGCTGCTAAAAAGACAAAAGTTAATTTTTTATCAATGCAGTCTTAGAATAACAAGCCAGACATCCTAAAGAAATGTTTAAAGCCTAGCTCCAACCATGTTACACCCATATTTAGGTTGTATCGTCACATGGTTGCAAGCTGACCCCCCCCCCTCCAAACCATCCCACTCCTGACAGTGTGCAGATGTTTTTTTTTTATCCTTGCAGCCACTGTCACTTTTGAAATCGATGCAGCTGTATGGTGCTCCACTCGCACAGCCACATTATTCATTCACAGAGATCTGTGAATGAATAAATAAACTACAAGCCCCATCTTCCTTTGTGGCAGTCATTTAATCATATTAAACTGAAATTCTCAGACTTTATTAGATATTATTTTAAGACTAGGAAATAACCAAGCAAATAGTCTGTCATGAATGGATCACAGCTTACCAGTACAATATCCTGGGTAAAAAGAAATATCATCTATAGCAACATCACTGCGGAAATCTTCACCTCTGACACCATCAATGAAAATCTGTTGACAAAATTCATGAGGTTATAGCTAATAGCCAGAACTGGGTTTATAATATGCCAGTGCAAAGAGCACAATGACTAAAAAGCACAATAACATACAAAAAGAGATCAAACTATTTGTAATAGATTTAATAACAATTCATTTGGCAAAAGAAATACATTGCATACCTGGATAATATCACTTTCAGGTAGGAAAATCTTCTCTAAATACCACATGTCCCCATGATCTCCTTCTATAGTGAAGACATCTTCCAAACCATAATCTCTTAGTACTGACACCCTCAGCATCATGTATTTTGCTGCTCCATACATGTGATACCAAAACTGTAAGCAATGAGTTCCAGTGAAACAATTTGCAGGACTCTCCAATCTTGCAAAGTCTCCCTCTTCTGAATCCTGTCCATTAATGTATAGATAGTAGCCATCTGTTTAAATTAAAATATTAATGCTGAAGTACCTTTTCTGTTATGAACCATTATTTTGGGAGTTATATAAACTATTACAAACAGAGAAAGTAAGTAAATAAATGACTTACATCCTGTTGTGTGGTCAAATGATGGTCCAGTAAAATCGGAAGGGGATGAGCCATTCCAGTGTATCCAGTCCATGTTATCACTCGTTGATTGTTTCCAGTTACACAAGTTCACATCAAAAGAACAATCTATATGGCATACATCTGTTTTAGGAAACACAGATAACATTTATGAGTTATATTGTGCATATTGTATAATGCATGTGCAAGCGTTAAAGCTGAACTTGAACATGTTTACTGTAGGAATATTTATAGAGGTGACCGAGTCGGCTGGTGACCCATTATTGTCAGTAGGCTGGGATACGGAGGTCACACTTCTATATTTCATAGCTGTAACTGAGAACGTTTTGTTTCCCTCTTAGGCCCCGTACAGACGACCAAGCATGTCTGCTGAAACTGGTCTGCGGGCCAGTTTCAGCAGACATGTTCGGTCGTGTGTAGGCCCGAGCGTGCAGGATTCCAGCAAACATTTGCCCGCCGGGCCTTTTTCCAGCGGACAAATATTCCTGGACTTGTTTTAAAACAGTCCGCTGGAATCCTGCCCGCTCGGACATGTTCGGTCGTCTGTACAGACCTACCGTACATGTCCGAGCACCCGCCATCCCTCGCATGCGTCGAATGACTTTGAGGCATGCGTGGAAGCAATTAACTGGCAGGCCCGCCCACGTCGCCGCGTCATTGTCGCGGCGACACCGCGTCATCGACGCGGCGACACCGCGGACACGCCCCGCGTATTGTTTACGCGCGGCTTTCTATACGATGGTTAGTACAGCCATCGTACAGAAAGCCCCGGGCAGACATGTACGGTGAAAACGGTCCGGCGGAGCGGTTTCATCGTACATGTTTGCTGGTGTGTACACGGCCTTAGCAGTACATTGTGCAGAGGTATGCGAATAACAAAACAAACTGAACAGGATTATAAATATTTACATACAGTATAAGCATTTAAATGGTTTATTTAGCTCTGATAGATGTAAATAAAGTGTGTTACTCCAATATTTCAAATCCCGATATACAGTATGTCTGTGATACCATGTATTATATTTAAAAGTATCCAGCTCTCTTTGCATCGCTTCATTTGTAAGAAATACATGGTGATCCTCAAAGTCCCTTGCTTTCCAATTTCAAACTGATCACACTGGGCATGGAAGCACATTCCCTGCAACGTGGTTAGTTTTCTTTTTGCATTGTACTCAGGAGCACAGTCTGCCTGTACTCCAATGGGCAGACTTGTGCTGAACTGCCCCCAATGCACAGCTAACATCTCACTCAGAACATCAGTGTACTGCTCTTTCTCAGTGTCCTGTTGACACATCCCTCTGCAGTCTCCACCCCACCTCTCAAAGCATCTTATGCAGCTGAGAAAAGAGGTCATGTGATCGCTTAAAGAAAAAAAAAGGTATTTATAAATAAAAACATGATTATGCCATATGATTCAGGCATATTGATAATTAACAAGCATAGCTGAAAACAACATGTATTGTACCTTGATAGAATGAATAATATCAGTAATAGTGGACTGCAAGAAAAAGTTGGGTGCTTGGTAAATGAGTGTCTGTTGCCAGTCTTAACATGAGAGAATCAGTAATATATGGAGTGTCTGTACACAAAAAAAAAAAGTGTTTGTAAATCTAAAACTTTTTCTAGTTTTGGATAGATTGGGGAAGGGTTGGAATTTGTGTCCGTTTTTTTTTCTTTATCTCTGTGTCCCTGTTAGGATGAATCACCCCTCTATTTGTCATTGTGACCATAGTCAACATTGTCACCAAATTAATTTTACAGTTGTCACCAGAGCAAAAGGTGAGGGTCTGTAATGAGAATTCCCCTTTTAAGATTGCCTTCTTATCCAGGACAGGAGATCAGAGGAGTCTTCCCAATGAGACACAGGCATCAAAAATAACCTGCCAGCGGTCTTAACCATTGTCTATTCTATCCAAAACAATTAAATAAATTAGATTAAATGCAATTAAAATAAATTAATACAATTGTCTATACATGCACTTTAAATTGGAATGGTAAGAATAGTGTTATTGTTATGTAAATAATGTTACTGTGATGTTGCTAACAGGAATTGTTTGTGAAAAATAAATATGTTTCAATATGAATAATATTGTAGATCATCAAAAGTATAGTGTTGTAATATTAATATAGATGTGTAGGCATTTAAAATAGTGTGTTATGTGTATGGCATGGTATATCTGTGTTACATACAGGCATTCAAGGTTACACATCAAAAGGTGTTTGCTGACCAAAAGGGTTAGTGGTCAAACACAGATCAAAGGAACAGCTGAAGACCCTTAGGCCTTGTACAGACGAGCGAACATGTCCGATGAAAACGGTCCGCGGACCATTTTCATCGGACATGTCCGCTCGGAGATTTTGGTCTGATGGTTGTACACCATCAAACCAAAATCCCCGCGGACAGACAGCGCGGTGACGTGGCGGTGACGTTGACGCCGCCACGTCTGCAAACCAGGAAGGAAAATGCTTTCACGCATGCGTCAAATCCATTCGGCGCATGGGGGAGATTTTGGTCTGCTGGTCTAACCGGACTACTGGACACTATACATCTGTATCACTACATTTATTGGACACGTTTATGAGATCACTACATATAGTATTTATGTGATTTATTCCATCAGTTCACATTAGCTACACATACAAAAGTGTCTACCAGTGACCATTCTATGTATTCAAATTATAGTTATTAGTTAATGACAATAACAATCATTAATTAATGACAATTATTTTTCTAAACAAAATTGACAACATGCAGGAGAGAAAATCATACATTATTTTAATTATGGACATTATGAATGCTTTTTTGAACTCATGCAGAAACTACATGTAAATAATATTATATTCAAGTAAAGCCCAACATTTTATAAAACAATTCCTGAATTAAATGCCAGGCAACCGTATAAACATGTCTCATACAGAATATGTTTACATTATTTTTCATTTTTTTTTCTTTTTATATTGTTATATTGTTATTACTATTATTATAGATAACAAAATATTTTCAAATTCAAATGTTGTATAGAGAAAAATAAAATCTAGTAAAATTATAAGAAAAGTTATGCACATTTACAACCTGTGTGCACTTACTGTATATGTGTATGTTAATGTTCAATGCATTTAATAAATGTATTTACAGTATGATAGCTGGGTGGACTTACACTCACTGTATCACCGATACATTTTAGTATATGAAAATGTGCACCCTGCACAGCAGTCATACAAATAACTAGTACTATTGTAAATCTAAAACTGTTCTGTGTAAGGGCTGCAATCTATAATTAAAATTATACATTTTAAGTGTAAGTCAGATTTGCATGACTTTTATTTATGTCAAACTGTCATGTAAGTATGCATGACTTCCAATTTATTATCAAGGTCTTACAATGTATAATAACAAAATAAATAGATTTATTATAAATAATACTCAACTCTTTAAAATTAGCAATATATTTACCTGGTGATGATGTGGTTTTAGTTGATGACACAGTAGAACCTACAGATACAAAGACAAATTGTCTAATAACTATTTATAACTACAAATTTAACAAACCGCATATTTTATGATCACAGAGCACACCTTATCCAAATGCAAAAGTAAAACTGTCTGCACAGATTTGTCCACAGGAAAGAGCTATGTGGCCCAGATATATTGATGACAGGTTCACTAGCAAGAACATTTCACAGAGCAGATTAAGCAGCCAGCTTATGTATTAGCACATGGGCTTACCCAGTTTAGACTGCTCTCTAACTCTCTTGTTTGTTCATCCAATGCTCACCTTCGGGACCTCTCCAGAGCCTCTCCAATCCTCTGGAGCTCTCTACCTCTATTTGTCTGGCTATGTCCTACTATATGCACCTTTAAGCGATTCCTGAATACTCAAAGCAGCTAAAGCAGTTGTAAAGGCTTTTTTTTTCTAAAATAGCAAACATGCTATACTTACCTGCTCTGTGCAATGGTCTTGCACAGAGCAACCCTGAACCCCCTTTTCTGGGGTACCCCACCAGTACTCTTGGCTCCTCCTATTATTTTTGGGCATCCATATAAACTCTATAGCAAGCTGCTTGCTATGGGGGGGGGGGACCCAGCTGTGCTGTGTGTGTCTATTGACATACACAGCCCAACCCCAACCCCTGTTCTCTGCTCACAGAAGCCAATGGCTTTTACTGCTGCTCTGTGAGCAGAGAGAAATAAGAGAGCTGATGCAAATGGGCACAGCACTGGATCAAGATAGCACTCAGGTAAGTATACAGGGGGGTGTATATCTAACACGTCTAAGACACCATATCCAAAAAAGGGTCAGAAAAACCCTTCAGGTCTCAGTAGCATAAAATGTGCCATCTCAAGTTACTCAGCTACTGTCTGTAATCACCAGAGTGTACAGCCCTAACCAAATGCAGAAGGCATAGATTCCCTGCTCAGAATTCTCCATGGGAATGAGCAGAATTTCCTAGATGTTTTGACCCACATCCAAATACCATAGTAATGCCCAGAAGGTGGGTTACAAGTACACCAGCTAACACATTTTAGCAGACATAGATATTTAGCCAGATAGTTTATTAGCACATCGCTTATTGGCCAAGCTAGGCTGGGTAGATTTCACAGAAAGTGGAAAATGTCCCTAATAGGCCAGCTGTATAAGGAAAATGTAAAGCAATCTGAATGTTTGTCAGAATTAAACGTTTAAATATTTTACAAACTTTACTTTTCTGTCAATTTTAGCTTTATACAGAGTCATTCATATGCTACATATGCCTACATCTAAAGTCATTGCACGTAGAAAGGTCTGTTCTGAACTGGTTCATACAAATCCAGACCCAGTCTGGCTCATACAAATTTAGATTCATCATTTACATTTCTTAACCATTGAGGGTGGAACAGCTTGTTGAAAATAAGCTTGTTGAAAAATATTTATGTTATTCCATGTTCTCATTGTAAACAAAAAGCTGTGCAGTGATGATTTTATTTGGTGTGTAAAGCTGGCCATACATAAGTCGATTTTCAAATCATTCGTATGAATATTTGCATGAAAATCATTCGTATGAAAATTTGCATGAAAATTCTCATCAGTACGTTTGATGATATGCTGGACCACAGTCACTCTTAGAAATTAATTTATTCAAGAAAGAAATTCCATCCTGCTCCTTCGAATTTTCTTTCCACTGTGGATGTCAATTTGCCCCAATAACAATTACTAATTCAAATGAACATTCCCAAAATGAAATTCTTCTAACACAATTCTACTAGTGTATTGCCAGATATGGACTAATAAAACTACTCAAACTATTTACCTGTCGGTTTTGTAGTTACAGTGGTGGTGGTGGTAGTTGTTGCTGCTAAAAAGACAAAAGTTAATTTTTTATCAATGCAGTCTTAGAATACACAAGCCAGACATCCTAAAGAAATGTTTAAAGCCTAGCTCCAACCATGTTACACCCATATTTAGGTTGTATCGTGTCGCATGGTTGCAAGCTGACCCCCCCCCCCCCCCCCCAAACCAATCCCACTCCTGACAGTGTGCAGATGTTTTTTTATCCTCGCAGCCACTGTCACTTTTGAAATCGATGCAGCTGTATGGTGCTCCACTCGCACAGCCACATTATTCATTCACAGATCTCTGTGAATGAATAAATAAACTACAAGCCCCATCTACCTTTGTGGCAGTCATTTAATCATATTAAACTGAAATTCTCAGACTTTATTAGATATTATTTTAAGACTAGGAAATAACCAAGCAAATAGTCTGTCATGAATGGATCACAGCTTACCAGTACAATATCCTGGGTAAAAAGAAATATCATCTATAGCAACATCACTGCGGAAATCTTCACCTCTGACACCATCAATGAAAATCTGTTGACAAAATTCATGAGGTTATAGCTAATAGCCAGAACTGGGTTTATAATATGCCAGTGCAAAGAGCACAATGACTAAAAAGCACAATAACATACAAAAAGAGATCAAACTATTTGTAATAGATTTAATAACAATTCATTTGGCAAAAGAAATACATTGCATACCTGGATAATATCACTTTCAGGCAGGAAAATCTTCTCTAAATACCACATGTCCCCATGATCTCCTTCTATAGTGAAGACATCTTCCAAACCATAATCTCTTAGTACTGACACCCTCAGCATCATGTATTTTGCTGCTCCATACATGTGATACCAAAACTGTAAGCAATGAGTTCCAGTGAAACAATTTGCAGGACTCTCCAATCTTGCAAAGTCTCCCTCTTCTGAATCCTGTCCATTAATGTATAGATAGTAGCCATCTGTTTAAATTAAAATATTAATGCTGAAGTACCTTTTCTGTTATGAACCATTATTTTGGGAGTTATATAAACTATTACAAACAGAGAAAGTAAGTAAATAAATGACTTACATCCTGTTGTGTGGTCAAATGATGGTCCAGTAAAATCGGAAGGGGTTGAGCCATTCCAGTGTATCCAGTCCATGTTATCACTCGTTGATTGTTTCCAGTTACACAAGTTCACATCAAAAGAACAATCTATATGGCATACATCTGTTTTAGGAAACACAGATAACATTTATGAGTTATATTGTGCATATTGTATAATGCATGTGCAAGCGTTAAAGCTGAACTTGAACATGTTTACTGTAGGAATATTTATAGAGGTGACCGAGTCGGCTGGTGACCCATTATTGTCAGTAGGCTGGGATACGGAGGTCACACTTCTATATTTCATAGCTGTAACTGAGAACGTTTTGTTTCCCTCTTAGGCCCCGTACAGACGACCAAGCATGTCTGCTGAAACTGGTCTGCGGGCCAGTTTCAGCAGACATGTTCGGTCGTGTGTAGGCCCGAGCGTGCAGGATTCCAGCAAACATTTGCCCGCCGGGCCTTTTTCCAGCGGACAAATATTCCTGGACTTGTTTTAAAACAGTCCGCTGGAATCCTGCCCGCTCGGACATGTTCGGTCGTCTGTACAGACCTACCGTACATGTCCGAGCACCCGCCATCCCTCGCATGCGTCGAATGACTTTGAGGCATGCGTGGAAGCAATTAACTGGCAGGCCCGCCCACGTCGCCGCATCATTGTCGCGGCGACACCGCGTCATCGACGCGGCGACACCGCGGACACGCCCCGCGTATTGTTTAGGCGCGGCTTTCTATACGATGGTTAGTACAGCCATCGTACAGAAAGCCCCGGGCAGACATGTACGGTGAAAACGGTCCGGCGGAGCGGTTTCATCGTACATGTTTGCTGGTGTGTACACGGCCTTAGCAGTACATTGTGCAGAGGTATGCGAATAACAAAACAAACTGAACAGGATTATAAATATTTACATACAGTATAAGCATTTAAATGGTTTATTTAGCTCTGATAGATGTAAATAAAGTGTGTTACTCCAATATTTCAAATCCCGATATACAGTATGTCTGTGATACCATGTATTATATTTAAAAGTATCCAGCTCTCTTTGCATCGCTTCATTTGTAAGAAATACATGGTGATCTTCAAAGTCCCTTGCTTTCCAATTTCAAACTGATCACACTGGGCATGGAAGCACATTCCCTGCAACGTGGTTAGTTTTCTTTTTGCATTGTACTCAGGAGCACAGTCTGCCTGTACTCCAATGGGCAGACTTGTGCTGAACTGCCCCCAATGCACAGCTAACATCTCACTCAGAACATCAGTGTACATGTCTTTCTCAGTGTCCTGTTGACACATCCCTCTGCAGTCTCCACCCCACCTCTCAAAGCATCTTATGCAGCTGAGAAAAGAGGTCATGTGATCGCTTAAAGAAAAAAAAAGTATTTATAAATAAAAACATGATTATGCCATATGATTCAGGCATATTGATAATTAACAAGCATAGCTGAAAACAACATGTATTGTACCTTGATAGAATGAATGAATATCAGTAATAGTGGACTGCAAGAAAAAGTTGGGTGCTTGGTAAATGAGTGTCTGTTGCCAGTCTTAACATGAGAGAATCAGTAATATATGGAGTGTCTGTACACAAAAAAAAAAAGTGTTTGTAAATCTAAAACTTTTTCTAGTTTTGGATAGATTGGGGAAGGGTTGGAATTTGTGTCCGTTTTTTTTCTTTATCTGTGTCCCTGTTAGGATGAATCACCCCTCTATTTGTCATTGTGACCATAGTCAACATTGTCACCAAATTAATTTTACAGTTGTCACCAGAGCAAAAGGTGAGGGTCTGTAATGAGAATTCCCCTTTTAAGATTGCCTTCTTATCCAGGACAGGAGATCAGAGGAGTCTTCCCAATGAGACACAGGCATCAAAAAATAACCTGCCAGCGGTCTTAACCATTGTCTATTCTATCCAAAACAATTAAATAAATTAGATTAAATGCAATTAAAATAAATTAATACAATTGTCTATACATGCACTTTAAATTGGAATGGTAAGAATAGTGTTATTGTTATGTAAATAATGTTACTGTGATGTTGCTAACAGGAATTGTTTGTGAAAAATAAATATGTTTCAATATGAATAATATTGTAGATCATCAAAAGTATAGTGTTGTAATATTAATATAGATGTGTAGGCATTTAAAATAGTGTGTTATGTGTATGGCATGGTATATCTGTGTTACATACAGGCATTCAAGGTTACACATCAAAAGGTGTTTGCTGACCAAAAGGGTTAGTGGTCAAACACAGATCAAAGGAACAGCTGAAGACCCTTAGGCCTTGTACAGACGAGCGAACATGTCCGATGAAAACGGTCCGCGGACCGTTTTCATCGGACATGTCCGCTCGGAGATTTTGGTCTGATGGTTGTACACCATCAAACCAAAATCCCCGCGGACAGACAGCGCGGTGACGTTGACGCCGCCACGTCTGCAAACCAGGAAGGAAAATGCTTTCACGCATGCGTCAAATCCATTCGGCGCATGGGGGAGATTTTGGTCTGCTGGTCTAACCGGACTACTGGACACTATACATCTGTATCACTACATTTATTGGACACGTTTATGAGATCACTACATATAGTATTTATGTGATTTATTCCATCAGTTCACATTAGCTACACATACAAAAGTGTCTACCAGTGACCATTCTATGTATTCAAATTATAGTTATTAGTTAATGACAATAACAATCATTAATTAATGACAATTATTTTTCTAAACAAAATTGACAACATGCAGGAGAGAAAATCATACATTATTTTAATGCTGGACATTATGAATGCTTTTTTGAACTCATGCAGAAACAAAATTTAAATAATATTATATTCAAGTAAAGCCCAACATTTTATAAAACAATTCCTGAATTAAATGCCAGGCAACCGTATAAACATGTCTCATACAGAATATGTTTACATTATTTTTCATTTTTTTTTTCTTTTTATATTGTTATATTGTTATTACTATTATTATAGATAACAAAATATTTTCAAATTCAAATGTTGTATAGAGAAAAATAAAATCTAGTAAAATTATAAGAAAAGTTATGCACATTTACAACCTGTGTGCACTTACTGTATATGTGTATGTTAATGTTCAATGCATTTAATAAATGTATTTACAGTATGATAGCTGGGTGGACTTACACTCACTGTATCACCGATACATTTTAGTATATGAAAATGTGCACCCTGCACAGCAGTCATACAAATAACTAGTACTATTGTAAATCTAAAACTGTTCTGTGTAAGGGCTGCAATCTATAATTAAAATTATACATTTTAAGTGTAAGTCAGATTTGCATGACTTTTATTTATGTCAAACTGTCATGTAAGTATGCATGACTTCCAATTTATTATCAAGGTCTTACAATGTATAATAACAAAATAAATAGATTTATTATAAATAATACTCAACTCTTTAACATGAGCAATATATTTACCTGGTGATGATGTGGTTTTAGTTGATGACACAGTAGAACCTACAGATACAAAGACAAATTGTCTAATAACTATTTATAACTACAAATTTAACAAACCGCATATTTTATGATCACAGAGCACACCTTATCCAAATGCAAAAGTAAAACTGTCTACACAGATTTGTCCACAGGAAAGAGCTATGTGGCCCAGATATATTGATGACAGGTTCACTAGCAAGAACATTTCACAGAGCAGATTAAGCAGCCAGCTTATGTATTAGCACATGGGCTTACCCAGTTTAGACTGCTCTCTAACTCTCTTGTTTGTTCATCCAATGCTCACCTTCGGGACCTCTCCAGGGCCTCTCCAATCCTCTGGAGCTCTCTACCTCTATTTGTCTGGCTATGTCCTACTATATGCACCTTTAAGCGATTCCTGAATACTCAAAGCAGCTAAAGCAGTTGTAAAGGCTTTTTTTTTTCTAAAATAGCAAACATGCTATACTTACCTGCTCTGTGCAATGGTCTTGCACAGAGCAACCCTGAACCCCTTTTTCTGGGGTACCCCACCAGTACTCTTGGCTCCTCCTATTATTTGTGGGCATCCATATAAACTCTATAGCAAGCTGCTTGCTATGGGGGGGGGGGGACCCAGCTGTGCTGTGTGTGTCTATTGACATACACAGCCCAACCCCAACCCCTGTTCTCTGCTCACAGAAGCCAATGGCTTTTACTGCTGCTCTGTGAGCAGAGAGAAATAAGAGAGCTGCTGCAAATGGGCACAGCACTGGATCAAGATAGCACTCAGGTAAGTATACAGGGGTGTGTATATCTAACACGTCTAAGACACCATATCCAAAAAAGGGTCAGAAAAACCCTTCAGGTCTCAGTAGCATAAAATGTGCCATCTCAAGTTACTCAGCTACTGTCTGTAATCACCAGAGTGTACAGCCCTAACCAAATGCAGAAGGCATAGATTCCCTGCTCAGAATTCTCCATGGGAATGAGCAGAATTTCCTAGATGTTTTGACCCACATCCAAATACCATAGTAATGCCCAGAAGGTGGTTTACAAGTACACCAGCTAACACATTTTAGCAGACATAGATATTTAGCCAGATAGTTTATTAGCACATCGCTTATTGGCCAAGCTAGGCTGGGTAGATTTCACAGAAAGTGGAAAATGTCCCTAATAGGCCAGCTGTATAAGGAAAATGTAAAGCAATCTGAATGTTTGTCAGAATTAAACGTTTAAATATTTTACAAACTTTACTTTTCTGTCAATTTTAGCTTTATACAGAGTCATTCATATGCTACATATGCCTACATCTAAAGTCATTGCACGTAGAAAGGTCTGTTCTGAACTGGTTCATACAAATCCAGACCCAGTCTGGCTCATACAAATTTAGATTCATCATTTACATTTCTTAACCATTGAGGGTGGAACAGCTTGTTGAAAATAAGCTTGTTGAAAAATATTTATGTTATTCCATGTTCTCATTGTAAACAAAAAGCTGTGCAGTGATGATTTTATTTGGTGTGTAAAGCTGGCCATACATTAGTCGATTTTCAAATCATTCGTATGAATATTTGCATGAAAATCATTCGTATGAAAATTTGCATGAAAATTCTCATCAGTACGTTTGATGATATGCTGGACCACAGTCACTCTTAGAAATTAATTTATTCAAGAAAGAAATTCCATCCTGCTCCTTCGAATTTTCTTTCCACTGTGGATGTCAATTTGCCCCAATAACAATTACTAATTCAAATGAACATTCCCAAAATGAAATTCTTCTAACACAATTCTACTAGTGTATTGCCAGATATGGACTAATAAAACTACTCAAACTATTTACCTGTCGGTTTTGTAGTTACAGTGGTGGTGGTGGTAGTTGTTGCTGCTAAAAAGACAAAAGTTAATTTTTTATCAATGCAGTCTTAGAATACACAAGCCAGACATCCTAAAGAAATGTTTAAAGCCTAGCTAAAACCATGTTACACCCATATTTAGGTTGTATCGTGTTGCATGGTTGCAAGCTGACCCCCCCCCCCCCTCCAAACCATCCCACTCCTGACAGTGTGCAGATGTTTTTTTATCCTTGCAGCCACTGTCACTTTTGAAATCGATGCAGCTGTATGGTGCTCCACTCGCACAGCCACATTATTCATTCACAGAGATCTGTGAATGAATAAATAAACTACAAGCCCCATCCTCCTTTGTGGCAGTCATTTAATCATATTAAACTGAAATTCTCAGACTTTATTAGATATTATTTTAAGACTAGGAAATAACCAAGCAAATAGTCTGTCATGAATGGATCACAGCTTACCAGTACAATATCCTGGGTAAAAAGAAATATCATCTATAGCAACGTCACTGCGGAAATCTTCACCTCTGACACCATCAATGAAAATCTGTTGACAAAATTCATGAGGTTATAGCTAATAGCCAGAACTGGGTTTATAATATGCCAGTGCAAAGAGCACAATGACTAAAAAGCACAATAACATACAAAAAGAGATCAAACTATTTGTAATAGATTTAATAACAATTCATTTGGCAAAAGAAATACATTGCATACCTGGATAATATCACTTTCAGGCAGGAAAATCTTCTCTAAATACCACATGTCCCCATGATCTCCTTCTATAGTGAAGACATCTTCCAAACCATAATCTCTTAGTACTGACACCCTCAGCATCATGTATTTTGCTGCTCCATACATGTGATACCAAAACTGTAAGCAATGAGTTCCAGTGAAACAATTTGCAGGACTCTCCAATCTTGCAAAGTCTCCCTCTTCTGAATCCTGTCCATTAATGTATAGATAGTAGCCATCTGTTTAAATTAAAATATTAATGCTGAAGTACCTTTTCTGTTATGAACCATTATTTTGGGAGTTATATAAACTATTACAAACAGAGAAAGTAAGTAAATAAATGACTTACATCCTGTTGTGTGGTCAAATGATGGTCCAGTAAAATCGGAAGGGGTTGAGCCATTCCAGTGTATCCAGTCCATGTTATCACTCGTTGATTGTTTCCAGTTACACAAGTTCACATCAAAAGAACAATCTATATGGCATACATCTGTTTTAGGAAACACAGATAACATTTATGAGTTATATTGTGCATATTGTATAATGCATGTGCAAGCGTTAAAGCTGAACTTGAACATGTTTACTGTAGGAATATTTATAGAGGTGACCGAGTCGGCTGGTGACCCATTATTGTCAGTAGGCTGGGATACGGAGGTCACACTTCTATATTTCATAGCTGTAACTGAGAACGTTTTGTTTCCCTCTTAGGCCCCGTACAGACGACCAAGCATGTCTGCTGAAACTGGTCTGCGGGCCAGTTTCAGCAGACATGTTCGGTCGTGTGTAGGCCCGAGCGTGCAGGATTCCAGCAAACATTTGCCCGCCGGGCCTTTTTCCAGCGGACAAATATTCCTGGACTTGTTTTAAAACAGTCCGCTGGAATCCTGCCCGCTCGGACATGTTCGGTCGTCTGTACAGACCTACCGTACATGTCCGAGCACCCGCCATCCCTCGCATGCGTCGAATGACTTTGAGGCATGCGTGGAAGCAATTAACTGGCAGGCCCGCCCACGTCGCCGCGTCATTGTCGCGGCGACACCGCGTCATCGACGCGGCGACACCGCGGACACGCCCCGCGTATTGTTTACGCGCGGCTTTCTATACGATGGTTAGTACAGCCATCGTACAGAAAGCCCCGGGCAGACATGTACGGTGAAAACGGTCCGGCGGAGCAGTTTCATCGTACATGTTTGCTGGTGTGTACACGGCCTTAGCAGTACATTGTGCAGAGGTATGCGAATAACAAAACAAACTGAACAGGATTATAAATATTTACATACAGTATAAGCATTTAAATGGTTTATTTAGCTCTGATAGATGTAAATAAAGTGTGTTACTCCAATATTTCAAATCCCGATATACAGTATGTCTGTGATACCATGTATTATATTTAAAAGTATCCAGCTCTCTTTGCATCGCTTCATTTGTAAGAAATACATGGTGATCCTCAAAGTCCCTTGCTTTCCAATTTCAAACTGATCACACTGGGCATGGAAGCACATTCCCTGCAACGTGGTTAGTTTTCTTTTTGCATTGTACTCAGGAGCACATTCTGCCTGTACTCCAATGGGCAGACTTGTGCTGAACTGCCCCCAATGCACAGCTAACATCTCACTCAGAACATCAGTGTACTGCTCTTTCTCAGTGTCCTGTTGACACATCCCTCTGCAGTCTCCACCCCACCTCTCAAAGCATCTTATGCAGCTGAGAAAAGAGGTCATGTGATCGCTTAAAGAAAAAAAAAGGTATTTATAAATAAAAACATGATTATGCCATATGATTCAGGCATATTGATAATTAACAAGCATAGCTGAAAACAACATGTATTGTACCTTGATAGAATGAATAATATCAGTAATAGTGGACTGCAAAGAAAAAGTTGGGTGCTTGGTAAATGAGTGTCTGTTGCCAGTCTTAACATGAGAGAATCAGTAATATATGGAGTGTCTGTACACAAAAAAAAAAGTGTTTGTAAATCTAAAACTTTTTCTAGTTTTGGATAGATTGGGGAAGGGTTGGAATTTGTGTCCGTTTTTTTTTCTTTATCTCTGTGTCCCTGTTAGGATGAATCACCCCTCTATTTGTCATTGTGACCATAGTCAACATTGTCACCAAATTAATTTTACAGTTGTCACCAGAGCAAAAGGTGAGGGTCTGTAATGAGAATTCCCCTTTTAAGATTGCCTTCTTATCCAGGACAGGAGATCAGAGGAGTCTTCCCAATGAGACACAGGCATCAAAAAATAACCTGCCAGCGGTCTTAACCATTGTCTATTCTATCCAAAACAATTAAATAAATTAGATTAAATGCAATTAAAATAAATTAATACAATTGTCTATACATGCACTTTAAATTGGAATGGTAAGAATAGTGTTATTGTTATGTAAATAATGTTACTGTGATGTTGCTAACAGGAATTGTTTGTGAAAAATAAATATGTTTCAATATGAATAATATTGTAGATCATCAAAAGTATAGTGTTGTAATATTAATATAGATGTGTAGGCATTTAAAATAGTGTGTTATGTGTATGGCATGGTATATCTGTGTTACATACAGGCATTCAAGGTTACACATCAAAAGGTGTTTGCTGACCAAAAGGGTTAGTGGTCAAACACAGATCAAAGGAACAGCTGAAGACCCTTAGGCCTTGTACAGACGAGCGAACATGTCCGATGAAAACGGTCCGCGGACCGTTTTCATCGGACATGTCCGCTCGGAGATTTTGGTCTGATGGTTGTACACCATCAAACCAAAATCCCCGCGGACAGACAGCGCGGTGACGTGGCGGTGACGTTGACGCCGCCACGTCCGCAAACCAGGAAGGAAAATGCTTTCATGCATGCGTCAAATCCATTCGGCGCATGGGGGAGATTTTGGTCTGCTGGTCTAACCGGACTACTGGACACTATACATCTGTATCACTACATTTATTGGACACGTTTATGAGATCACTACATATAGTATTTATGTGATTTATTCCATCAAGTCACATTAGCTACACATACAAAAGTGTCTACCAGTGACCATTCTATGTATTCAAATTATAGTTATTAGTTAATGACAATAACAATCATTAATTAATGACAATTATTTTTCTAAACAAAATTGACAACATGCAGGAGAGAAAATCATACATTATTTTAATTATGGACATTATGAATGCTTTTTTGAACTCATGCAGAAACAAAATTTAAATAATATTATATTCAAGTAAAGCCCAACATTTTATAAAACAATTCCTGAATTAAATGCCAATCAACCGTATAAACATGTCTCATACAGAATATGTTTACATTATTTTTCATTATTTTTTTATTTTTATATTGTTATATTGTTATTATTATTATTATAGATAACAAAATATTTTCAAATTCAAATGTTGTATAGAGAAAAATAAAATCTAGTAAAATTATAAGAAAAGTTATGCACATTTACAACCTGTGTGCACTTACTGTATATGTGTATGTTAATGTTCAATGCATTTAATAAATGTATTTACAGTATGATAGCTGGGTGGACTTACACTCACTGTATCACCGATACATTTTAGTATATGAAAATGTGCACCCTGCACAGCAGTCATACAAATAACTAGTACTATTGTAAATCTAAAACTGTTCTGTGTAAGGGCTGCAATCTATAATTAAAATTATACATTTTAAGTGTAAGTCAGATTTGCATGACTTTTATTTATGTCAAACTGTCATGTAAGTATGCATGACTTCCAATTTATTATCAAGGTCTTACAATGTATAATAACAAAATAAATAGATTTATTATAAATAATACTCAACTCTTTAAAATGAGCAATATATTTACCTGGTGATGATGTGGTTTTAGTTGATGACACAGTAGAACCTACAGATACAAAGACAAATTGTCTAATAACTATTTATAACTACAAATTTAACAAACCGCATATTTTATGATCACAGAGCACACCTTATCCAAATGCAAAAGTAAAACTGTCTGCACAGATTTGTCCACAGGAAAGAGCTATGTGGCCCAGATATATTGATGACATGTTCACTAGCAAGAACATTTCACAGAGCAGATTAAGCAGCCAGCTTATATATTAGCACATGGGCTTACCCAGTTTAGACTGCTCTCTAAGGCCCCATACACACCATAGAATCTATCCGCAGATAAATCCCATCAAATGGGTTTATGCGGATAGATTCTATGGTGTGTACACTCCGTCGGAAATGTATCCGCGGATAAATCTCCCCTGGGATGGATTTCCAGCAGATGGATATTTGCTGACATGCTCAACAAATCCATCTGCTGGAATCCATTCCAACGGATGGATCCGCTCGTCTGTACAGACTTACCGGATCCATCCGTCCAAAGGGATTCCCCGCACGCGTCGTAATGATTTGACGCATGCATGGAATTCTTTATATGACAGCGTCGCGCCCGTCGCCGCGTCATAATAGCGGCGACGGCGCGACACGTCATCGGCAGAGGATTTCAGCGCGGATTTCAATGCGATGGTGTGTACACGCCATCGCATAGAAATCTTCTGAAATCCTCGAGAGGATTTATCCGCGGATACGGTCCGCTGGACCGTATCTGCGGATAAATCCTCTCGTGTGTATGGGGCCTAACTCTCTTGTTTTTGTTCCTCCAATGCTCACCTTCAGGACCTCTCCAGAGCCTCTCCAATCTTCTGGAGCTCTCTACCTCTATTTGTCTGGCTATGTCCTACTATATGCACCTTTAAGTGATTCCTGAATACTCAAAGCAGCTAAAGCAGTTGTAAAGGCTTTTTTTTCTAAAATAGCAAACATGCTCTACTTACCTGCTCTGTGCAATGGTCTTGCACAGAGCAACCCTGAACCCCCTTTTCTGGGGTACCCCACCAGTACTCTTGGCTCCTCCTATTATTGGTGTGCATCCATATAAACTCTATAGCAAGCTGCTTGCTATGGGGGGGGACCCAGCTGTGCTGTGTGTGTCTATTGACATACACAGCCCAACCCCAACCCCTGTTCTCTGCTCACAGAAGCCAATGGCTTTTACTGCTGCTCTGTGAGCAGAGAGAAATAAGAGAGCTGCTGCAAATGGGCACAGCACTGGATCAAGATAGCACTCAGGTAAGTATACAGGGGAGTGTATATCTAACACATCTAAGACACCATATCCAAAAAAGGGTCAGAAAAACCCTTCAGGTCTCAGTAGCATAAGATGTGCCATCTCGAGTTACTCAGCTACCATCTGTAATCACCAGAGTGTACAGCCCTAACCAAATGCAGAAGGCATAGATTCTCTGCTCAGAATTCTCCATGGGAATGAGCAGAATTTCCTAGATGTTTTGACCCACATCCAAATACCATAGTAATGCCCAGAAGGTGGGTTACAAGTACACCAGCTAACACATTTTAGCAGACATAGATATTTAGCCAGATAGTTTATTAGCACATAGGTTATTGGCCAAGCTAGGCTGGGTAGATTTGACAGAAAGTGTAAAATGTCCCTAATAGGCCAGCTGTGTAAGGAAAATGTAAAGCAATCTGAATGTTTGTCAGAATTAAACGTTTAAATATTTCACAAACTTTACTTTTCTGTCAATTTTAGCTTTATACAGATTCATTCATATGCTACATATGCCTACATCTAAAGTCATTGCACGTAGAAAGGTCTGTTCTGAACTGGTTCATACAAATCCAGACCCAAATTGAGATTCATCATTTACATTTCTTAACCATTGAGGGTGGAACAGCTTGTTGAAAATAAGCTTGTTGAAAAATATTTATGTTATTCCATGTTCTCATTGTAAACAAAAAGCTGTGCAGTGATGATTTTATTTGGTGTGTAAAGCTGGCCATACATTAGTCGATTTTCAAATCATTCGTATGAATATTTGCATGAAAATCATTCGTATGAAAATTTGCTTGAAAATTCTCATCAGTACATTTGATGATATGCTGGACCACAGTCACTCTTAGAAATTAATTTATTCAAGAAAGAAATTCCATCCTGCTCCTTCGAATTTTCTTTCCACTGTGGATGTCAATTTGCCCCAATAACAATTACTAATTCAAATGAACATTCCCAAAATGAAATTCTTCTAACACAATTCTACTAGTGTATTGCCAGATATGGACTAATAAAACTACTCAAACTATTTACCTGTCGGTTTTGTAGTTACAGTGGTGGTGGTAGTTGTTGCTGCTAAAAAGACAAAAGTAAATTTTTTATCAATGCAGTCTTAGAATACACAAGCCAGACATCCTAAAGAAATGTTTAAAGCCTAGCTCCAACCATGTTACACCCATATTTAGGTTGTATCATGTCACATGGTTGCAAGCTGACCCCCCCCCCAAACCATCCCACTCCTGACAGTGTGCAGATGTTTTTTTTATCCTTGCAGCCACTGTCACTTTTGAAATCAATGCAGCTGTATGGTGCTCCACTCGCACAGCCACATTATTCATTCACAGAGATCTGTGAATGAATAAATAAACTACAAGCCCCATCTTCCTTTGTGGCAGTCATTTAATCATATTAAACTGAAATTCTCAGACTTTATTAGATATTATTTTAAGACTAGGAAATAACCAAGCAAATAGTCTGTCATGAATGGATCACAGCTTACCAGTACAATATCCTGGGTAAAAAGAAATATCATCTATAGCAACATCACTGCGGAAATCTTCACCTCTGACACCATCAATGAAAATCTGTTGACAAAATTCATGAGGTTATAGCTAATAGCCAGAACTGGGTTTATAATATGCCAGTGCAAAGAGCACAATGACTAAAAAGCACAATAACATACAAAAAGAGATCAAACTATTTGTAATAGATTTAATAACAATTCATTTGGCAAATGAAATACATTGCATACCTGGATAATATCACTTTCAGGCAGGAAAATCTTCTCTAAATACCACATGTCCCCATGATCTCCTTCTATAGTGAAGACATCTTCCAAACCATAATCTCTTAGTACTGACACCCTCAGCATCATGTATTTTGCTGCTCCATACATGTGATACCAAAACTGTAAGCAATGAGTTCCAGTGAAACAATTTGCAGGACTCTCCAATCTTGCAAAGTCTCCCTCTTCTGAATCCTGTCCATTAATGTATAGATAGTAGCCATCTGTTTAAATTAAAATATTAATGCTGAAGTACTTTTTCTGTTATGAACCATTATTTTGGGAGTTATATAAACTATTACAAACAGAGAAAGTAAGTAAATAAATGACTTACATCCTGTTGTGTGGTCAAATGATGGTCCAGTAAAATCGGAAGGGGTTGAGCCATTCCAGTGTATCCAGTCCATGTTATCACTCGTTGATTGTTTCCAGTTACACAAGTTCACATCAAAAGAACAATCTATATGGCATACATCTGTTTTAGGAAACACAGATAACATTTATGAGTTATATTGTGCATATTGTATAATGCATGTGCAAGCGTTAAAGCTGAACTTGAACATGTTTACTGTAGGAATATTTATAGAGGTGACCGAGTCGGCTGCTGACCCATTATTGTCAGTAGGCTGGGATACGGAGGTCACATTTCTATATTTCATAGCTGTAACTGAGAACGTTTTGTTTCCCTCTTAAGCCCCGTACAGACGACCAAACATGTCTGCTGAAACTGGTCTGCGGGCCAGTTTCAGCAGACATGTTCGGTCGTGTGTAGGCCCGAGCGTGCAGGATTCCAGCAAACATTTGCCCGCCGGGCCTTTTCCCAGCGGACAAATATTCCTGGACTTGTTTTAAAACAGTCCGCTAGAACTTCCGGTTCCGGCGCCTCATGGAGTGACTGCTCTCCTCAGCAGCTCCCGCCGCACGACTCAGTATCCAGCCTATAAAACCCCCTCGAGCAGCCATCCGAACCCCCCTCCACCTCTGGGCACATCCCCCCACGACCATGGATCGGTTCGTGGAGAAATCGGGCACCCGCAGCCATTCGGCCCAGACGGCGCCGCCGGCGGTGGCCCAGCCGCAAATCGAGGCCCCGGCTTCGGCCTACTCCGCTCCGCGGACCCCAGACGCGCCGGCGGCGACGGAGGTGAGTGGCGCTATCTCCCCCTCTCCTCCCTCACACGCTCCCTCACCCCAATCAACGGGGAACAGCACATCCTCACCCCACCAAGTGGGGGATAATACAACCGAGCGTATTGCTCAGGCCGTAGCTGCCCTGCTGAACCCCATGATAGCAGCTTCGGTGGAAAAAGCTGTAAATGCTGGGATGGCACAGATCAAGGCCCAGCTTGGGGAGCATGGTTCAAGATTAAATGAATTAGAACACCGCCTGTCTAGTGCGGAAGAGGATCTATACCATGCCCAGGCCATGGAACACGCACAGGACAAGACGAACCAATTCATTCTTCAAAAATTAGACGATTTAGAAAACAGATCCAGGCGAAGTAACCTACGTTTCGTGGGTGTCCCGGAATCACTTCAGGCCTCCGCACTCGCCGAGTTCTGCGCCCAGCGCATCCTGGAGGCGCTGGGCCTTCCTGGCCCTTGCACGGTAGAACGTGCCCACCGAATGGGGGCTTTTAATTCGGAACGCAAGTCACCGCGCCCGATCATAGCCAAATACCTAAACTACGCTGAAAAGTCCCTCATACTACACTCCTTTCGGCAGGCCCGCCAGCTCCAGATTGATGGTATAAAAGTGCTAGTATTTGCAGACTATTCCATTGAGGTCTCCAAGAAACGTAAGGCCTTTCAACAGGTTTGCTCTGAACTTTTCAAACAACAAATCAAGTTTACCTTAGCCTTCCCGGCTATACTACGCCTCAAGGCCCCGAATGGTGATCAGCTGACCTTTCAGGACCCCTCAGAAGCCGAAGCTTTCCTGCGGTCGCGGCACCCACACCTCAACCCCCAGACGCCCTCCAAGGCCCCTGCACTTAATCGTTCCCTGGACCAGAGAAGCCCGAGGAAGGAATCGCCTAAGCGTTTCAGAGCCTCGGCCCATGATCCGGCCTGGGCCACCGCGAGATGATTTTCCAGCGACCAGCACGCCCTCCTGGTTCTTATTTCTTCCCCCTGAGCGTCTTGCTACATCGCCAAGGAGTCCTCTGATCAAGTCCTGCTCATGCACCACTTGACCCCCAACCAACTGACGGCTCTCCATCCCCCTCTTGCCGACAGGACAGGTAGCGCTATGTGGTATACTATCCAGTTAACCCATTTTGGGTTTTGTTTTCTTTTTTTCTTTTGTTTATACCTCTGCTGTGTACCTGCATTACCCCGTTGATATGGTTCAGCTGTATTCATCCAGATTGTATCTCACTTGGATCAGTCATGCTCTCCCTATGCCCCCCTCCCTGATCGAACATATTTATATCTGTATAACTGTTATCAATGTTTTGAGTTATTTGCGCCTCCTGGGCTCACTGTACGCACTAACCCTGCCCCCCCCGCTATGGGCACTGCGTGTTAGCCGCGAGAAGCTATACCACTTAACCTTGGCTCTCAGGCATAGGCCACCTATGTCGTGACAAGGGGGCCTGCTCGTACAGTGACTCCATGTGGAAAAAAGTGAAGTTTTTGCTATTGGTTTTGTTACTTTTGTCATTTTCTTTCCAGCTCCTCAGTTTGCGCCCTCTCCCCCCTCCCCTCTCTCCCCCTCCCCCCGGCACTCACCTACACGCACCCTATACATCCCCTCCCCCTTGTGACTTACAGGTCCTGATCTGCCCTTACGTGGTGACCCCCCTTGGCCCCTTGTCAGATAATATCCGTCGTAAAAATACATCTCAGACCCCATTCCCGGAACCCCTAACATGAAAGTTATTTCATGGAATGTGAAGGGACTCAGATCCCCAAATAAAAGAATGAAGATCCTTAGACACCTAAAAAGAATCAAAGCGGACATAGCACTACTACAGGAAACCCATTTATCCGCATCTGATTTCCCGCGCATGAAAAAACTTTGGGTGGGCACGGTCCTGGGCTCTGAAGCGGTTGGCCGCAAGGCAGGTGTCCTCCTATTGATACATAAAAACCTTCCCTGCTCGGTTCTAGCGGTAAACTCCGATTCCCATGGCCGCCTATTATCAGCTCACCTCAAAATCGGTTCTAAAGAATTGGTCGTCTCTAACGTCTATGCCCCGAACAGCCCAGGCGGTCCGTTCTACTGTGAGCTATCTTCCTGGCTGCTGCAAAACACCAATCTTCCTCATTTGGTCGGAGGCGACTTTAATGATACCCTGCACCCAGTAGACGACAGATCCTCCCCTAAATGCTCCCGCTCAGGCCTTGACCCATTGCAACCCTCGCTATTTGTCTCCACGATGGACTCGCTTCACCTGCGAGACCTATGGCGTCTGACCCATCCCGCGGATAGGGAATTTACGTTCTATTCTAATCCCCATGCCATATTCACCAGAATAGACTATTTTTTCGCAATATCTGATCACGCCCCGATATCAGTCTCCCTGGACAACCTAGACCTTCCCCCCCAACCTATGCTATGGCGCTTCCCCTCCTTCCTCCACAACCACTCCGACTTCCGACATTTTATGGAGAAAGCCTGGCTGGAATACTCCTCGGCGAATGCCCCCCACATAGATAACCCAAACCTCTTCTGGGACGCCGGCAAGGCTTTCCTCAGAGGACAAATCATTTCCTACGCCACCTCATTTAAGAGAAACGCCCTGTCTAAGTTCAAATTAGTCAGTTCCCGTTTACATATAGCACAAAGAAACCTTTCTCTAGCTGACTCCCCTGACAACAGAGACGAGTGGCACGCAGCCAAACGGTCATTCAATACGTGGGCGGACACTCTAGAAACAGTTAAAAAGTCCAACTTAGATGCCTCGCTCCACAAATTTGGCAACAAGTCGGGTAAACTCCTCGCCAGACTCTGCAAAGGCGCCTTCACCCCAACCCACATCACCTCCCTAAGGGATTCGAGCGGCTCCGTCAAAACCAACCCCCCAGCTATCAACAAGGCGATGCTCCAATTTTACTCGGCCCTTTACGCCCCGGACCCCGTTGACAGATCGACGGCAAACGCCTTTCTAGAGAACTTAGACATCCCTCAGCTTACCCCCTCCCAATTAGAAAGCCTAAACGCCCCTATTTCTATTCACGAGATCTCCGAAACCATTCGCAAGCTTGCACCCTCAAAAGCCCCGGGCCCTGATGGCTTTACGGGCGAATTTTATAAGACCCTACAAAACATAGTGGAACCCACTTTACACAAAGTATATTGCAGCGTCTGGTCCGGCGGCCCCTACCTCCCTTCGGGAAACCAGGCTATTGTAAAGTTATTGTCTAAGAAAGGAAAAGACCCGCTCGAACCAGGCTCGTACAGACCGATATCCCTTCTGAACCTTGACGTTAAAATTCTTTCTAAGATCGTTGCCAATCGGTTATCAGATATCATTCCCTCCCTGATACACCCGGCTCAATCGGGCTTCGTAAAAGGCAGGACGGCCACTTTAAATATCCGTAAAGTAATGCTGGCTTTAGAACATGCTAAACAACACCCAGAAGGCGATTTCGCCATTATCACATTGGACGCGGAGAAAGCCTTCGACAATGTCAGCTTCGAATGGCTTTCTGTGTCCATGGAGAAAATGGGTTTCTCCGGCCCCTTCTGCCATCTTATAAATGCTATGTATGCAACCCCCTCTGCGAAATTAGTGGCCGCTGGCATTCTCTCAGAGGAATTCCGCCTCCATAAGGGGACGCGAGAGGGCTGCCCCTCTCTCCCCTTCTCTTTAATTTAGCTCTAGAACCCCTGTCCAGACACCTAACCCAAGTAGCGCCCCTTCACGGAATACATTCGGGCCCCCACGAACTGCGTTCGTCTCTTTTTGCCGACGATGTCCTCATCTTTTCGGCGGACCCCTCCTCCGATATGATCACTATCAAAACGGTTTTTGACACGTTCCGTCGCTGCTCTGGCCTCCGAATAAACTACTCCAAAAGCGAAATCCTACCATTAGGCTCCCGCCCCGACCCCTCCTGGACACGCCACTCCATCTTCACGGTAGCCTCCTCTCATATTACGTACCTCGGCATAAAAATTGGCAAACTGCCCTCTTCTCTGTATCACTTAAACTACTCCCCCTTGATTTCGAAACTATCTCAAGAATTGTCGAACTGGTCGGATCTGCCGCTCTCGCTCCTGGGAAGATGCCACTTGGTCAAAATGGTCAGTTTCGCTAGATTATTATACCCGATGCAGACTATACCCCTACTCTTACGCCATAAAGATATCAAACTTATTGAATCAGCTATCTCCAAATTCATATGGCACGGCAAGAGACCCCGCATAGCTATGAAAAAACTTTTTCTTCCCAGACGCGAGGGCGGTGTAAGTCATCCTAATGTCAGATTATATAATTTAGCATGTCTATTGAGAACAGGCTTAGATTGGATTTCACATTCGGCGAGGTATTCCAATTACTCACTAGAATCAGCCATGGTGCACCCCTTCTCCCTAGTGGCCCTTCTCCACTGTAAATGGAAATCGGTCAAACCCCCACTCCAGCATAACTTACTACTCAGGGACACGGTCATAGCCTGGAGGGAATCCAGAAAACTCCTGGGTCTGTCCCCCTTCGTATCACGTCACCTTCCTATTCAAGGCAACCCCGGCTTCCCCGCAGGACTAGACCACAAACCCTTTAAAATATGGCAGGAAAGGGGACTTACACTTTTCGCATCATTGTGTGACACCTCAACTGGCCTCCCTCTGCCTTTTACAAGAACTGCTGAGACGTTTGATCTACCCAAGGCTCACATCTTCCACTATTGGCAATGTGCCAACTACCTACGACTCTCGTGCACTGAGGCCTCGAAGCGCTTCCTCACTACTTTCACTGACAGGCTGCTTCTGGAAGGCTCCTATAGGATCTCGGACATCTACAAACCCCTGCTCCTTAAAGCGCTACCTTCTTTATCGTCCACATCTGCTGCAAACTGGGGCAAAGACTTTCCTGACGAAAACCTGATTTCCAAGTTATTACACGGCTACAATACTGTCCAGAGGATTACACCAAATGAAATCTGGAAGGAAACACAGTTAAAGATTCTCCACCGGGCCCACATCCCTTTTCTACACTCCTCGCAGGACGTGAACGGCGCCTCCTGCCCCTTGTGCCAACACCCGAAACCCTCTTTATCTCACCGGTTCTGGTCTTGCTCATTTATTTCAGCGTTTTGGGATCAAGTATTGGCCTACGTTTTTCAAATCACCCTACTGAAGTTACCCAAAGATCCTTTCCTCCTTATATTTGGATATTGGGACCCCCTGCTGCTACAAAGATCTCAGGTGTCCAAGACCTGTCCACTACTTTGTTTCCTTGTCGCACGAAGGGCTATTCTAAGAAACTGGATCTCTTCTCAACCCCCCTCCGCCAATCTGGTTGCACAAGACCTCCTTCTCCTCCTCTATAAGGAACGAGCCACCACCGACTTCCAGCGAGCCACGGAAAAATCCCGCTTTCTCTTAACCTGGCAACCTTTTATGTCTGCATCACTCTCCCAAGAGGACCTCAGCGCCTTTGATCAGTTTACTTTCTCGTATTTCAAGTCCCCTCCACCCACAACCTAGGGCGTCACCTAGCTCTCATACCACCGCTCCCGATTAATTTGTTCTGAACTGCTTCTACAGGTCTGGACGTCACCTCCCCCCTCCCCTCCCCCTCCATCTTGGTGCTCTTCTGAACGGTGCTCTATACATGGTGCCCCCCCCTCCTCACCTTATAGATTTCCTAGCTGTTAGAGCTCCCTGTATTCACTACTTAGATTCTTTGTTACCCATAACTGTTGACATGCCTAGAATCCATCATTTTTAGACTCACCCGGGTCGTATCCTCTGTTATGGGTCAGATCCCACCAGTTTCACTTACGTGTGGAGGTGGTGTCCTCTTAGGCATCCTCCTCCTTGTTTGGGGTTTGCGGACGGGGATCCCGCCTCTACCATGTCTCATACCTGACTATATGTCTGTTGGATTTATTGTTCCTGATCCGCTAGATACATTGTTCGCGGTTACATGTAGATATTATACTGCTGGGGCTGCGTCCCCATTTGCTATGTTCTTTTTTCTACTTGGTATTGTGGATTCTATTTGCTGTATTTGTGAAAACTTAATAAATACTTTTTGAAAAAAAAAAAAACAGTCCGCTGGAATCCTGCCCATTCAGACATGTTCGGTCGTCTGTACAGACCTACCGTACATGTCCGAGCGCCCGCCATCCCTCGCATGCGTCGAATGACTTTGAGGCATGCGTGGAAGCAATTAACTGGCAGGCCCGCCCACGTCGCCGCGTCATTGTCGCGGCGACACCGCGTCATCGACGCGGCGACACCGCGGACACGCCCTGTGTATTGTTTACGCGCGGCTTTCTATACGATGGTTAGTACAGCCATCGTACAGAAAGCCCCGGGCAGACATGTACGGTGAAAACGGTCCGGCGGAGCCGTTTCATCGTACATGTTTGCTGGTGTGTACACGGCCTTAGCAGTACATTGTGCAGAGGTATGCGAATAACAAAACGAACTGAACAGGATTATAAATATTTACATACAGTATAAGCATTTAAATGGTTTATTTAGCTCTGATAGATGTAAATAAAGTGTGTTACTCCAGTATTTCAAATCCCGATATACAGTATGTCTGTGATACCATGTATTATATTTAAAAGTATCCAGCTCTCTTTGCATCGCTTCATTTGTAAGAAATACATGGTGATCCTCAAAGTCCCTTGCTTTCCAATTTCAAACTGATCACACTGGGCATGGAAGCACATTCCCTGCAACGTGGTTAGTTTTCTTTTTGCATTGTACTCAGGAGCACAGTCTGCCTGTACTCCAATGGGCAGACTTGTGCTGAACTGCCCCCAATGCACAGCTAACATCCCACTCAGAACATTAGTGTACTGCTCTTTCTCAGTGTCCTGTTGACACATCCCTCTGCAGTCTCCACCCCACCTCTCAAAGCATCTTATGCAGCTGAGAAAAGAGGTCATGTGATCGCTTAAAGAAAAAAAAAGGTATTTATAAATAAAAACATGATTCTGCCATATGATTCAGGCATATTGATAATTAACAAGCATAGCTGAAAACAACATGTATTGTACCTTGATAGAATGAATAATATCAGTAATAGTGGACTGCAAAGAAAAAGTTGGGTGCTTGGTAAATGAGTGTCTGTTGCCAGTCTTAACATGAGAGAATCAGTAATATATGGAGTGTCTGTACACAAAAAAAAAAGTGTTTGTAAATCTAAAACTTTTTCTAGTTTTGGATAGATTGGGGAAGGGTTGGAATTTGTGTCCGTTTTTTTTTCTTTATCTCTGTGTCCCTGTAAGGATGAATCACCCCTCTATTTGTCATTGTGACCATAGTCAACATTGTCATCAAATTAATTTTACAGTTGTCACCAGAGCAAAAGGTGAGGGTCTGTAATGAGAATTCCCCTTTTAAGATTGCCTTCTTATCCAGGACAGGAGATCAGAGGAGTCTTCCCAATGAGACACAGGCATCAAAAAATAACCTGCCAGCGGTCTTAACCATTGTCTATTCTATCCAAAACAATTAAATAAATTAGATTAAATGCAATTAAAATAAATTAATACAATTGTCTATACATGCACTTTAAATTGGAATGGTAAGAATAGTGTTATTGTTATGTAAATAATGTTACTGTGATGTTGCTAACAGGAATTGTTTGTTAAAAATAAATATGTTTCAATATGAATAATATTGTAGATCATCAAAAGTATAGTGTTGTAATATTAATATAGATGTGTAGGCATTTAAAATAGTGTGTTATGTGTATGGCATGGTATATCTGTGTTACATACAGGCATTAAAGGTTACACATCAAAAGGTGTTTGCTGACCAAAAGGGTTAGTGGTCAAACACAGATCAAAGGAACAGCTGAAGACCCTTAGGCCTTGTACAGACGAGCGAACATGTCCGATGAAAATGGTCCGCAGACCGTTTTCATCGGACATGTCCACTCGGAGATTTTGGTCTGATGGTTGTACACACCATCAAACCAAAATCCCCGCGGACAGACAGCGCAGTGACGTGGCGGTGACGTTGACGCCGCCACGTCCGCAAACCAGGAAGGAAAATGCTTTCATGCATGCGTCAAATCCATTCGGCGCATGGGGGAGATTTTGGTCTGCTGGTCTAACCGGACTACTGGACACTATACATCTGTATCACTACATTTATTGGACACGTTTATGAGATCACTACATATAGTATTTCTGTGATTTATTCCATCAGTTCACATTAGCTACACATACAAAAGTGTCTACCAGTGACCATTCTATGTATTCAAATTATAGTTATTAGTTAATGACAATAACAATAATTAATTAATGACAATTATTTTTCTAAACAAAATTGACTACATGCAGGAGAGAAAATCATACATTATTTTAATTATGGACATTATGAATGCTTTTTTGAACTCATGCAGAAACAAAATTTAAATAATATTATATTCAAGTAAAGCCCAACAATTTATAAAACAATTCCTGAATTAAATGCCAGGCAACCGTATAAACATGTCTCATACAGAATATGTTTACATTATTTTTCATTTTTTTTTTCTTTTTATATTGTTATATTGTTATTACTATTATTATAGATAACAAAATATTTTCAAATTCAAATGTTGTATAGAGAAAAATAAAATCTAGTAAAATTATAAGAAAAGTTATGCACATTTACAACCTGTGTGCACTTACTGTATATGTGTATGTTAATGTTCAATGCATTTAATAAATGTATTTACAGTATGATAGCTGGGTGGACTTACACTCACTGTATCACCTATACATTTTAGTATATGAAAATGTGCACCCTGCACAGCAGTCATACAAATAACTAGTACTATTGTAAATCTAAAACTGGTCTGTGTAAGGGCTGCAATCTATAATTAAAATTATACATTTTAAGTGTAAGTCAGATTTGCATGACTTTTATTTATGTCAAACCGTCATGTAAGTATGCATGACTTCCAATTTATTATCAAGGTCTTACAATGTATAATAACAAAATAAATAGATTTATTATAAATAATACTCAACTCTTTAAAATGAGCAATATATTTACCTGGTGATGATGTGGTTTTAGTTGATGACACAGTAGAACCTACAGATACAAAGACAAATTGTCTAATAACTATTTATAACTACAAATTTAACAAACCGCATATTTTATGATCACAGAGCACACCTTATCCAAATGCAAAAGTAAAACTGTCTGCACAGATTTGTCCACAGGAAAGAGCTATGTGGCCCAGATATATTGATGACATGTTCACTAGCAAGAACATTTCACAGAGCAGATTAAGCAGCCAGCTTATGTATTAGCACATGGGCTTACCCAGTTTAGACTGCTCTCTAACTCTCTTGTTTTTGTTCCTCCAATGCTCACCTTCAGGACCTCTCCAGAGCCTCTCCAATCTTCTGGAGCTCTCTACCTCTATTTGTCTGGCTATGTCCTACTATATGCACCTTTAAGTGATTCCTGAATACTCAAAGCAGCTAAAGCAGTTGTAAAGGCTTTTTTTTCTAAAATAGCAAACATGCTCTACTTACCTGCTCTGTGCAATGGTCTTGCACAGAGCAACCCTGAACCCCCTTTTCTGGGGTACCCCACCAGTACTCTTGGCTCCTCCTATTATTGGTGTGCATCCATATAAACTCTATAGCAAGCTGCTTGCTATGGCGGGGGGACCCAGCTGTGCTGTGTGTGTCTATTGACATACACAGCCCAACCCCAACCCCTGTTCTCTGCTCACAGAAGCCAATGGCTTTTACTGCTGCTCTGTGAGCAGAGAGAAATAAGAGAGCTGCTGCAAATGGGCACAGCACTGGATCAAGATAGCACTCAGGTAAGTATACAGGGGAGTGTATATCTAACACATCTAAGACACCATATCCAAAAAAGGGTCAGAAAAACCCTTCAGGTCTCAGTAGCATAAGGCCCCATACACACCATAGAATCCATCCGCAGATAAATCCCAGCAAATGGGTTTCAGCGGATAGATCCTATGGTGTGTACACGCCAGCGGATCTTTATCCGCGGATATATCTCCCCTGGGATGGATTCCAGCAGATCGGATATTCGCTGACATGCAGAACAAATCCATCTGCTGGAATCCATCCCAACGGATGGATCCGCTGGTCTGTACAGACTCACCGAATCCATCCGTCCGAAGGGATCCCCCGCATGCGTCGTAATGATTTGACGCATGCGTGGAATTCCTTATATGACAGCGTCGCGCACGTCGCCGCGTCATAATCGCGGCGACGGCGCGACACGTCATCGCAAGAGGATTTCGGCGTGGATTTCAATGCGATGGTGAGTACACACCATCGCATGAAAATCCGCCGAAATCCACGAGAGGATTTATCCGCGGAAACGGTCCGCTGGACCGTATTCGCGGATAAATTCTATTGTGTGTATGGGGCCTAAGATGTGCCATCTCGAGTTACTCAGCTACCATCTGTAATCACCAGAGTGTACAGCCCTAACCAAATGCAGAAGGCATAGATTCCCTGCTCAGAATTCTCCATGGGAATGAGCAGAATTTCCTAGATGTTTTGACCCACATCCAAATACCATAGTAATGCCCAGAAGGTGGGTTACAAGTACACCAGCTAACACATTTTAGCAGACATAGATATTCAGCCAGATAGTTTATTAGCACATCGCTTATTGGCCAAGCTAGGCTGGGTAGATTTCACAGAAAGTGGAAAATGTCCCTAATAGGCCAGCTGTATAAGGAAAATGTAAAGCAATCTGAATGTTTGTCAGAATTAAACGTTTAAATATTTCACAAACTTTACTTTTCTGTCAATTTTAGCTTTATACAGAGTCATTCATATGCTACATATGCCTACATCTAAAGTCATTGCACGTAGAAAGGTCTGTTCTGAACTGGTTCATACAAATCCAGACCCAGTCTGGCTCATACAAATTTAGATTCATCATTTACATTTCTTAACCATTAAGGGTGGAACAGCTTGTTGAAAAATATTTATGTTATTCCATGTTCTCATTGTAAACAAAAAGCTGTGCAGTGATGATTTTATTTGGTGTGTAAAGCTGGCCATACATTAGTCGATTTTCAAATCATTCGTATGAATATTTGCATGAAAATCATTCGTATGAAAATTTGCATGAAAATTCTCATCAGTACGTTTGATGATATGCTGGACCACAGTCACTCTTACAAATTAATTTATTCAAGAAAGAAATTCCATCCTGCTCCTTCGAATTTTCTTTCCACTGTGGATGTCAATTTGCCCCAATAACAATTACTAATTCAAATGAACATTCCCAAAATGAAATTCTTCTAACAATTCTACTAGTGTATTGCCAGATATGGACTAATAAAACTACTCAAACTATTTACCTGTCGGTTTTGTAGTTACAGTGGTGGTGGTGGTGGTAGTTGTTGCTGCTAAAAAGACAAAAGTTAATTTTTTATCAATGCAGTCTTAGAATACACAAGCCAGACATCCTAAAGAAATGTTTAAAGCCTAGCTCCAACCATGTTACACCCATATTTAGGTTGTATCATGTCACATGGTTGCAAGCTGACCCCCCCCCCCCCAAACCATCCCACTCCTGACAGTGTGCAGATGTTTTTTTTATCCTCGCAGCCACTGTCACTTTTAAAATCGATGCAGCTGTATGGTGCTCCACTCGCACAGCCACATTATTCATTCACAGAGATCTGTGAATGAATAAATAAACTACAAGTCCCATCCTCCTTTGTGGCAGTCATTTAATCATATTAAACTGAAATTCTCAGACTTTATTAGATATTATTTTAAGACTAGGAAATAACCAAGCAAATAGTCTGTCATGAATGGATCACAGCTTACCAGTACAATATCCTGGGTAAAAAGAAATATCATCTATAGCAACATCACTACGGAAATCTTCACCTCTGACACCATCAATGAAAATCTGTTGACAAAATTCATGAGGTTATAGCTAATAGCCAGAACTGGGTTTATAATATGCCAGTGCAAAGAGCACAATGACTAAAAAGCACAATAACATACAAAAAGAGATCAAACTATTTGTAATAGATTTAATAACAATTCATTTGGCAAAAGAAATACATTGCATACCTGGATAATATCACTTTCAGGCAGGAAAATCTTCTCTAAATACCACATGTCCCCATGATCTCCTTCTATAGTGAAGACATCTTCCAAACCATAATCTCTTAGTACTGACACCCTCAGCATCATGTATTTTGCTGCTCCATACATGTGATACCAAAACTGTAAGCAATGAGTTCCAGTGAAACAATTTGCAGGACTCTCCAATCTTGCAAAGTCTCCCTCTTCTGAATCCTGTCCATTAATGTATAGATAGTAGCCATCTGTTTAAATTAAAATATTAATGCTGAAGTACTTTTTCTGTTATGAACCATTATTTTGGGAGTTATATAAACTATTACAAACAGAGAAAGTAAGTAAATAAATGACTTACATCCTGTTGTGTGGTCAAATGATGGTCCAGTAAAATCGGAAGGGGTTGAGCCATTCCAGTGTATCCAGTCCATGTTATCACTCGTTGATTGTTTCCAGTTACACAAGTTCACATCAAAAGAACAATCTATATGGCATACATCTGTTTTAGGAAACACAGATAACATTTATGAGTTATATTGTGCATATTGTATAATGCATGTGCAAGCGTTAAAGCTGAACTTGAACATGTTTACTGTAGGAATATTTATAGAGGTGACTGATCCATTATTGTCAGTAGGCTGGGATGCGGAGGTCACACTTCTATATTTCATAGCTGTAACTGAGAACATTTTGTTAACCTCTTAGCAGTACATTGTGCAGAGGTATGCGAATAACAAAACAAACTGAACAGGATTATAAATATTTAGATACAGTATAAGCATTTAAATGGTTTATTTAGCTCTGATAGATGTAAATAAAGTGTGTTACTCCAATATTTCAAATCCCGATATACAGTATGTCTGTGATACCATGTATTATATTTAAAAGTATCCAGCTCTCTTTGCATCGCTTCATTTGTAAGAAATACATGGTGATCCTCAAAGTCCCTTGCTTTCCAATTTCAAACTGATCACACTGGGCATGGAAGCACATTCCCTGCAAAGTGGTTAGTTTTCTTTTTGCATTGTACTCAGGAGCACAGTCTGCCTGTACTCCAATGGGCAGACTTGTGCTGAACTGCCCCCAATGCACAGCTAACATCTCACTCAGAACATCAGTGTACTGCTCTTTCTCTGGGTCCTGTTGACACATCCCCCTGCAGCCTCCACCCCACCTCTCAAAGCATCTTATGCAGCTGAGAAAAGAGGTCATGTGATCGCTTAAAGAAAAAAAAGGTATTTATAAATAAAAACATGATTATGCCATATGATTCAGGCATATTGATAATTAACAAGCATAGCTGAAAACAACATGTATTGTACCTTGATAGAATGAATAATATCAGTAATAGTGGACTGCAAAGAAAAAGTTGGGTGCTTGGTAAATGAGTGTCTGTTGCCAGTCTTAATATGAGAGAATCAGTAATATATGGAGTGTCTGTACACAAAAGAAAAAGTGTTTGTAAATCTAAAACTTTTTCTAGTTTTGGATAGATTGGGGAAGGGTTGGAATTCGTGTCAGTTTTTTTTCTTTATCTCTGTGTCCCTGTTAGGATGAATCACCCCTCTATTTGTCATTGTGACCATAGTCAACATTGTCACCAAATTAATTTTACAGTTGTCACCAGAGTAAAAGGTGAGGGTCTGTAATGAGAATTCCCCTTTTAAGATTGCCTTCTTATCCAGGACAGGAGATCAGAGGAGTCTTCCCAATGAGACACAGGCATCAAAAAATAAACTGCCAGTGGTCTTAACCATTGTCTATTCTATCCAAAACAATTAAATAAATGAGATTAAATGCAATTAAAATAAATTAATACAATTGTCTATACATGCACTTTAAATTGGAATGGTAAGAATAGTGTTATTGTTATGTAAATAATGTTACTGTGATGTTGCTAACAGGAATTGTTTGTGAAAAATAAATATGTTTCAATATGAATAATATTGTAGATCATCAAAAGTATAGTGTTGTTATATTAATATAGATGTGTAGGCATTTAAAATAGTGTGTTATGTGTATGGCATGGTATATCTGTGTTACATACAGGCATTCAAGGTTACACATCAAAAGGTGTTTGCTGACCAAAAGGGTTAGTGGTCAAACACAGATCAAAGGAACAGCTGAAGACCCTTAGGCCTTGTACAAACGAGCGAACATGTCCGATGAAAACGGTCCGCGGACCGTTTTCATCGGACATGTCCGCTCGGAGATTTTGGTCTTATGGTTGTACACACCATCAAACCAAAATCCCCGCGGACAGACAGCGCGGTGACGTGGTGGTGACGTTGACGCCGCCACATCTGCAAACCAGGAAGGGAAATGCTTTCATGCATGCGTCAAATCCATTCGGCGCATGGGGGAGATTTCGGTCTGCTGGTTAAGCGTACTAAACAGTGGACATGTCGGACGGACGGGTTTCCAGCAGATAAATTTTAAAGCATGCTTTAAAACTTTTGTCTGCTGCAAACCTGTCTGCTAGGCTGTACACACGGTCGGATCTGTCCGCTGAAACTGGTCTGCGGACCAGTTTCAGCAGATATGTTCGGTCGTGTGTACAGGGCCTCAGATGTGTTAATTTACCTAGGTGTGTGTGAGATGGCCTGTTAACCTCAAAGGATAACTTCCTTACATACATAAGGAAGTATTTATTGATGGTAATTAGACTTGAGGAAGTTTCCATTGACCTGGAAGAACCACTCCCTCCAGTGTGAGACCAGTTTTTGAGAAAGTCAAGCTGGCATTCATCTAGTCTTGTCACTCTATGATGAATATAGCATGGGTCTAGGAAAAGATGGGATTCTGAATTACTCTGTTGGATTTGTATCGTCTGTGGACGTTGGACTTTGTATGTTATTGGAAGTTAATTAAATTTGCATTCTCTGGAGAGCCTGTGTGTTGCTGTGAAACAACGTAATTTATAGCCATGATTCTAACATCTAAGATATCAATTATCTAACCGGACTACTGGACACTATACATCTGTATCACTACATTTATTTGACACTTATATGAGATCACTACATTGGTGCCATTCAATTGACCAGAAGCGCATTTTCAGGACTTGGTAACAGAAGTCGGTGATGACAAAAAATCCTGGGAGTTGGACAGAAGTCTGATGGAGACCCAAGAGCTGTGCTGTGACTCTAATGTCTGATTGTGACATAAGAGAGTCTGATATACAAGACTAAACAAGTTTGGAACCCCAGAATTTTTCTCTGGAGACTGGAAACTGAAGAAAAAAACTACTGCCGTGTACTAAAAGACCGGAACTGGCAAGGTGGAGCTTCAAATGCGGTGAGTAAAATATTTCCTTTTTTAAATTATTAATAATATAGTCAAAATGCTTACTCAGTGTGAAGCTAGTGTCAGTTCTGATAAAGTTAACAGATGGGTATTAAAATGTATTAATCGTCATTGCGGTCCTTATATAATTGCAGAAAAATGTAAGCAGACGAGGACTATGATGAAGGAATTTTTAGAGGAAAGTGTTTTTGATAGCAAAATTTCAGAAAGTAAAAGAAAAAGTTGTATTGTGCAGGGCTTGTTATCTTGCTGTTTAAAAATGGAAAGTTCTTTGAATGATAAGGTTGAGGAAATTGCGCAGTTACAGAGTGCAGTTGATAATAGCCATAAGGTTTGTTAGAGGTTACAAAACCAATCAGAAACTGAGACAGTAAATTTAAAATTGCATGCAGTTACTATTGGTGGAGCTTTGCTTGAGAAATCTAAATGTTGTGATGAATTATCAGAGGAAAATGAGAGATTAAAATTAAGAATTATGGAATTAGAGAAGAGATCTCAGGAGTGCAGATATGCATCAAATCTTGGATTAAGCAATCTGCAGCAAAATACAAACTTTCTATCAAATGAAACAGAACCATAACCATAACAATAATAACAACAATACAGGTGAAGTTCAGCTTGTAATGAAGCATTTGAAACCAAAAAAACTGGATGCAATTCTTAAAGAAATAGGAATGGTTCCCTGCCATGATTTAAACAGATTTTTAAAATGGTTTTGTGACTTGCAGAATGTCAGAGATATGTACAATCTCAACCCATCTGAATTAGAAAGAGTTTTGCAACATTCTATATGGAATGGTCTTTGGCTGAGAATCAAACAGATCTGTCTTCAGCCTTTTGAGGACACGGGACATATTACTGGAATTATTGCGTGTTCTGTACGGAGTGCGTTCCGATGTCGCGATTCATGGGAAGATCCACCAAATGCTAAGTGAGTCTCCCTATGAATTGTCGCACAGGATAGAAACTATTATGGGATTTTTGGTTGGTAATAATCTTGCATTTGAGCGGGGAGGCTCGATACATATCAGTATGTTGCTAGATGCAATGCATGAGGATATCAAACAAAATATTTTATTAGTTACCCTAAATCCTCATGATTTAAAAGACGTATTATTGAGAGCAGATCATTTATGGAGAATGTCAAATGAGCAGGCTGTCAGAATTGATATAGCCACATTGTTTAGGACAAACACTGAACAAAAAGATCAGAAGATAATATCTAATGATCACATCAAAAGGGGAAACTCTGGGTCAAACATAGGTGATATTAACATGAAAAACAGAGCTGACCAAAATAATAATAAGAAAAAGACCTGGATACCATTTCCTCATTTAAAACAGAAATATGACCACCTAAATTTGATTGAGTATGATAAGATGAAAATAGAATATTACACACTATTAGAACAGTTGAAGGGTACAGATCAGTTTTTAAATGAAAATTACACTTTTATAGCAGTGGGGGTGAATTAGCTTTAAACTGTGGACTGTAAATAGTACTTTGTTTATGGACTTTGCTAATGAGTTTTGTCTGAGAGTTTTTGACTTTCAGGTACATGGCTGGAGATATGCGTTTGCATGTGAATAGCAGGAGTAATTGCTGGCTAGTGGGGGAATTATAAAGAATTAATGGACATTCTCTCAATATTCATCAAGCAATGGACTTTTTTTTGAACATTCACATTTTCATTTTTTTTTTTTTTTTTTTAATGGCCTTACCCAACACCCTATTTTTTCATTTTCTCCCTTTCCCCGATATATTTTGCTTTTTTATTATGTTTTATTCCTTGAACTTAATCTTAAAACCAGAGCGAAGCATTTAAACCTAAAATAATTTTATAACATCTGTACACATGACATAATGCATATTGATGTCAATAGATTTGACATCTGAGGTGATGCTGCACAATGGCTGGGCATAGCATAAATTATAGTAGGTTGGGTGGTTTTCCTAAATTTAAAGGAGTGGTGAGTGAAATTCATTACTCTAGTCATGATTTGAGACTTTGTTGAATCAGTTGTTTATAATATGCTGAAGGCTGAGACACATATGGATGAAAAAGACCTTTCTACCTTTCATAAAAAATACTGGCAAGAATTTCTACTGCTGATTTGTCTGCACAGAAAATCTGATAAACATTGATGTCAAGCTGATAATATCTAAACCATCGCATGGGGGAATATATACAGTATATATATGTTGGTATACCATTCTGGTGGAATTATGGACTGAATGATACAAAGAACAGCTCTATTAAAGGCAATGCGGGGGTCAGCCTACAGCACATTACGAAAGCAAATTGTTGCTGGCAATCAACAAATTCAGAATAGTGAAGGTTTGATGTTAAAGGAACCAAGTGTCCTGATTGGTGGATTAATGATTGAAGGTGTCAAGTGCAAGGAAATAGTTTGCAGCACAGAATTTGTACTGCCGGATCCAAACCTTTTTGACCTTGGAAGCGACTGCTGATACATTAATGGTTCTTCTTACTACAAAGATGGAAGATGGAAGATTTTTTTGTTTGTGTAAAAGCATCTTTAAAAATGAAAACTTTGAGCCTGGAGATGAGAGAATCCTGGACTTATGTGGATTGGAGCTCCCAAGGCATACCAAGCTTTACTTTCAGTGAGATGGTGAGAGATGTGATGAAGTCAGAATGGACTGTGACATCAGCTCGTTTTTGCACAATATTCAAGATCGTGATGTGATTTACAAAACAAGGAGCAATCTAACAGCTATACGGGCAACTTACGTTTACTGAATCCTTTTCCAGTCATGGTCCAAAGTTATATTATCTAATATCTGTTTCATGGGGGATATTTTAGAGGTTGGTGAAGAGAGATGTAACCAGTCTCAACTTAATATTTCATATGAGCCATTGTAAAGCATACAGTACCTCAAACCATAATGAGGTTTGTTGTTCGAATTATGAGTCAGTTCTAGTAGTTAGAACCAACTCAAGTGGGGGAATATGTTGTAATATTAATAAAGATGTGTAGGTATTTAAAATATTGTGTTATGTGTATGGCATGGTATATCTGTGTTACATACAGGCATTCAAGGTTACACATCAAAAGGTGTTTGCTGACCAAAAGGGTTAGTGGTCAAACACAGATCAAAGGAACAGCTGAAGACCCTTAGGCCTTGTACAGACGAGCGAACATGTCCGATGAAAACGGTCCGCAGACCGTTTTCATCGGACATGTCCGCTCAGAGATTTTGGTCCTGAGACCCTAGATGTGTTAATTTACCTAGGTGTGTGTGAGATGGCCTGTTAACCTCAAAGGATAACTTCCTTACATACAAAAGGAAGTATTTATTGATGGTAATTAGACTTGGGGAAGTTTCCATTGACCTGGAAGAACCACTCCCTCCAGTGTGAGACCAGTTTTTTGAGAAAGTCAAGCTGGCATTCAGCTAGTCTTGTCACTCTATGATGAATATAGTACAGGTCTAGAAAAGATGGGATTCTGAATTACTCTGTTGGATTTGTATCGTCTGTGGACTTTGGACTTTGTATGTTATTCGAAGTTAATTAAATGTGTGTTCTCTGGAGAGCATGTGTGTTGCTGCAAAACAATGTGATTTATAGCCATCATACTAACATCTAAGATATCAATTATCTAACCGGACTACTGGACACTATACATCTGTATCACTACATTTATTGGACACGTTTATGAGATCACTACATATAGTATTTATGTGATTTATTCCATCAGTTCACATTAGCTACACATACAAAAGTGTCTACCAGTGACCATTCTATGTATTCAAATTATAGTTATTAGTTAATGACAATAACAATAACTAATTAATGACAATTATTTTTCTAAACAAAATTGACAACATGCAGGAGAGAAAATCATACATTATTTTAATTATGGACATTATGAATGCTTTTTTGAACTCATGCAGAAACAAAATTTAAATAATATTATATTCAAGTAAAGCCCAACATTTTATAAAACAATTCCTGAATTAAATGCCAGGCAACCGTATAAACATGTCTCATACAGAATATGTTTACATTATTTTTCATTTTTTTTTTCTTTTTATATTGTTATATTGTTATTACTATTATTATAGATAACAAAATATTTTCAAATTCAAATGTTGTATAGAGAAAAATAAAATCTAGTAAAATTATAAGAAAAGTTATGCACATTTACAACCTGTGTGCACTTACTGTATATGTGTATGTTAATGTTCAATGCATTTAATAAATGTATTTACAGTATGATAGCTGGGTGGACTTACACTCACTGTATCACCGATACATTTTAGTATATGAAAATGTGCACCCTGCACAGCAGTCATACAAATAACTAGTACTATTGTAAATCTAAAACTGTTCTGTGTAAGGGCTGCAATCTATAATTAAAATTATACATTTTAAGTGTAAGTCAGATTTGCATGACTTTTATTTATGTCAAACTGTCATGTAAGTATGCATGACTTCCAATTTATTATCAAGGTCTTACAATGTATAATAACAAAATAAATAGATTTATTATAAATAATACTCAACTCTTTAAAATGAGCAATATATTTACCTGGTGATGATGTGGTTTTAGTTGATGACACAGTAGAACCTACAGATACAAAGACAAATTGTCTAATAACTATTTATAACTACAAACTTAACAAACCGCATATTTTATGATCACAGAGCACACCTTATCCAAATGCAAAAGTAAAACTGTCTGCACAGATTTTTCCACAGGAAAGAGCTATGTGGCCCAGATATATTGATGACATGTTCACTAGCAAGAACATTTCACAGAGCAGATTAAGCAGCCAGCTTATGTATTAGCACATGGGCTTACCCAGTTTAGACTGCTCGCTAACTCTCTTGTTTGTTCATCCAATGCTCACCTTCGGGACCTCTCCAGAGCCTCTCCAATCCTCTGGAGCTCTCTACCTCTATTTGTCTGGCTATGTCCTACTATATGCACCTTTAAGCGATTCCTGAATACTCAAAGCAGCTAAAGCAGTTGTAAAGGCTTTTTTTTTCTAAAATAGCAAACATGCTATACTTACCTGCTCTGTGCAATGGTCTTGCACAGAGCAACCCTGAACCCCCTTTTCTGGGGTACCCCACCAGTACTCTTGGCTCCTCCTATTATTTGTGGGCATCCATATAAACTCTATAGCAAGCTGCTTGCTATGGGGGGGGGGACCCAGCTGTGCTGTGTGTGTCTATTGACATACACAGCCCAACCCCAACCCCTGTTCTCTGCTCACAGAAGCCAATGGCTTTTACTGCTGCTCTGTGAGCAGAGAGAAATAAGAGAGCTGATGCAAATGGGCACAGCACTGGATCAAGATAGCACTCAGGTAAGTATACAGGGGGGTGTATATCTAACACGTCTAAGACACCATATCCAAAAAAGGGTCAGAAAAACCCTTCAGGTCTCAGTAGCATAAAATGTGCCATCTCAAGTTACTCAGCTACTGTCTGTAATCACCAGAGTGTACAGCCCTAACCAAATGCAGAAGGCATAGATTCCCTGCTCAGAATTCTCCATGGGAATGAGCAGAATTTCCTAGATGTTTTGACCCACATCCAAATACCATAGTAATGCCCAGAAGGTGGGTTACAAGTACACCAGCTAACACATTTTAGCAGACATAGATATTTAGCCAGATAGTTTATTAGCACATCGCTTATTGGCCAAGCTAGGCTGGGTAGATTTCACAGAAAGTGGAAAATGTCCCTAATAGGCCAGCTGTATAAGGAAAATGTAAAGCAATCTGAATGTTTGTCAGAATTAAACGTTTAAATATTTCACAAACTTTACTTTTCTGTCAATTTTAGCTTTATACAGAGTCATTCATATGCTACATATGCCTACATCTAAAGTCATTGCACGTAGAAAGGTCTGTTCTGAACTGGTTCATACAAATCCAGACCCAGTCTGGCTCATACAAATTTAGATTAATCATTTACATTTCTTAACCATTGAGGGTGGAACAGCTTGTTGAAAATAAGCTTGTTGAAAAATATTTATGTTATTCCATGTTCTCATTGTAAACAAAAAGCTGTGCAGTGATGATTTTATTTGGTGTGTAAAGCTGGCCATACATTAGTCGATTTTCAAATCATTCGTATGAATATTTGCATGAAAATCATTCGTATGAAAATTTGCTTGAAAATTCTCATCAGTACGTTTGATGATATGCTGGACCACAGTCACTCTTACAAATTAATTTATTCAAGAAAGAAATTCCATCCTGCTCCTTCGAATTTTCTTTCCACTGTGGATGTCAATTTGCCCCAATAACAATTACTAATTCAAATGAACATTCCCAAAATGAAATTCTTCTAACACAATTCTACTAGTGTATTGCCAGATATGGACTAATAAAACTACTCAAACTATTTACCTGTCGGTTTTGTAGTTACAGTGGTGGTGGTGGTAGTTGTTGCTGCTAAAAAGACAAAAGTTAATTTTTTATCAATGCAGTCTTAGAATAAACAAGCCAGACATCCTAAAGAAATGTTTAAAGCCTAGCTCCAACCATGTTACACCCATATTTAGGTTGTATCCTGTCACATGGTTGCAAGCTGACCCCCCCCCCTCCAAACCATCCCACTCCTGACAGTGTGCAGATGTTTTTTTTTTATCCTTGCAGCCACTGTCACTTTTGAAATCGATGCAGCTGTATGGTGCTCCACTCGCACAGCCACATTATTCATTCACAGAGATCTGTGAATGAATAAATAAACTACAAGCCCCATCTTCCTTTGTGGCAGTCATTTAATCATATTAAACTGAAATTCTCAGACTTTATTAGATATTATTTTAAGACTAGGAAATAACCAAGCAAATAGTCTGTCATGAATGGATCACAGCTTACCAGTACAATATCCTGGGTAAAAAGAAATATCATCTATAGCAACATCACTGCGGAAATCTTCACCTCTGACACCATCAATGAAAATCTGTTGACAAAATTCATGAGGTTATAGCTAATAGCCAGAACTGGGTTTATAATATGCCAGTGCAAAGAGCACAATGACTAAAAAGCACAATAACATACAAAAAGAGATCAAACTATTTGTAATAGATTTAATAACAATTCATTTGGCAAAAGAAATACATTGCATACCTGGATAATATCACTTTCAGGTAGGAAAATCTTCTCTAAATACCACATGTCCCCATGATCTCCTTCTATAGTGAAGACATCTTCCAAACCATAATCTCTTAGTACTGACACCCTCAGCATCATGTATTTTGCTGCTCCATACATGTGATACCAAAACTGTAAGCAATGAGTTCCAGTGAAACAATTTGCAGGACTCTCCAATCTTGCAAAGTCTCCCTCTTCTGAATCCTGTCCATTAATGTATAGATAGTAGCCATCTGTTTAAATTAAAATATTAATGCTGAAGTACCTTTTCTGTTATGAACCATTATTTTGGGAGTTATATAAACTATTACAAACAGAGAAAGTAAGTAAATAAATGACTTACATCCTGTTGTGTGGTCAAATGATGGTCCAGTAAAATCGGAAGGGGATGAGCCATTCCAGTGTATCCAGTCCATGTTATCACTCATTGATTGTTTCCAGTTACACAAGTTCACATCAAAAGAACAATCTATATGGCATACATCTGTTTTAGGAAACACAGATAACATTTATGAGTTATATTGTGCATATTGTATAATGCATGTGCAAGCGTTAAAGCTGAACTTGAACATGTTTACTGTAGGAATATTTATAGAGGTGACCGAGTCGGCTGGTGACCCATTATTGTCAGTAGGCTGGGATACGGAGGTCACACTTCTATATTTCATAGCTGTAACTGAGAACGTTTTGTTTCCCTCTTAGGCCCCGTACAGACGACCAAGCATGTCTGCTGAAACTGGTCTGCGGGCCAGTTTCAGCAGACATGTTCGGTCGTGTGTAGGCCCGAGCGTGCAGGATTCCAGCAAACATTTGCCCGCCGGGCCTTTTTCCAGCGGACAAATATTCCTGGACTTGTTTTAAAACAGTCCGCTGGAATCCTGCCCGCTCGGACATGTACGGTAGGTCTGTACAGACGACCGAACATGTCCGAGCACCCGCCATCCCTCGCATGCGTCGAATGACTTTGAGGCATGCGTGGAAGCAATTAACTGGCAGGCCCGCCCACGTCGCCGCGTCATTGTCGCGGCGACACCGCGTCATCGACGCGGCGACACCGCGGACACGCCCCGCGTATTGTTTACGCGCGGCTTTCTATACGATGGTTAGTACAGCCATCGTACAGAAAGCCCCGGGCAGACATGTACGGTGAAAACGGTCCGGCGGAGCGGTTTCATCGTACATGTTTGCTGGTGTGTACACGGCCTTAGCAGTACATTGTGCAGAGGTATGCGAATAACAAAACAAACTGAACAGGATTATAAATATTTACATACAGTATAAGCATTTAAATGGTTTATTTAGCTCTGATAGATGTAAATAAAGTGTGTTACTCCAATATTTCAAATCCCGATATACAGTATGTCTGTGATACCATGTATTATATTTAAAAGTATCCAGCTCTCTTTGCATCGCTTCATTTGTAAGAAATACATGGTGATCCTCAAAGTCCTAGCTTTCCAATTTCAAACTGATCACACTGGGCATGGAAGCACATTCCCTGCAACGTGGTTAGTTTTCTTTTTGCATTGTACTCAGGAGCACAGTCTGCCTGTACTCCAATGGGCAGACTTGTGCTGAACTGCCCCCAATGCACAGCTAACATCTCACTCAGAACATCAGTGTACTGCTCTTTCTCAGTGTCCTGTTGACACATCCCTCTGCAGTCTCCACCCCACCTCTCAAAGCATCTTATGCAGCTGAGAAAAGAGGTCATGTGATCGCTTAAAGAAAAAAAAAGGTATTTATAAATAAAAACATGATTATGCCATATGATTCAGGCATATTGATAATTAACAAGCATAGCTGAAAACAACATGTATTGTACCTTGATAGAATGAATAATATCAGTAATAGTGGACTGCAAAGAAAAAGTTGGGTGCTTGGTAAATGAGTGTCTGTTGCCAGTCTTAACATGAGAGAATCAGTAATATATGGAGTGTCTGTACACAAAAAAAAAAAGTGTTTGTAAATCTAAAACTTTTTCTAGTTTTGGATAGATTGGGGAAGGGTTGGAATTTGTGTCCGTTTTTTTTTCTTTATCTCTGTGTCCCTGTTAGGATGAATCACCCCTCTATTTGTCATTGTGACCATAGTCAACATTGTCACCAAATTAATTTTACAGTTGTCACCAGAGCAAAAGGTGAGGGTCTGTAATGAGAATTCCCCTTTTAAGATTGCCTTCTTATCCAGGACAGGAGATCAGAGGAGTCTTCCCAATGAGACACAGGCATCAAAAAATAACCTGCCAGCGGTCTTAACCATTGTCTATTCTATCCAAAACAATTAAATAAATTAGATTAAATGCAATTAAAATAAATTAATACAATTGTCTATACATGCACTTTAAATTGGAATGGTAAGAATAGTGTTATTGTTATGTAAATAATGTTACTGTGATGTTGCTAACAGGAATTGTTTGTGAAAAATAAATATGTTTCAATATGAATAATATTGTAGATCATCAAAAGTATAGTGTTGTAATATTAATATAGATGTGTAGGCATTTAAAATAGTGTGTTATGTGTATGGCATGGTATATCTGTGTTACATACAGGCATTCAAGGTTACACATCAAAAGGTGTTTGCTGACCAAAAGGGTTAGTGGTCAAACACAGATCAAAGGAACAGCTGAAGACCCTTAGGCCTTGTACAGACGAGCGAACATGTCCGATGAAAACGGTCCGCGGACCGTTTTCATCGGACATGTCCGCTCGGAGATTTTGGTCTGATGGTTGTACACCATCAAACCAAAATCCCCGCGGACAGACAGCGCGGTGACGTGGCGGTGACGTTGACGCCGCCACGTCCGCAAACCAGGAAGGAAAATGCTTTCACGCATGCGTCAAATCCATTCGGCGCATGGGGGAGATTTTGGTCTGCTGGTCTAACCGGACTACTGGACACTATACATCTGTATCACTACATTTATTGGACACGTTTATGAGATCACTACATATAGTATTTATGTGATTTATTCCATCAGTTCACATTAGCTACACATACAAAAGTGTCTACCAGTGACCATTCTATGTATTCAAATTATAGTTATTAGTTAATGACAATAACAATCATTAATTAATGACAATTATTTTTCTAAACAAAATTGACAACATGCAGGAGAGAAAATCATACATTATTTTAATTATGGACATTATGAATGCTTTTTTGAACTCATGCAGAAACAAAATTTAAATAATATTATATTCAAGTAAAGCCCAACATTTTATAAAACAATTCCTGAATTAAATGCCAGGCAACCGTATAAACATGTCTCATACAGAATATGTTTACATTATTTTTCATTTTTTTTTCTTTTTATATTGTTATATTGTTATTACTATTATTATAGATAACAAAATATTTTCAAATTCAAATGTTGTATAGAGAAAAATAAAATCTAGTAAAATTATAAGAAAAGTTATGCACATTTACAACCTGTGTGCACTTACTGTATATGTGTATGTTAATGTTCAATGCATTTAATAAATGTATTTACAGTATGATAGCTGGGTGGACTTACACTCACTGTATCACCGATACATTTTAGTATATGAAAATGTGCACCCTGCACAGCAGTCATACAAATAACTAGTACTATTGTAAATCTAAAACTGTTCTGTGTAAGGGCTGCAATCTATAATTAAAATTATACATTTTAAGTGTAAGTCAGATTTGCATGACTTTTATTTATGTCAAACTGTCATGTAAGTATGCATGACTTCCAATTTATTATCAAGGTCTTACAATGTATAATAACAAAATAAATAGATTTATTATAAATAATACTCAACTCTTTAAAATTAGCAATATATTTACCTGGTGATGATGTGGTTTTAGTTGATGACACAGTAGAACCTACAGATACAAAGACAAATTGTCTAATAACTATTTATAACTACAAATTTAACAAACCGCATATTTTATGATCACAGAGCACACCTTATCCAAATGCAAAAGTAAAACTGTCTGCACAGATTTGTCCACAGGAAAGAGCTATGTGGCCCAGATATATTGATGACATGTTCACTAGCAAGAACATTTCACAGAGCAGATTAAGCAGCCAGCTTATGTATTAGCACATGGGCTTACCCAGTTTAGACTGCTCTCTAACTCTCTTGTTTGTTCATCCAATGCTCACCTTCGGGACCTCTCCAGAGCCTCTCCAATCCTCTGGAGCTCTCTACCTCTATTTGTCTGGCTATGTCCTACTATATGCACCTTTAAGCGATTCCTGAATACTCAAAGCAGCTAAAGCAGTTGTAAAGGCTTTTTTTTTCTAAAATAGCAAACATGCTATACTTACCTGCTCTGTGCAATGGTCTTGCACAGAGCAACCCTGAACCCCCTTTTCTGGGGTACCCCACCAGTACTCTTGGCTCCTCCTATTATTTGTGGGCATCCATATAAACTCTATAGCAAGCTGCTTGCTATGGGGGGGGGGGGACCCAGCTGTGCTGTGTGTGTCTATTGACATACACAGCCCAACCCCAACCCCTGTTCTCTGCTCACAGAAGCCAATGGCTTTTACTGCTGCTCTGTGAGCAGAGAGAAATAAGAGAGCTGATGCAAATGGGCACAGCACTGGATCAAGATAGCACTCAGGTAAGTATACAGGGGGGTGTATATCTAACACGTCTAAGACACCATATCCAAAAAAGGGTCAGAAAAACCCTTCAGGTCTCAGTAGCATAAAATGTGCCATCTCAAGTTACTCAGCTACTGTCTGTAATCACCAGAGTGTACAGCCCTAACCAAATGCAGAAGGCATAGATTCCCTGCTCAGAATTCTCCATGGGAATGAGCAGAATTTCCTAGATGTTTTGACCCACATCCAAATACCATAGTAATGCCCAGAAGGTGGGTTACAAGTACACCAGCTAACACATTTTAGCAGACATAGATATTTAGCCAGATAGTTTATTAGCACATCGCTTATTGGCCAAGCTAGGCTGGGTAGATTTCACAGAAAGTGGAAAATGTCCCTAATAGGCCAGCTGTATAAGGAAAATGTAAAGCAATCTGAATGTTTGTCAGAATTAAACGTTTAAATATTTCACAAACTTTACTTTTCTGTCAATTTTAGCTTTATACAGAGTCATTCATATGCTACATATGCCTACATCTAAAGTCATTGCACGTAGAAAGGTCTGTTCTGAACTGGTTCATACAAATCCAGACCCAGTCTGGCTCATACAAATTTAGATTAATCATTTACATTTCTTAACCATTGAGGGTGGAACAGCTTGTTGAAAATAAGCTTGTTGAAAAATATTTATGTTATTCCATGTTCTCATTGTAAACAAAAAGCTGTGCAGTGATGATTTTATTTGGTGTGTAAAGCTGGCCATACATTAGTCGATTTTCAAATCATTCGTATGAATATTTGCATGAAAATCATTCGTATGAAAATTTGCTTGAAAATTCTCATCAGTACGTTTGATGATATGCTGGACCACAGTCACTCTTACAAATTAATTTATTCAAGAAAGAAATTCCATCCTGCTCCTTCGAATTTTCTTTCCACTGTGGATGTCAATTTGCCCCAATAACAATTACTAATTCAAATGAACATTCCCAAAATGAAATTCTTCTAACACAATTCTACTAGTGTATTGCCAGATATGGACTAATAAAACTACTCAAACTATTTACCTGCCGGTTTTGTAGTTACAGTGGTGGTGGTGGTAGTTGTTGCTGCTAAAAAGACAAAAGTTAATTTTTTATCAATGCAGTCTTAGAATAAACAAGCCAGACATCCTAAAGAAATGTTTAAAGCCTAGCTCCAACCATGTTACACCCATATTTAGGTTGTATCCTGTCACATGGTTGCAAGCTGACCCCCCCCCCTCCAAACCATCCCACTCCTGACAGTGTGCAGATGTTTTTTTTTTATCCTTGCAGCCACTGTCACTTTTGAAATCGATGCAGCTGTATGGTGCTCCACTCGCACAGCCACATTATTCATTCACAGAGATCTGTGAATGAATAAATAAACTACAAGCCCCATCTTCCTTTGTGGCAGTCATTTAATCATATTAAACTGAAATTCTCAGACTTTATTAGATATTATTTTAAGACTAGGAAATAACCAAGCAAATAGTCTGTCATGAATGGATCACAGCTTACCAGTACAATATCCTGGGTAAAAAGAAATATCATCTATAGCAACATCACTGCGGAAATCTTCACCTCTGACACCATCAATGAAAATCTGTTGACAAAATTCATGAGGTTATAGCTAATAGCCAGAACTGGGTTTATAATATGCCAGTGCAAAGAGCACAATGACTAAAAAGCACAATAACATACAAAAAGAGATCAAACTATTTGTAATAGATTTAATAACAATTCATTTGGCAAAAGAAATACATTGCATACCTGGATAATATCACTTTCAGGTAGGAAAATCTTCTCTAAATACCACATGTCCCCATGATCTCCTTCTATAGTGAAGACATCTTCCAAACCATAATCTCTTAGTACTGACACCCTCAGCATCATGTATTTTGCTGCTCCATACATGTGATACCAAAACTGTAAGCAATGAGTTCCAGTGAAACAATTTGCAGGACTCTCCAATCTTGCAAAGTCTCCCTCTTCTGAACCCTGTCCATTAATGTATAGATAGTAGCCATCTGTTTAAATTAAAATATTAATGCTGAAGTACCTTTTCTGTTATGAACCATTATTTTGGGAGTTATATAAACTATTACAAACAGAGAAAGTAAGTAAATAAATGACTTACATCCTGTTGTGTGGTCAAATGATGGTCCAGTAAAATCGGAAGGGGTTGAGCCATTCCAGTGTATCCAGTCCATGTTATCACTCATTGATTGTTTCCAGTTACACAAGTTCACATCAAAAGAACAATCTATATGGCATACATCTGTTTTAGGAAACACAGATAACATTTATGAGTTATATTGTGCATATTGTATAATGCATGTGCAAGCGTTAAAGCTGAACTTGAACATGTTTACTGTAGGAATATTTATAGAGGTGACCGAGTCGGCTGGTGACCCATTATTGTCAGTAGGCTGGGATACGGAGGTCACACTTCTATATTTCATAGCTGTAACTGAGAACGTTTTGTTTCCCTCTTAGGCCCCGTACAGACGACCAAGCATGTCTGCTGAAACTGGTCTGCGGGCCAGTTTCAGCAGACATGTTCGGTCGTGTGTAGGCCCGAGCGTGCAGGATTCCAGCAAACATTTGCCCGCCGGGCCTTTTTCCAGCGGACAAATATTCCTGGACTTGTTTTAAAACAGTCCGCTGGAATCCTGCCCGCTCGGACATGTTCGGTCGTCTGTACAGACCTACCGTACATGTCCGAGCACCCGCCATCCCTCGCATGCGTCGAATGACTTTGAGGCATGCGTGGAAGCAATTAACTGGCAGGCCCGCCCACGTCGCCGCCATCGTACAGAAAGCCCCGGGCAGACATGTACGGTGAAAACGGTCCGGCGGAGCGGTTTCATCGTACATGTTTGCTGGTGTGTACACGGCCTTAGCAGTACATTGTGCAGAGGTATGCGAATAACAAAACAAACTGAACAGGATTATAAATATTTACATACAGTATAAGCATTTAAATGGTTTATTTAGCTCTGATAGATGTAAATAAAGTGTGTTACTCCAATATTTCAAATCCCGATATACAGTATGTCTGTGATACCATGTATTATATTTAAAAGTATCCAGCTCTCTTTGCATCTCTTCATTTGTAAGAAATACATGGTGATCCTCAAAGTCCTAGCTTTCCAATTTCAAACTGATCACACTGGGCATGGAAGCACATTCCCTGCAACGTGGTTAGTTTTCTTTTTGCATTGTACTCAGGAGCACAGTCTGCCTGTACTCCAATGGGCAGACTTGTGCTGAACTGCCCCCAATGCACAGCTAACATCTCACTCAGAACATCAGTGTACTGCTCTTTCTCAGTGTCCTGTTGACACATCCCTCTGCAGTCTCCACCCCACCTCTCAAAGCATCTTATGCAGCTGAGAAAAGAGGTCATGTGATCGCTTAAAGAAAAAAAAAGGTATTTATAAATAAAAACATGATTATGCCATATGATTCAGGCATATTGATAATTAACAAGCATAGCTGAAAACAACATGTATTGTACCTTGATAGAATGAATAATATCAGTAATAGTGGACTGCAAAGAAAAAGTTGGGTGCTTGGTAAATGAGTGTCTGTTGCCAGTCTTAACATGAGAGAATCAGTAATATATGGAGTGTCTGTACACAAAAAAAAAAAGTGTTTGTAAATCTAAAACTTTTTCTAGTTTTGGATAGATTGGGGAAGGGTTGGAATTTGTGTCCGTTTTTTTTTCTTTATCTCTGTGTCCCTGTTAGGATGAATCACCCCTCTATTTGTCATTGTGACCATAGTCAACATTGTCACCAAATTAATTTTACAGTTGTCACCAGAGCAAAAGGTGAGGGTCTGTAATGAGAATTCCCCTTTTAAGATTGCCTTCTTATCCAGGACAGGAGATCAGAGGAGTCTTCCCAATGAGACACAGGCATCAAAAAATAACCTGCCAGCGGTCTTAACCATTGTCTATTCTATCCAAAACAATTAAATAAATTAGATTAAATGCAATTAAAATAAATTAATACAATTGTCTATACATGCACTTTAAATTGGAATGGTAAGAATAGTGTTATTGTTATGTAAATAATGTTACTGTGATGTTGCTAACAGGAATTGTTTGTGAAAAATAAATATGTTTCAATATGAATAATATTGTAGATCATCAAAAGTATAGTGTTGTAATATTAATATAGATGTGTAGGCATTTAAAATAGTGTGTTATGTGTATGGCATGGTATATCTGTGTTACATACAGGCATTCAAGGTTACACATCAAAAGGTGTTTGCTGACCAAAAGGGTTAGTGGTCAAACACAGATCAAAGGAACAGCTGAAGACCCTTAGGCCTTGTACAGACGAGCGAACATGTCCGATGAAAACGGTCCGCGGACCGTTTTCATCGGACATGTCCGCTCGGAGATTTTGGTCTGATGGTTGTACACCATCAAACCAAAATCCCCGCGGACAGACAGCGCGGTGACGTGGCGGTGACGTTGACGCCGCCACGTCCGCAAACCAGGAAGGAAAATGCTTTCACGCATGCGTCAAATCCATTCGGCGCATGGGGGAGATTTTGGTCTGCTGGTCTAACCGGACTACTGGACACTATACATCTGTATCACTACATTTATTGGACACGTTTATGAGATCACTACATATAGTATTTATGTGATTTATTCCATCAGTTCACATTAGCTACACATACAAAAGTGTCTACCAGTGACCATTCTATGTATTCAAATTATAGTTATTAGTTAATGACAATAACAATCATTAATTAATGACAATTATTTTTCTAAACAAAATTGACAACATGCAGGAGAGAAAATCATACATTATTTTAATTATGGACATTATGAATGCTTTTTTGAACTCATGCAGAAACAAAATTTAAATAATATTATATTCAAGTAAAGCCCAACATTTTATAAAACAATTCCTGAATTAAATGCCAGGCAACCGTATAAACATGTCTCATACAGAATATGTTTACATTATTTTTCATTTTTTTTTCTTTTTATATTGTTATATTGTTATTACTATTATTATAGATAACAAAATATTTTCAAATTCAAATGTTGTATAGAGAAAAATAAAATCTAGTAAAATTATAAGAAAAGTTATGCACATTTACAACCTGTGTGCACTTACTGTATATGTGTATGTTAATGTTCAATGCATTTAATAAATGTATTTACAGTATGATAGCTGGGTGGACTTACACTCACTGTATCACCGATACATTTTAGTATATGAAAATGTGCACCCTGCACAGCAGTCATACAAATAACTAGTACTATTGTAAATCTAAAACTGTTCTGTGTAAGGGCTGCAATCTATAATTAAAATTATACATTTTAAGTGTAAGTCAGATTTGCATGACTTTTATTTATGTCAAACTGTCATGTAAGTATGCATGACTTCCAATTTATTATCAAGGTCTTACAATGTATAATAACAAAATAAATAGATTTATTATAAATAATACTCAACTCTTTAAAATTAGCAATATATTTACCTGGTGATGATGTGGTTTTAGTTGATGACACAGTAGAACCTACAGATACAAAGACAAATTGTCTAATAACTATTTATAACTACAAATTTAACAAACCGCATATTTTATGATCACAGAGCACACCTTATCCAAATGCAAAAGTAAAACTGTCTGCACAGATTTGTCCACAGGAAAGAGCTATGTGGCCCAGATATATTGATGACATGTTCACTAGCAAGAACATTTCACAGAGCAGATTAAGCAGCCAGCTTATGTATTAGCACATGGGCTTACCCAGTTTAGACTGCTCTCTAACTCTCTTGTTTGTTCATCCAATGCTCACCTTCGGGACCTCTCCAGAGCCTCTCCAATCCTCTGGAGCTCTCTACCTCTATTTGTCTGGCTATGTCCTACTATATGCACCTTTAAGCGATTCCTGAATACTCAAAGCAGCTAAAGCAGTTGTAAAGGCTTTTTTTTTCTAAAATAGCAAACATGCTATACTTACCTGCTCTGTGCAATGGTCTTGCACAGAGCAACCCTGAACCCCCTTTTCTGGGGTACCCCACCAGTACTCTTGGCTCCTCCTATTATTTGTGGGCATCCATATAAACTCTATAGCAAGCTGCTTGCTATGGGGGGGGGGGGACCCAGCTGTGCTGTGTGTGTCTATTGACATACACAGCCCAACCCCAACCCCTGTTCTCTGCTCACAGAAGCCAATGGCTTTTACTGCTGCTCTGTGAGCAGAGAGAAATAAGAGAGCTGATGCAAATGGGCACAGCACTGGATCAAGATAGCACTCAGGTAAGTATACAGGGGGGTGTATATCTAACACGTCTAAGACACCATATCCAAAAAAGGGTCAGAAAAACCCTTCAGGTCTCAGTAGCATAAAATGTGCCATCTCAAGTTACTCAGCTACTGTCTGTAATCACCAGAGTGTACAGCCCTAACCAAATGCAGAAGGCATAGATTCCCTGCTCAGAATTCTCCATGGGAATGAGCAGAATTTCCTAGATGTTTTGACCCACATCCAAATACCATAGTAATGCCCAGAAGGTGGGTTACAAGTACACCAGCTAACACATTTTAGCAGACATAGATATTTAGCCAGATAGTTTATTAGCACATCGCTTATTGGCCAAGCTAGGCTGGGTAGATTTCACAGAAAGTGGAAAATGTCCCTAATAGGCCAGCTGTATAAGGAAAATGTAAAGCAATCTGAATGTTTGTCAGAATTAAACGTTTAAATATTTCACAAACTTTACTTTTCTGTCAATTTTAGCTTTATACAGAGTCATTCATATGCTACATATGCCTACATCTAAAGTCATTGCACGTAGAAAGGTCTGTTCTGAACTGGTTCATACAAATCCAGACCCAGTCTGGCTCATACAAATTTAGATTAATCATTTACATTTCTTAACCATTGAGGGTGGAACAGCTTGTTGAAAATAAGCTTGTTGAAAAATATTTATGTTATTCCATGTTCTCATTGTAAACAAAAAGCTGTGCAGTGATGATTTTATTTGGTGTGTAAAGCTGGCCATACATTAGTCGATTTTCAAATCATTCGTATGAATATTTGCATGAAAATCATTCGTATGAAAATTTGCTTGAAAATTCTCATCAGTACGTTTGATGATATGCTGGACCACAGTCACTCTTACAAATTAATTTATTCAAGAAAGAAATTCCATCCTGCTCCTTCGAATTTTCTTTCCACTGTGGATGTCAATTTGCCCCAATAACAATTACTAATTCAAATGAACATTCCTAAAATGAAATTCTTCTAACACAATTCTACTAGTGTATTGCCAGATATGGACTAATAAAACTACTCAAACTATTTACCTGTCGGTTTTGTAGTTACAGTGGTGGTGGTGGTAGTTGTTGCTGCTAAAAAGACAAAAGTTAATTTTTTATCAATGCAGTCTTAGAATAAACAAGCCAGACATCCTAAAGAAATGTTTAAAGCCTAGCTCCAACCATGTTACACCCATATTTAGGTTGTATCCTGTCACATGGTTGCAAGCTGACCCCCCCCCCCCCCTCCAAACCATCCCACTCCTGACAGTGTGCAGATGTTTTTTTTTTATCCTTGCAGCCACTGTCACTTTTGAAATCGATGCAGCTGTATGGTGCTCCACTCGCACAGCCACATTATTCATTCACAGAGATCTGTGAATGAATAAATAAACTACAAGCCCCATCTTCCTTTGTGGCAGTCATTTAATCATATTAAACTGAAATTCTCAGACTTTATTAGATATTATTTTAAGACTAGGAAATAACCAAGCAAATAGTCTGTCATGAATGGATCACAGCTTACCAGTACAATATCCTGGGTAAAAAGAAATATCATCTATAGCAACATCACTGCGGAAATCTTCACCTCTGACACCATCAATGAAAATCTGTTGACAAAATTCATGAGGTTATAGCTAATAGCCAGAACTGGGTTTATAATATGCCAGTGCAAAGAGCACAATGACTAAAAAGCACAATAACATACAAAAAGAGATCAAACTATTTGTAATAGATTTAATAACAATTCATTTGGCAAAAGAAATACATTGCATACCTGGATAATATCACTTTCAGGCAGGAAAATCTTCTCTAAATACCACATGTCCCCATGATCTCCTTCTATAGTGAAGACATCTTCCAAACCATAATCTCTTAGTACTGACACCCTCAGCATCATGTATTTTGCTGCTCCATACATGTGATACCAAAACTGTAAGCAATGAGTTCCAGTGAAACAATTTGCAGGACTCTCCAATCTTGCAAAGTCTCCCTCTTCTGAATCCTGTCCATTAATGTATAGATAGTAGCCATCTGTTTAAATTAAAATATTAATGCTGAAGTACCTTTTCTGTTATGAACCATTATTTTGGGAGTTATATAAACTATTACAAACAGAGAAAGTAAGTAAATAAATGACTTACATCCTGTTGTGTGGTCAAATGATGGTCCAGTAAAATCGGAAGGGGTTGAGCCATTCCAGTGTATCCAGTCCATGTTATCACTCGTTGATTGTTTCCAGTTACACAAGTTCACATCAAAAGAACAATCTATATGGCATACATCTGTTTTAGGAAACACAGATAACATTTATGAGTTATATTGTGCATATTGTATAATGCATGTGCAAGCGTTAAAGCTGAACTTGAACATGTTTACTGTAGGAATATTTATAGAGGTGACCGAGTCGGCTGGTGACCCATTATTGTCAGTAGGCTGGGATACGGAGGTCACACTTCTATATTTCATAGCTGTAACTGAGAACGTTTTGTTTCCCTCTTAGGCCCCGTACAGACGACCAAACATGTCTGCTGAAACTGGTCTGCGGGCCAGTTTCAGCAGACATGTTCGGTCGTGTGTAGGCCCGAGCGTGCAGGATTCCAGCAAACATTTGCCCGCCGGGCCTTTTTCCAGCGGACAAATATTCCTGGACTTGTTTTAAAACAGTCCGCTGGAATCCTGCCCGCTCGGACATGTTCGGTCGTCTGTACAGACCTACCGTACATGTCCGAGCACCCGCCATCCCTCGCATGCGTCGAATGACATTGAGGCATGCGTGGAAGCAATTAACTGGCAGGCCCGCCCACGTCGCCGCGTCATTGTCGCGGCGACACCGCGTCATCGACGCGGCGACACCGCGGACACGCCCCGCGTATTGTTTACGCGCGGCTTTCTATACGATGGTTAGTACAGCCATCGTACAGAAAGCCCCGGGCAGACATGTACGGTGAAAACGGTCCGGCGGAGCGGTTTCATCGTACATGTTTGCTGGTGTGTACACGGCCTTAGCAGTACATTGTGCAGAGGTATGCGAATAACAAAACAAACTGAACAGGATTATAAATATTTACATACAGTATAAGCATTTAAATGGTTTATTTAGCTCTGATAGATGTAAATAAAGTGTGTTACTCCAATATTTCAAATCCCGATATACAGTATGTCTGTGATACCATGTATTATATTTAAAAGTATCCAGCTCTCTTTGCATCGCTTCATTTGTAAGAAATACATGGTGATCCTCAAAGTCCCTTGCTTTCCAATTTCAAACTGATCACACTGGGCATGGAAGCACATTCCCTGCAACGTGGTTAGTTTTCTTTTTGCATTGTACTCAGGAGCACAGTCGGCCTGTACTCCAATGGGCAGACTTGTGCTGAACTGCCCCCAATGCACAGCTAACATCTCACTCAGAACATCAGTGTACTGCTCTTTCTCAGTGTCCTGTTGACACATCCCTCTGCAGTCTCCACCCCACCTCTCAAAGCATCTTATGCAGCTGAGAAAAGAGGTCATGTGATCGCTTAAAGAAAAAAAAAGGTATTTATAAATAAAAACATGATTATGCCATATGATTCAGGCATATTGATAATTAACAAGCATAGCTGAAAACAACATGTATTGTACCTTGATAGAATGAATGAATATCAGTAATAGTGGACTGCAAGAAAAAGTTGGGTGCTTGGTAAATGAGTGTCTGTTGCCAGTCTTAACATGAGAGAATCAGTAATATATGGAGTGTCTGTACACAAAAAAAAAAAGTGTTTGTAAATCTAAAACTTTTTCTAGTTTTGGATAGATTGGGGAAGGGTTGGGATTTGTGTCCGTTTTTTTTTCTTTATCTCTATGTCCCTGTTAGGATGAATCACCCCTCTATTTGTCATTGTGACCATAGTCAACATTGTCACCAAATTAATTTTACAGTTGTCACCAGAGCAAAAGGTGAGGGTCTGTAATGAGAATTCCCCTTTTAAGATTGCCTTCTTATCCAGGACAGGAGATCAGAGGAGTCTTCCCAATGAGACACAGGCATCAAAAAATAACCTGCCAGCGGTCTTAACCATTGTCTATTCTATCCAAAACAATTAAATAAATTAGATTAAATGCAATTAAAATAAATTAATACAATTGTCTATACATGCACTTTAAATTGGAATGGTAAGAATAGTGTTATTGTTATGTAAATAATGTTACTGTGATGTTGCTAACAGGAATTGTTTGTGAAAAATAAATATGTTTCAATATGAATAATATTGTAGATCATCAAAAGTATAGTGTTGTAATATTAATATAGATGTGTAGGCATTTAAAATAGTGTGTTATGTGTATGGCATGGTATATCTGTGTTACATACAGGCATTCAAGGTTACACATCAAAAGGTGTTTGCTGACCAAAAGGGTTAGTGGTCAAACACAGATCAAAGGAACAGCTGAAGACCCTTAGGCCTTGTACAGATGAGCGAACATGTCCGATGAAAACGGTCCGCGGACCGTTTTCATCGGACATGTCCGCTCGGAGATTTTGGTCTGATGGTTGTACACACCATCAAACCAAAATCCCCGCGGACAGACAGCGCGGTGACGTGGCGGTGACGTTGATGCCGCCACGTCCGCAAACCAGGAAGGAAAATGCTTTCATGCATGCGTCAAATCCATTCGGCGCATTGGGGGAGATTTTGGTCTGCTGGTCTAACCGGACTACTGGACACTATACATCTGTATCACTACATTTATTGGACACGTTTATGAGATCACTACATATAGTATTTATGTGATTTATTCCATCAGTTCACATTAGATACACATACAAAAGTGTCTACCAGTGACCATTCTATGTATTCAAATTATAGTTATTAGTTAATGACAATAACAATCATTAATTAATGACAATTATTTTTCTAAACAAAATTTACAACATGCAGGAGAGAAAATCATACATTATTTTAATTATGGACATTATGAATGCTTTTTTGAACTCATGCAGAAACAAAATTTAAATAATATTATATTCAAGTAAAGCCCAACATTTTATAAAACAATTCCTGAATTAAATGCCAGGCAACCGTATAAACATGTCTCATACAGAATATGTTTACATTATTTTTCATTTTTTTTTTCTTTTTATATTGTTATATTGTTATTACTATTATTATAGATAACAAAATATTTTCAAATTCAAATGTTGTATAGAGAAAAATAAAATCTAGTAAAATTATAAGAAAAGTTATGCACATTTACAACCTGTGTGCACTTACTGTATATGTGTATGTTAATGTTCAATGCATTTAATAAATGTATTTACAGTATGATAGCTGGGTGGACTTACACTCACTGTATCACCGATACATTTTAGTATATGAAAATGTGCACCCTGCACAGCAGTCATACAAATAACTAGTACTATTGTAAATCTAAAACTGTTCTGTGTAAGGGCTGCAATCTATAATTAAAATTATACATTTTAAGTGTAAGTCAGATTTGCATGACTTTTATTTATGTCAAACTGTCATGTAAGTATGCATGACTTCCAATTTATTATCAAGGTCTTACAATGTATAATAACAAAATAAATAGATTTATTATAAATAATACTCAACTCTTTAAAATTAGCAATATATTTACCTGGTGATGATGTGGTTTTAGTTGATGACACAGTAGAACCTACAGATACAAAGACAAATTGTCTAATAACTATTTATAACTACAAATTTAACAAACCGCATATTTTATGATCACAGAGCACACCTTATCCAAATGCAAAAGTAAAACTGTCTGCACAGATTTGTCCACAGGAAAGAGCTATGTGGCCCAGATATATTGATGACATGTTCACTAGCAAGAACATTTCACAGAGCAGATTAAGCAGCCAGCTTATGTATTAGCACATGGGCTTACCCAGTTTAGACTGCTCTCTAACTCTCTTGTTTTTGTTCCTCCAATGCTCACCTTCAGGACCTCTCCAGAGCCTCTCCAATCTTCTGGAGCTCTCTACCTCTATTTGTCTGGCTATGTCCTACTATATGCACCTTTAAGTGATTCCTGAATACTCAAAGCAGCTAAAGCAGTTGTAAAGGCTTTTTTTTCTAAAATAGCAAACATGCTCTACTTACCTGCTCTGTGCAATGGTCTTGCACAGAGCAACCCTGAACCCCCTTTTCTGGGGTACCCCACCAGTACTCTTGGCTCCTCCTATTATTGGTGTGCATCCATATAAACTCTATAGCAAGCTGCTTGCTATGGGGGGGGGACCCAGCTGTGCTGTGTGTGTCTATTGACATACACAGCCCAACCCCAACCCCTGTTCTCTGCTCACAGAAGCCAATGGCTTTTACTGCTGCTCTGTGAGCAGAGAGAAATAAGAGAGCTGCTGCAAATGGGCACAGCACTGGATCAAGATAGCACTCAGGTAAGTATACAGAGGAGTGTATATCTAACACATCTAAGACACCATATCCAAAAAAGGGTCAGAAAAACCCTTCAGGTCTCAGTAGCATAAGATGTGCCATCTCGAGTTACTCAGCTACCATCTGTAATCACCAGAGTGTACAGCCCTAACCAAATGCAGAAGGCATAGATTCCCTGCTCAGAATTCTCCATGGGAATGAGCAGAATTTCCTAGATGTTTTGACCCACATCCAAATACCATAGTAATGCCCAGAAGGTGGGTTACAAGTATACCAGCTAACACATTTTAGCAGACATAGATATTTAGAAAGATAGTTTATTAGCACATCGCTTATTGGCCAAGCTAGGCTGGGTAGATTTCACAGAACGTGGAAAATGTCCCTAATAGGCCAGCTGTATAAGGAAAATGTAAAGCAATCTGAATGTTTGTCAGAATTAAACGTTTAAATATTTCACAAACTTTACTTTTCTGTCAATTTTAGCTTTATACAGAGTCATTCATATGCTACATATGCCTACATCTAAAGTCATTGCACGTAGAAAGGTCTGTTCTGAACTGGTTCATACAAACCCAGACCCAGTCTGGCTCATACAAATTTAGATTCATCATTTACATTTCTTAACCATTGAGGGTGGAACAGCTTGTTGAAAATAAGCTTGTTGAAAAATATTTATGTTATTCCATGTTCTCATTGTAAACAAAAAGCTGTGCAGTGATGATTTTATTTGGTGTGTAAAGCTGGCCATACATTAGTCGATTTTCAAATCATTCGTATGAATATTTGCATGAAAATCATTCGTATGAAAATTTGCATGAAAATTCTCATCAGTACGTTTGATGATATGCTGGACCACAGTCACTCTTAGAAATTAATTTATTCAAGAAAGAAATTCCATCCTGCTCCTTCGAATTTTCTTTCCACTGTGGATGTCAATTTGCCCCAATAACAATTACTAATTCAAATGAACATTCCCAAAATGAAATTCTTCTAACACAATTCTACTAGTGTATTGCCAGATATGGACTAATAAAACTACTCAAACTATTTACCTGTCGGTTTTGTAGTTACAGTGGTGGTGGTGGTAGTTGTTGCTGCTAAAAAGACAAAAGTTAATTTTTTATCAATGCAGTCTTAGAATACACAAGCCAGACATCCTAAAGAAATGTTTAAAGCCTAGCTCCAACCATGTTACACCCATATTTAGGTTGTATCGTGTCGCATGGTTGCAAGCTGACCCCCCCCCCCCCCTCCAAACCATCCCACTCCTGACAGTGTGCAGATGTTTTTTTATCCTTGCAGCCACTGTCACTTTTGAAATCGATGCAGCTGTATGGTGCTCCACTCGCACAGCCACATTATTCATTCACAGAGATCTGTGAATGAATAAATAAACTACAAGCCCCATCTACCTTTGTGGCAGTCATTTAATCATATTAAACTGAAATTCTCAGACTTTATTAGATATTATTTTAAGACTAGGAAATAACCAAGCAAATAGTCTGTCATGAATGGATCACAGCTTACCAGTACAATATCCTGGGTAAAAAGAAATATCATCTATAGCAACATCACTGCGGAAATCTTCACCTCTGACACCATCAATGAAAATCTGTTGACAAAATTCATGAGGTTATAGCTAATAGCCAGAACTGGGTTTATAATATGCCAGTGCAAAGAGCACAATGACTAAAAAGCACAATAACATACAAAAAGAGATCAAACTATTTGTAATAGATTTAATAACAATTCATTTGGCAAAAGAAATACATTGCATACCTGGATAATATCACTTTCAGGCAGGAAAATCTTCTCTAAATACCACATGTCCCCATGATCTCCTTCTATAGTGAAGACATCTTCCAAACCATAATCTCTTAGTACTGACACCCTCAGCATCATGTATTTTGCTGCTCCATACATGTGATACCAAAACTGTAAGCAATGAGTTCCAGTGAAACAATTTGCAGGACTCTCCAATCTTGCAAAGTCTCCCTCTTCTGAATCCTGTCCATTAATGTATAGATAGTAGCCATCTGTTTAAATTAAAATATTAATGCTGAAGTACCTTTTCTGTTATGAACCATTATTTTGGGAGTTATATAAACTATTACAAACAGAGAAAGTAAGTAAATAAATGACTTACATCCTGTTGTGTGGTCAAATGATGGTCCAGTAAAATCGGAAGGGGTTGAGCCATTCCAGTGTATCCAGTCCATGTTATCACTCGTTGATTGTTTCCAGTTACACAAGTTCACATCAAAAGAACAATCTATATGGCATACATCTGTTTTAGGAAACACAGATAACATTTATGAGTTATATTGTGCATATTGTATAATGCATATGCAAGCGTTAAAGCTGAACTTGAACATGTTTACTGTAGGAATATTTATAGAGGTGACCGAGTCGGCTGCTGACCCATTATTGTCAGTAGGCTGGGATACGGAGGTCACACTTCTATATTTCATAGCTGTAACTGAGAACGTTTTGTTTCCCTCTTAGGCCCCGTACAGACGACCAAACATGTCTGCTGAAACTGGTCTGCGGGCCAGTTTCATCAGACATGTTCGGTCGTGTGTAGGCCCGAGCGTGCAGGATTCCAGCAAACATTTGCCCACCGGGCCTTTTCCCAGCGGACAAATATTCCTGGACTTGTTTTAAAACAGTCCACTGGAATCCTGCCCGCTCGGACATGTTCGGTCGTCTGTACAGACCTACCGTACATGTCCGAGCACCCGCCATCCCTCGCATGCGTCGAATGACTTTGAGGCATGCGTGGAAGCAATTAACTGGCAGGCCCGCCCACGTCGCCGCGTCATTGTCGCGGCGACACCGCGGACACGCCCCGCGTATTGTTTACGCGCGGCTTTCTATACGATGGTTAGTACAGCCATCGTACAGAAAGCCCCGGGCAGACATGTACGGTGAAAACGGTCCGGCGGAGCAGTTTCATCGTACATGTTTGCTGGTGTGTACACGGCCTTAGCAGTACATTGTGCAGAGGTATGCGAATAACAAAACAAACTGAACAGGATTATAAATATTTACATACAGTATAAGCATTTAAATGGTTTATTTAGCTCTGATAGATGTAAATAAAGTGTGTTACTCCAATATTTCAAATCCCGATATACAGTATGTCTGTGATACCATGTATTATATTTAAAAGTATCCAGCTCTCTTTGCATCGCTTCATTTGTAAGAAATACATGGTGATCCTCAAAGTCCCTTGCTTTCCAATTTCAAACTGATCACACTGGGCATGGAAGCACATTCCCTGCAACGTGGTTAGTTTTCTTTTTGCATTGTACTCAGGAGCACAGTCGGCCTGTACTCCAATGGGCAGACTTGTGCTGAACTGCCCCCAATGCACAGCTAACATCTCACTCAGAACATCAGTGTACTGCTCTTTCTCAGTGTCCTGTTGACACATCCCTCTGCAGTCTCCACCCCACCTCTCAAAGCATCTTATGCAGCTGAGAAAAGAGGTCATGTGATCGCTTAAAGAAAAAAAAAGGTATTTATAAATAAAAACATGATTATGCCATATGATTCAGGCATATTGATAATTAACAAGCATAGCTGAAAACAACATGTATTGTACCTTGATAGAATGAATGAATATCAGTAATAGTGGACTGCAAGAAAAAGTTGGGTGCTTGGTAAATGAGTGTCTGTTGCCAGTCTTAACATGAGAGAATCAGTAATATATGGAGTGTCTGTACACAAAAAAAAAAAGTGTTTGTAAATCTAAAACTTTTTCTAGTTTTGGATAGATTGGGGAAGGGTTGGGATTTGTGTCCGTTTTTTTTTCTTTATCTCTATGTCCCTGTTAGGATGAATCACCCCTCTATTTGTCATTGTGACCATAGTCAACATTGTCACCAAATTAATTTTACAGTTGTCACCAGAGCAAAAGGTGAGGGTCTGTAATGAGAATTCCCCTTTTAAGATTGCCTTCTTATCCAGGACAGGAGATCAGAGGAGTCTTCCCAATGAGACACAGGCATCAAAAAATAACCTGCCAGCGGTCTTAACCATTGTCTATTCTATCCAAAACAATTAAATAAATTAGATTAAATGCAATTAAAATAAATTAATACAATTGTCTATACATGCACTTTAAATTGGAATGGTAAGAATAGTGTTATTGTTATGTAAATAATGTTACTGTGATGTTGCTAACAGGAATTGTTTGTGAAAAATAAATATGTTTCAATATGAATAATATTGTAGATCATCAAAAGTATAGTGTTGTAATATTAATATAGATGTGTAGGCATTTAAAATAGTGTGTTATGTGTATGGCATGGTATATCTGTGTTACATACAGGCATTCAAGGTTACACATCAAAAGGTGTTTGCTGACCAAAAGGGTTAGTGGTCAAACACAGATCAAAGGAACAGCTGAAGACCCTTAGGCCTTGTACAGATGAGCGAACATGTCCGATGAAAACGGTCCGCGGACCGTTTTCATCGGACATGTCCGCTCGGAGATTTTGGTCTGATGGTTGTACACACCATCAAACCAAAATCCCCGCGGACAGACAGCGCGGTGACGTGGCGGTGACGTTGATGCCGCCACGTCCGCAAACCAGGAAGGAAAATGCTTTCATGCATGCGTCAAATCCATTCGGCGCATTGGGGGAGATTTTGGTCTGCTGGTCTAACCGGACTACTGGACACTATACATCTGTATCACTACATTTATTGGACACGTTTATGAGATCACTACATATAGTATTTATGTGATTTATTCCATCAGTTCACATTAGATACACATACAAAAGTGTCTACCAGTGACCATTCTATGTATTCAAATTATAGTTATTAGTTAATGACAATAACAATCATTAATTAATGACAATTATTTTTCTAAACAAAATTTACAACATGCAGGAGAGAAAATCATACATTATTTTAATTATGGACATTATGAATGCTTTTTTGAACTCATGCAGAAACAAAATTTAAATAATATTATATTCAAGTAAAGCCCAACATTTTATAAAACAATTCCTGAATTAAATGCCAGGCAACCGTATAAACATGTCTCATACAGAATATGTTTACATTATTTTTCATTTTTTTTTTCTTTTTATATTGTTATATTGTTATTACTATTATTATAGATAACAAAATATTTTCAAATTCAAATGTTGTATAGAGAAAAATAAAATCTAGTAAAATTATAAGAAAAGTTATGCACATTTACAACCTGTGTGCACTTACTGTATATGTGTATGTTAATGTTCAATGCATTTAATAAATGTATTTACAGTATGATAGCTGGGTGGACTTACACTCACTGTATCACCGATACATTTTAGTATATGAAAATGTGCACCCTGCACAGCAGTCATACAAATAACTAGTACTATTGTAAATCTAAAACTGTTCTGTGTAAGGGCTGCAATCTATAATTAAAATTATACATTTTAAGTGTAAGTCAGATTTGCATGACTTTTATTTATGTCAAACTGTCATGTAAGTATGCATGACTTCCAATTTATTATCAAGGTCTTACAATGTATAATAACAAAATAAATAGATTTATTATAAATAATACTCAACTCTTTAAAATTAGCAATATATTTACCTGGTGATGATGTGGTTTTAGTTGATGACACAGTAGAACCTACAGATACAAAGACAAATTGTCTAATAACTATTTATAACTACAAATTTAACAAACCGCATATTTTATGATCACAGAGCACACCTTATCCAAATGCAAAAGTAAAACTGTCTGCACAGATTTGTCCACAGGAAAGAGCTATGTGGCCCAGATATATTGATGACATGTTCACTAGCAAGAACATTTCACAGAGCAGATTAAGCAGCCAGCTTATGTATTAGCACATGGGCTTACCCAGTTTAGACTGCTCTCTAACTCTCTTGTTTTTGTTCCTCCAATGCTCACCTTCAGGACCTCTCCAGAGCCTCTCCAATCTTCTGGAGCTCTCTACCTCTATTTGTCTGGCTATGTCCTACTATATGCACCTTTAAGTGATTCCTGAATACTCAAAGCAGCTAAAGCAGTTGTAAAGGCTTTTTTTTCTAAAATAGCAAACATGCTCTACTTACCTGCTCTGTGCAATGGTCTTGCACAGAGCAACCCTGAACCCCCTTTTCTGGGGTACCCCACCAGTACTCTTGGCTCCTCCTATTATTGGTGTGCATCCATATAAACTCTATAGCAAGCTGCTTGCTATGGGGGGGGGACCCAGCTGTGCTGTGTGTGTCTATTGACATACACAGCCCAACCCCAACCCCTGTTCTCTGCTCACAGAAGCCAATGGCTTTTACTGCTGCTCTGTGAGCAGAGAGAAATAAGAGAGCTGCTGCAAATGGGCACAGCACTGGATCAAGATAGCACTCAGGTAAGTATACAGAGGAGTGTATATCTAACACATCTAAGACACCATATCCAAAAAAGGGTCAGAAAAACCCTTCAGGTCTCAGTAGCATAAGATGTGCCATCTCGAGTTACTCAGCTACCATCTGTAATCACCAGAGTGTACAGCCCTAACCAAATGCAGAAGGCATAGATTCCCTGCTCAGAATTCTCCATGGGAATGAGCAGAATTTCCTAGATGTTTTGACCCACATCCAAATACCATAGTAATGCCCAGAAGGTGGGTTACAAGTATACCAGCTAACACATTTTAGCAGACATAGATATTTAGAAAGATAGTTTATTAGCACATCGCTTATTGGCCAAGCTAGGCTGGGTAGATTTCACAGAACGTGGAAAATGTCCCTAATAGGCCAGCTGTATAAGGAAAATGTAAAGCAATCTGAATGTTTGTCAGAATTAAACGTTTAAATATTTCACAAACTTTACTTTTCTGTCAATTTTAGCTTTATACAGAGTCATTCATATGCTACATATGCCTACATCTAAAGTCATTGCACGTAGAAAGGTCTGTTCTGAACTGGTTCATACAAACCCAGACCCAGTCTGGCTCATACAAATTTAGATTCATCATTTACATTTCTTAACCATTGAGGGTGGAACAGCTTGTTGAAAATAAGCTTGTTGAAAAATATTTATGTTATTCCATGTTCTCATTGTAAACAAAAAGCTGTGCAGTGATGATTTTATTTGGTGTGTAAAGCTGGCCATACATTAGTCGATTTTCAAATCATTCGTATGAATATTTGCATGAAAATCATTCGTATGAAAATTTGCATGAAAATTCTCATCAGTACGTTTGATGATATGCTGGACCACAGTCACTCTTACAAATTAATTTATTCAAGAAAGAAATTCCATCCTGCTCCTTCGAATTTTCTTTCCACTGTGGATGTCAATTTGCCCCAATAACAATTACTAATTCAAATGAACATTCCCAAAATGAAATTCTTCTAACACAATTCTACTAGTGTATTGCCAGATATGGACTAATAAAACTACTCAAACTATTTACCTGTCGGTTTTGTAGTTACAGTGGTGGTGGTGGTAGTTGTTGCTGCTAAAAAGACAAAAGTTAATTTTTTATCAATGCAGTCTTAGAATACACAAGCCAGACATCCTAAAGAAATGTTTAAAGCCTAGCTCCAACCATGTTACACCCATATTTAGGTTGTATCGTGTCGCATGGTTGCAAGCTGACCCCCCCCCCCCCCCCAAACCATCCCACTCCTGACAGTGTGCAGATGTTTTTTTATCCTTGCAGCCACTGTCACTTTTGAAATCGATGCAGCTGTATGGTGCTCCACTCGCACAGCCACATTATTCATTCACAGAGATCTGTGAATGAATAAATAAACTACAAGCCCCATCTACCTTTGTGGCAGTCATTTAATCATATTAAACTGAAATTCTCAGACTTTATTAGATATTATTTTAAGACTAGGAAATAACCAAGCAAATAGTCTGTCATGAATGGATCACAGCTTACCAGTACAATATCCTGGGTAAAAAGAAATATCATCTATAGCAACATCACTGCGGAAATCTTCACCTCTGACACCATCAATGAAAATCTGTTGACAAAATTCATGAGGTTATAGCTAATAGCCAGAACTGGGTTTATAATATGCCAGTGCAAAGAGCACAATGACTAAAAAGCACAATAACATACAAAAAGAGATCAAACTATTTGTAATAGATTTAATAACAATTCATTTGGCAAAAGAAATACATTGCATACCTGGATAATATCACTTTCAGGCAGGAAAATCTTCTCTAAATACCACATGTCCCCATGATCTCCTTCTATAGTGAAGACATCTTCCAAACCATAATCTCTTAGTACTGACACCCTCAGCATCATGTATTTTGCTGCTCCATACATGTGATACCAAAACTGTAAGCAATGAGTTCCAGTGAAACAATTTGCAGGACTCTCCAATCTTGCAAAGTCTCCCTCTTCTGAATCCTGTCCATTAATGTATAGATAGTAGCCATCTGTTTAAATTAAAATATTAATGCTGAAGTACCTTTTCTGTTATGAACCATTATTTTGGGAGTTATATAAACTATTACAAACAGAGAAAGTAAGTAAATAAATGACTTACATCCTGTTGTGTGGTCAAATGATGGTCCAGTAAAATCGGAAGGGGTTGAGCCATTCCAGTGTATCCAGTCCATGTTATCACTCGTTGATTGTTTCCAGTTACACAAGTTCACATCAAAAGAACAATCTATATGGCATACATCTGTTTTAGGAAACACAGATAACATTTATGAGTTATATTGTGCATATTGTATAATGCATATGCAAGCGTTAAAGCTGAACTTGAACATGTTTACTGTAGGAATATTTATAGAGGTGACCGAGTCGGCTGCTGACCCATTATTGTCAGTAGGCTGGGATACGGAGGTCACACTTCTATATTTCATAGCTGTAACTGAGAACGTTTTGTTTCCCTCTTAGGCCCCGTACAGACGACCAAACATGTCTGCTGAAACTGGTCTGCGGGCCAGTTTCATCAGACATGTTCGGTCGTGTGTAGGCCCGAGCGTGCAGGATTCCAGCAAACATTTGCCCACCGGGCCTTTTCCCAGCGGACAAATATTCCTGGACTTGTTTTAAAACAGTCCACTGGAATCCTGCCCGCTCGGACATGTTCGGTCGTCTGTACAGACCTACCGTACATGTCCGAGCACCCGCCATCCCTCGCATGCGTCGAATGACTTTGAGGCATGCGTGGAAGCAATTAACTGGCAGGCCCGCCCACGTCGCCGCGTCATTGTCGCGGCGACACCGCGGACACGCCCCGCGTATTGTTTACGCGCGGCTTTCTATACGATGGTTAGTACAGCCATCGTACAGAAAGCCCCGGGCAGACATGTACGGTGAAAACGGTCCGGCGGAGCAGTTTCATCGTACATGTTTGCTGGTGTGTACACGGCCTTAGCAGTACATTGTGCAGAGGTATGCGAATAACAAAACAAACTGAACAGGATTATAAATATTTACATACAGTATAAGCATTTAAATGGTTTATTTAGCTCTGATAGATGTAAATAAAGTGTGTTACTCCAATATTTCAAATCCCGATATACAGTATGTCTGTGATACCATGTATTATATTTAAAAGTATCCAGCTCTCTTTGCATCGCTTCATTTGTAAGAAATACATGGTGATCCTCAAAGTCCCTTGCTTTCCAATTTCAAACTGATCACACTGGGCATGGAAGCACATTCCCTGCAACGTGGTTAGTTTTCTTTTTGCATTGTACTCAGGAGCACAGTCGGCCTGTACTCCAATGGGCAGACTTGTGCTGAACTGCCCCCAATGCACAGCTAACATCTCACTCAGAACATCAGTGTACTGCTCTTTCTCAGTGTCCTGTTGACACATCCCTCTGCAGTCTCCACCCCACCTCTCAAAGCATCTTATGCAGCTGAGAAAAGAGGTCATGTGATCGCTTAAAGAAAAAAAAAGGTATTTATAAATAAAAACATGATTATGCCATATGATTCAGGCATATTGATAATTAACAAGCATAGCTGAAAACAACATGTATTGTACCTTGATAGAATGAATGAATATCAGTAATAGTGGACTGCAAGAAAAAGTTGGGTGCTTGGTAAATGAGTGTCTGTTGCCAGTCTTAACATGAGAGAATCAGTAATATATGGAGTGTCTGTACACAAAAAAAAAAAGTGTTTGTAAATCTAAAACTTTTTCTAGTTTTGGATAGATTGGGGAAGGGTTGGAATTTGTGTCCGTTTTTTTTTCTTTATCTCTGTGTCCCTGTTAGGATGAATCACCCCTCTATTTGTCATTGTGACCATAGTCAACATTGTCACCAAATTAATTTTACAGTTGTCACCAGAGCAAAAGGTGAGGGTCTGTAATGAGAATTCCCCTTTTAAGATTGCCTTCTTATCCAGGACAGGAGATCAGAGGAGTCTTCCCAATGAGACACAGGCATCAAAAAATAACCTGCCAGCGGTCTTAACCATTGTCTATTCTATCCAAAACAATTAAATAAATTAGATTAAATGCAATTAAAATAAATTAATATAATTGTCTATACAGGGAGTGCAGAATTATTAGGCAAGTTGTATTTTTGAGGATTAATTTTATTATTGAACAACAACCATGTTCTCAATGAACCCAAAAAACTCATTAATATCAAAGCTGAATTTTTTTGGAAGTAGTTTTTAGTTTGTTTTTAGTTTTAGCTATTTTAGGGGGATATCTGTGTGTGCAGGTGACTATTACTGTGCATAATTATTAGGCAACTTAACAAAAAAAATATATATACCCATTTCAATTATTTATTTTTACCAGTGAAACCAATATAACATCTCAACATTCACAAATATACATTTCTGACATTCAAAAACAAAACAAAAACAAATCAGTGACCAATATAGCCACCTTTCTTTGCAAGGACACTCAAAAGCCTGCCATCCATGGATTCTGTCAGTGTTTTGATCTGTTCACCATCAACATTGCGTGCAGCAGCAACCACAGCCTCCCAGACACTGTTCAGAGAGGTGTACTATTTTCCCTCCTTGTAAATCTCACATTTGATGATGGACCACAGGTTCTCAATGGGGTTCAGATCAGGTGAACAAGGAGGCCATGTCATTCGTTTTTCTTCTTTTATACCCTTTCTTGCCAGCCACGCTGTGGAGTACTTGGACGCGTGTGATAGAGCATTGTCCTGCATGAAAATCATGTTTTTCTTGAAGGATGCAGACTTCTTCCTGTACCACTGTTTGAAGAAGGTGTCTTCCAGAAACTGGCAGTAGGACTGGGAGTTAAGCTTGACTCCATCCTCAACCCGAAAAGGCCCCACAAGCTCATCTTTGATGATACCAACCCAAACCAGTACTCCACCTCCACCTTGCTGGTGTCTGAGTCGGACTGGAGCTCTCTGCCCTTTACCAATCCAGCCACGGGCCCATCCATCTGGCCCATCAAGACTCACTCTCATTTCATCAGTCCATAAAACCTTAGAAAAATCAGTCTTGAGATATTTCTTGGCCCAGTCTTGACGTTTCAGCTTGTGTGTCTTGTTCAGTGGTGGTCGTCTTTCAGCCTTTCTTACCTTGGCCATGTCTCTTAGGCTTTTGGGCACTCCAGTGATGTTGCAGCTCTGAAATATGGCCAAACTGGTGGCAAATGGCATCTTGGCAGCTGCACGCTTGACTTTTCTCAGTTCATGGGCAGTTATTTTGCGCCTTGGTTTTTCCACACGCTTCTTGCGACCCTGTTGACTATTTTGAATGAAACGCTTGATTGTTCGATGATCACGCTTCAAAAGCTTTGCAATTTTAAGAGTGCTGCATCCCTCTGCAAGATATCTCACTATTTTTGACTTTTCTGAGCCTGTCAAGTCCTTCTTTTGACCCATTTTGCCAAAGGAAAGGAAGTTGACTAATAATTATGCACACCTGATATAGGGTGTTGATGTCATTAGACCACACACCTTCTCATTACAGAGATGCACATCACCTAATATGCTTAATTGGTAGTAGGCTTTCGAGCCTATACAGCTTGGAGTAAGACAACATGCATAAAGAGGATGATGTGGTCAAAATACTCATTTGCCTATTAATTCTGCACTCCCTGTACATGCACTTTAAATTGGAATGGTAAGAATAGTGTTATTGTTATGTAAATAATGTTACTGTGATGTTGCTAACAGGAATTGTTTGTGAAAAATAAATATGTTTCAATATGAATAATATTGTAGATCATCAAAAGTATAGTGTTGTAATATTAATATAGATGTGTAGGCATTTAAAATAGTGTGTTATGTGTATGGCATGGTATATCTGTGTTACATACAGGCATTCAAGGTTACACATCAAAAGGTGTTTGCTGACCAAAAGGGTTAGTGGTCAAACACAGATCAAAGGAACAGCTGAAGACCCTTAGGCCTTGTACAGATGAGCGAACATGTCCGATGAAAACGGTCCGCGGACCGTTTTCATCGGACATGTCCGCTCGGAGATTTTGGTCTGATGGTTGTACACACCATCAAACCAAAATCCCCGCGGACAGACAGCGCGGTGACGTGGCGGTGACGTTGACGCCGCCACGTCCGCAAACCAGGAAGGAAAATGCTTTCATGCATGCGTCAAATCCATTCGGCGCATTGGGGGAGATTTTGGTCTGCTGGTCTAACCGGACTACTGGACACTATACATCTGTATCACTACATTTATTGGACACGTTTATGAGATCACTACATATCGGGCCAGATCCTCAGCCAGCGGTGCAAATTTAGTTTGTCCTAACTTATGTCATTTAAGTTACGTTGCCCTAAGTTGGTGTCGTAAGTGCCGTATCCACAGCGCATTTGCGTCTAAATGTGCGCCAGCGTAACTTAAATTCCGAGGCGTAAGGCGGGGTTTTTGCAAGTGGGAAGGAAGTGGGCGTGCTTCATTGTAATGAGCCGTGACCCCATGCAAATGAGGCGCCGGCCGTACTGCGCATGCGCGCACGATTCGGGACCTCACTGGGCATGTGCAGAACTGATCTCGGCGCAATCAGTGAGATAGGTAAAAGGCCAAGTGTACTTAGTTTGAGGATCGCCCTGTGTGTAAAAAGCACCACACACACACACTTCCCTTGCTAAAGTATATCCCATTGTTCCCCTTCCATGAGCAATTTGCTTCTGCTCTGTTTGTTTGTGTGTTGGTAAGTTGTGTTTGTGAGAAAAGTGTTTGAGGAGTTGGAGAGTCTAGTTGTTGTTTGTTTTTGAGAAGTGTATTTATTTAATTTGTTTGTTATTGTTTTTGCTGATTGTTTTTTGGTGTTTGTTTTTTGGTGTTTGTTTTTTGGTGTTTGTTTTTTGGTGTTTGTTTTTTGTTTGTTTGTTGGTGCGTGTTTGTTTTTGAATTAATATTAGCTGTGTCCTTGTGTGTTTAGATTTTGTTTATTTTTTGTGGTATAGATTTTTGTCAGGTTTTTGGGTGTGTATTGTCGATTGTTTGTCGGGTGTGTTTGTTGTTGCTGGGTGGTGTATGAGATGCCCCCTAAACGCAGGAAGCTTAATTTCACCCTGGGAGAGAAGCAAATTCTTGCTCGGGGCATTGTGAAATATGGGCGATTTCTGCATGGCCCTGAGAGCCAGAACACCACCCCGGCCAGGAGGAGGCAGCTTCTTAACAAGATCACGGACCAGATCAATGCGGCGCGGGGGGGGGGAGACTAGGACCCCCGCTGGCATACAGAAAAAAATAAATGATCTGAGAAGCGTCGTCCGGACTAAGATGGCAAGGATCGACGCCCATACCAGGGGCACTGGAGGAGGGGGACCCTGCCCAGTCAGACTGACGGAGGAGGAATGGGCAGTGGCCCAGTGTTTCCACCCACAGCAGGTGGTGGGCCTGCCTGGCTATACGTCAGATGTTCCTAGGAGGACAGGTAGGTTTTTTGGTTTATTCTCTGTTGATTAGCATGTGTGGGTGGGGGAAGGGAAGATGTGCCAAGTGTGTGGTTCCTCAAACATGTGATTGTTTTGTGTCCTCCACAGATGGCCAGGAGGTTACACGCCAGGAGGTTGGAGGCCAGGAGGTTCCACGCCAGGAGGTTGGAGGCCAGGAGGTTGCAGGCCAGGAGGTTGCAGGCCCATCGGGCCAGGCTGCAGCAACACCCCCAAGACAGGCAGATGATGAGTCCCAAGAAGGGCAGGATTCCCCAGGGGAGGGGATTGGCCAAACCTCCACTCATGAGGAGGTTGAGGGGGAGGAGGTTGAGGGGGAGGAGGTTGAGTGGGAGGAGGATGATGAGGGGGAGGAGGAGGAAAATATGCAGATTGGCCGGGAAGTCCTCCTGGCCACTGATATGATGACCTTTGAGTCTTCCCCTGAGACTACCCCTGAGGCTGGCACCAGTCAGGCCACCATCAGGGGTAGCCCCTCCCACTTCTCCCCCAACAGGCCTCCAGTCACCAGGGTCACTCTCTCCCCTCCTCCAGGCCCGCAAGACTCAGCGGCAGCCAGGGGGACAACCCAGGAGACCGTGGCTGTGGGCGAGCGTCTGTCGGCCAGTGTGGTGAAGGACAATGCCCGGCAGACCCGCATTCTTGGAAAAATTCTGGAAAAACTGACGCAGATGGAGCACAGCCAGGGTGAAATGATGGAGGCACTCGGTGATGTGGCCACCAACTCAACGGCGGTCATTACATGTTTGAATGACATACAGACCGCCACAACGCGCGTGGCCCATGAGCTGAGTGCCCTGACCCAGGCTGTGCAGGACAATACAAGGTCTGGCCAGGCCAATGCGGCTGCCCTCACTGCCTGTCTCACTCGCATTGCAGGGGCCATGGAGGGCAGGCCAGCAGGGGCGGCTCCTCCTTCCCCATCTCAACACCCCCAGGAGGCTCCTCCTTCCCCAGCTCAACCCCCCCAGGAGGCTCCTCCTTCCCCAGCTCAACCCCCCCAGGAGGCTCCTCCTTCCCCAGCTCAACCCCCCCAGGAGGCTCCTCCTTCCCCAGCTCAACACCCCCCCAATGGACATCCTCCGCGACGGCGTGGCCGTGGCCGTGGCCGTGGCCGTGCCCCTGCCCGTGCCCGTGCCCCTGCCCAGCCAAGGCGTAGCAATCGCCGCCGCTAATAAATTTGCTGGGATACTTTTTTTTTTTTGTTTATGCATTTTTGTTTTTTTACAATTTGGTCTTCTGTACTTATGATTTGGTTTATGTGTGTGAATGATGTGTGAATGTGGGGGGGTGGCATTCCTAAGAAATTAAGGTTGTCACCCTCAGTTTTGGTGGAGAAGGGATCCCCAGGACCAGGGAGAAGTGCAATCCCAGGTTCCTGAATGGTGTATGAATGCACAGTGACATAATTGGAGCCGTGGCGTGGCGTTACTGCTCCCAAGTCCCAAGGGGGGGGGGGGACTTGGATCTAATCCAATTCGATGTGCATGTGATGTGTCTGTGCAAGGAACCACAGTGGTGTGCATTCATGCATTATCATTGTGACTTTATTGATGTGCATTTACAGTGAAAAAATACATACTTATTGTGACATTAATCATGTACATTTACTGGGAAAAAATGCCTTCTGCAAGGCGTCTCCTAGCTGATGTGCCCTCAGCAGACCGGGTAGAGTTGGTTGGGATAGTATTGCCTGGGTCAGGGGTCAGGTCATTACATAAGTCAATATGCAGTCCCCTTCTGAGGGCAAAGTTGTGGAGTATGCAACATGCCCCAATTATTTGGCACACAAAGTCAGGGGAATACAGCAGGGTACCCCCAGACTTATCCAGGCATCTGAAGCGGGACTTCAGAAGCCCAAAGGTCCGTTCAACCACTCCCCGGGTTCGTATGTGCGCCTGGTTGTAGCGTTGCTCTCCTGGGGTTTGGGGGTTCCTGAATGGGGTCATTAGATGAGGTCCCAAGGCATATCCTGAGTCACCTGTAAGGGAAAAGACAGGAGGATATTAGTCATGCATGTGCCCCTTGTGATGTCTGCATGATGGGGGGCACATACCTGACACACATGTCACTCACCAATCAGCCAGCTGTCTCCATACATGTTCTGGTCAAAATCTCTTGAGATCTGGGTCTGCCGGTAAATGTAACTATCATGGCAGGATCCAGGAAATTTAGCACAGACGTGCCAGATGAGGCCATGGGCATCTACGATGACTTGCACATTAATGGAATGCCAGCCTTTACGATTCCGGAACATGTGCTCAGTATCATGGGGTGGTTGTAGTGCCACATGGGTACAATCAATGGCCCCGATTGGTGCGTGGAAATCTGGCAATGTGATAAAAGTCGGTCATTGACTTTAAACGCTGATCCTCCTGGGTGGGTTTCTGAAACTGATTTCCCATGCGCCGCAGGATTGCAGGGACCACTTGGTGCACACACCTGCTGATGGAGGATTGTGCCATCCCAGCCACGCCTCCACTTGTGCGTTGGAATGAGCCAGTGGCCAGAAAATGCAAAGTGGCCAGTACTTTGGTGAGTGGCTGCAGTGCATGGGAGCGTTGGGTTGGGCTGGTAAGATCATCCTGAAGTATTGTTGTTAATTCCAGGATGGCCTCACGGGTAAATCTGTAGGTGCCGTAAACTTCACAAGCAGGCATGCCAAACAAATCTTGCCGTGGGCGGTAGACCCTCTCCTGTGCCCTCCTCCTCCTCCTCTGTGCCCTCCTCCTTCTTTGTGTCTCTATATCAACTAATGCAGCTAGTATCATTGCTGGTCCTGGCATTTTGGCAGAGAGATTTCAGTCCTGAACGTGTGTGTGCTGAGCTCTTCCTGAATGGTGTTGCTTCAGCAGACATTCAGACGGCATGTGTAAAATTAGGGCTGCTTTTATAATGTGTAAAATCCCACCAAAAAACTAACAGGTGCGCACAGGGCGTAATCTACGGCGCACACACTTAATTCTGTGGATCGCCCTATCTCCCTCATTTGCATCTTTGCCTATCAAATAAAGCGGCGTGCCTAGCGTAATTTGCGCACGAGAATGCGCCGGCGTAATATTTTTAGGTAGGACGGAAAAGCCCGAATTTCAGGCGCTTCTCGTTTTGAGGATCGGGCGCAAAGATACACGCCGTGTAAATTTAGAAAAATCGAGTTAAGTCGGCGTATCTCTTTTGTGGATCTGGCCCATAGTATTTATGTGATTTATTCCATCAGTTCACATTAGCTACACATACAAAAGTGTCTACCAGTGACCATTCTATGTATTCAAATTATAGTTATTAGTTAATGACAATAACAATCATTAATTAATGACAATTATTTTTCTAAACAAAATTGACAACATGCAGGAGAGAAAATCATACATTATTTTAATTATGGACATTATGAATGCTTTTTTGAACTCATGCAGAAACAAAATTTAAATAATATTATATTCAAGTAAAGCCCAACATTTTATAAAACAATTCCTGAATTAAATGCCAGGCAACCGTATAAACATGTCTCATACAGAATATGTTTACATTATTTTTCATTTTTTTTTTCTTTTTATATTGTTATATTGTTATTACTATTATTATAGATAACAAAATATTTTCAAATTCAAATGTTGTATAGAGAAAAATAAAATCTAGTAAAATTATAAGAAAAGTTATGCACATTTACAACCTGTGTGCACTTACTGTATATGTGTATGTTAATGTTCAATGCATTTAATAAATGTATTTACAGTATGATAGCTGGGTGGACTTACACTCACTGTATCACCTATACATTTTAGTATATGAAAATGTGCACCCTGCACAGCAGTCATACAAATAACTAGTACTATTGTAAATCTAAAACTGTTCTGTGTAAGGGCTGCAATCTATAATTAAAATTATACATTTTAAGTGTAAGTCAGATTTGCATGACTTTTATTTATGTCAAACTGTCATGTAAGTATGCATGACTTCCAATTTATTATCAAGGTCTTACAATGTATAATAACAAAATAAATAGATTTATTATAAATAATACTCAACTCTTTAAAATGAGCAATATATTTACCTGGTGATGATGTGGTTTTAGTTGATGACACAGTAGAACCTACAGATACAAAGACAAATTGTCTAATAACTATTTATAACTACAAATTTAACAAACCGCATATTTTATGATCACAGAGCACACCTTATCCAAATGCAAAAGTAAAACTGTCTGCACAGATTTGTCCACAGGAAAGAGCTATGTGGCCCAGATATATTGATGACATGTTCACTAGCAAGAACATTTCAAAGAGCAGATTAAGCAGCCAGCTTATGTATTAGCACATGGGCTTACCCAGTTTAGACTGCTCTCTAACTCTCTTGTTTTTGTTCCTCCAATGCTCACCTTCAGGACCTCTCCAGAGCCTCTCCAATCTTCTGGAGCTCTCTACCTCTATTTGTCTGGCTATGTCCTACTATATGCACCTTTAAGTGATTCCTGAATACTCAAAGCAGCTAAAGCAGTTGTAAAGGCTTTTTTTTCTAAAATAGCAAACATGCTCTACTTACCTGCTCTGTGCAATGGTCTTGCACAGAGCAACCCTGAACCCCCTTTTCTGGGGTACCCCACCAGTACTCTTGGCTCCTTCTATTATTGGTGTGCATCCATATAAACTCTATAGCAAGCTGCTTGCTATGGGGGGGGGGACCCAGCTGTGCTGTGTGTGTCTATTGACATACACAGCCCAACCACAACCCCTGTTCTCTGCTCACAGAAGCCAATGGCTTTTACTGCTGCTCTGTGAGCAGAGAGAAAAAAGAGAGCTGCTGCAAATGGGCACAGCACTGGATCAAGATAGCACTCAGGTAAGTATACAGGGGAGTGTATATCTAACACATCTAAGGCCCCATACACACCATAGAATCTATCCGCAGATAAATCCCATCAAATGGGTTTCTGCGGATAGATCCTATGGTGTGTACACGCCAACGGATATTTATCCGCAGATAAATCTCCCCTGGAATGGATTTCCAGCAGATAAATATTTGTCGACATGCACAGAATATCTATCTGCTGGAATCCATTCCAACGGATGGATCCGCTCGTCTGTACAGACTTACCGGATCCATCCGTCCAAAGGGATTCCCCGCACGCGCCGTAATGAATAGACGCATGCGTGGAATTCCTTATATGACAGCGTCGCGCCCGTCGCCGCGTCATAATAGCGGCGACGGCGCGACACGTCATCGGCAGAGGATTTCAGCGCGGATTTCAATGCGATGGTGTGTACACGCCATCGCATTGAAATCCTCTGAAATCTTAGAGAGGATTTATCCGCGGATACGGTCCGCTGAACCGTATCTGCGGATAAATTCTATCGTGTGTATGGGGCCTAAGACACCATATCCAAAAAAGGGTCAGAAAAACCCTTCAGGTCTCAGTAGCATAAGATGTGCCATCTCGAGTTACTCAGCTACCATCTTTAATCACCAGAGTGTACAGCCCTAACCAAATGCAGAAGGCATAGATTCCCTGCTCAGAATTCTCCATGGGAATGAGCAGAATTTCCTAGATGTTTTGACCCACATCCAAATACCATAGTAATGCCCAGAAGGTGGGTTACAAGTACACCAGCTAACACATTTTAGCAGACATAGATATTTAGCCAGATAGTTTATTAGCACATCGCTTATTGGCCAAGCTAGGCTGGGTAGATTTCACAGAAAGTGGAAAATGTCCCTAATAGGCCAGCTGTATATGGAAAATGTAAAGCAATCTGAATGTTTGTCGGAATTAAACGTTTAAATATTTCACAAACTTTACTTTTCTGTCAATTTTAGCTTTATACAGAGTCATTCATATTTTACATATGCCTACATCTAAAGTCATTGCACGTAGAAAGGTCTGTTCTGAACTGGTTCATACAAATCCAGACCCAGTCTGGCTCATACAAATTTAGATTCATCATTTACATTTCTTAACCATTGAGGGTGGAACAGCTTGTTGAAAATAAGCTTGTTGAAAAATATTTATGTTATTCCATGTTCTCATTGTAAACAAAAAGCTGTGCAATGATGATTTTATTTGGTGTGTAAAGCTGGCCATACATTAGTCGATTTTCAAATCATTCGTATGAATATTTGCATGAAAATCATTCGTATGAAAATTTGCATGAAAATTCTCATCAGTACGTTTGATGATATGCTGGACCACAGTCACTCTTACAAATTAATTTATTCAAGAAAGAAATTCCATCCTGCTCCTTCGAATTTTCTTTCCACTGTGGATGTCAATTTGCCCCAATAACAATTACTAATTCAAATGAACATTCCCAAAATGAAATTCTTCTAACTCAATTCTACTAGTGTATTGCCAGATATGGACTAATAAAACTACTCAAACTATTTACCTGTCGGTTTTGTAGTTACAGTGGTGGTGGTGGTAGTTGTTGCTGCTAAAAAGACAAAAGTTAATTTTTTATCAATGCAGTCTTAGAATACACAAGCCAGACATCCTAAAGAAATGTTTAAAGCCTAGCTCCAACCATGTTACACCCATATTTAGGTTGTATCGTGTCGCATGGTTGCAAGCTGACCCCCCCCCCCCAAACCATCCCACTCCTGACAGTGTGCAGATGTTTTTTTTTTATCCTTGCAGCCACTGTCACTTTTGAAATCGATGCAGCTGTATGGTGCTCCACTCGCACAGCCACATTATTCATTCACAGAGATCTGTGAATGAATAAATAAACTACAAGCCCCATCTTCCTTTGTGGCAGTCATTTAATCATATTAAACTGAAATTCTCAGACTTTATTAGATATTATTTTAAGACTAGGAAATGACCAAGCAAATAGTCTGTCATGAATGGATCACAGCTTACCAGTACAATATCCTGGGTAAAAAGAAATATCATCTATAGCAACATCACTGCGGAAATCTTCACCTCTGACACCATCAATGAAAATCTGTTGACAAAATTCATGAGGTTATAGCTAATAGCCAGAACTGGGTTTATAATATGCCAGTGCAAAGAGCACAATGACTAAAAAGCACAATAACATACAAAAAGAGATCAAACTATTTGTAATAGATTTAATAACAATTCATTTGGCAAAAGAAATACATTGCATACCTGGATAATATCACTTTCAGGCAGGAAAATCTTCTCTAAATACCACATGTCTCCATGATCTCCTTCTATAGTGAAGACATCTTCCAAACCATAATCTCTTAGTACTGACACCCTCAGCATCATGTATTTTGCTGCTCCATACATGTGATACCAAAACTCTAAGCAATGAGTTCCAGTGAAACAATTTGCAGGACTCTCCAATCTTGCAAAGTCTCCCTCTTCTGAATCCTGTCCATTAATGTATAGATAGTAGCCATCTGTTTAAATTAAAATATTAATGCTGAAGTACCTTTTCTGTTATGAACCATTATTTTGGGAGTTATATAAACTATTACAAACAGAGAAAGTAAGTAAATAAATGACTTACATCCTGTTGTGTGGTCAAATGATGGTCCAGTAAAATCGGAAGGGGTTGAGCCATTCCAGTGTATCCAGTCCATGTTATCACTCGTTGATTGTTTCCAGTTACACAAGTTCACATCAAAAGAACAATCTATATGGCATACATCTGTTTTAGGAAACACAGATAACATTTATGAGTTATATTGTGCATACTGTATAATGCATGTGCAAGCGTTAAAGCTGAACTTGAACATGTTTACTGTAGGAATATTTATAGAGGTGACCGAGTCGGCTGCTGACCCATTATTGTCAGTAGGCTGGGATACGGAGGTCACACTTCTATATTTCATAGCTGTAACTGAGAACGTTTTGTTTCCCTCTTAGCTGTACATTGTGCAGAGGTATGCGAATAACAAAACAAACTGAACAGGATTATAAATATTTACATACAGTATAAGCATTTAAATGGTTTATTTAGCTCTGATAAATGTAAATAAAGTGTGTTACTCCAATATTTCAAATCCCGATATACAGTATGTCTGTGATACCATGTATTATATTTAAAAGTATCCAGCTCTCTTTGCATCGCTTCATTTGTAAGAAATACATGGTGATCCTGAAAGTACCTTGCTTTCCAATTTTAAACTGATCACACTAGGCATGGAAGCACATTCACTGCAAAGTGGTTAATTTTCTTTTTGCATTGTACTCAGGAGCACAGTCTGCCTGTACTCCAATGGGCAGACTTGTGCTGAACTGCCCCCAATGCACAGCTAACATCTCACTCAGAACATCAGTGTACTGCTCTTTCTCTGGGTCCTGTTGACCCCCTGCAGTCTCCACCCCACCTCTCAAAGCATCTTATGCAGCTGAGAAAAGAGGTCATGTGATCGCTTAAAGAAAAAAAAAGGTATTTATAAATAAAAACATGATTATGCCATATGATTCAGGCATATTGATAATTAACAAGCATAGCTGAAAACAACATGTATTGTACCTTGATAGAATGAATAATATCAGTAGTAGTGGACTGCAAAGAAAAAGTTGGGTGCTTGGTAAATGAGTGTCTGTTGCCAGTCTTAACATGAGAGAATCAGTAATATATGGAGTGTCTGTACACAAAAAAAAAGTGTTTGTAAATCTAAAACTTTTTCTAGTTTTGGATAGATTGGGGAAGGGTTGGAATTTGTGTCAGTTTATTTTTCTTTATCACTGTGTCCCTGTTAGGATGAATCACCCCTCTATTTGTCATTGTGACCATAGTCAACATTGTCACCAAATTAATTTTACAGTTGTCACCAGAGTAAATGGTGAGGGTCTGTAATGAGAATTCCACTTTTAAGATTGCCTTCTTATCCAGGACAGGAGATCAGAGGAGTCTTCCCAATGAGACACAGGCATCAAAAAATAAACTGCCAGCGCTCTTAACCATTGTCTATTCTATCCAAAACAATTGAATAAATTAGATTAAATGCAATTAAAATACATTAATACAATTGTCTATACATGCACTTTAAATTGGAATGGTAAGAATAGTGTTATTGTTATGTAAATAATGTTACTGTGATGTTGCTAATAGGAATTGTTTGTGAAAAATAAATATGTTTCAATATGAATAATATTGTAGATCATCAAAAGTATAGTGTTGTAATATTAATATAGATGTGTAGGCATTTAAAATAGTGTGTTATGTGTATGGCATGGTATATCTGTGTTACATACAGGCATTCAAGGTTACACATCAAAAGGTGTTTGCTGACCAAAAGGGTTAGTGGTCAAACACAGATCAAAGGAACAGCTGAAGACCCTTAGGCCTTGTACAGACGAGCGAACATGTCCGATGAAAATGGTCCGCGGACCGTTTTCATCGGACATGTCCGCTCGGAGATTTTGGTCTGATGGTTGTACACAACATCAAACCAAAATCCCAGCGGACAGACAGCGCGGTGACGTGGCGATAACATTGACGCCGCCACGTCCGCAAACCAGGAAGGAAAATGCTTTCATGCATGAGTCAAATCCATTCAGCGCATGGGGGAGATTTCGGTCTGCTGGTTAAGCGTACTAACCAGCGGACATGTCGGACGGACGGGTTTCCAGCAGATAAGTTTTAAAGCATGCTTTAAAACTTTTGTCTGCTGGAAACCTGTCTGCTAGGCTGTACACACGGTTGGATCTGTCCGCTGAAACTGGTCTGCGGACCAGTTTCAGCAGATATGTTCGGTCGTGTGTACAGGGCCTCAGATGTGTTAATTTACCTAGGTGTGTGTGAGATGGCCTGTTAACCTCAAAGGATAACTTCCTTACATACATAAGGAAGTATTTATTGATGGTAATTAGACTTGGGGAAGTTTCCATTGACCTGGAAGAACCACTCCCTCCAGTGTGAGACCAGTTTTTGAGAAAGTCAAGCTGACATTCATCTAGTCTTGTCACTCTATGATGAATATAGCACGGGTCTAGGAAAAGATGGGATTCTGAATTACTCTGTTGGATTTGTATCGTCTGTGGACGTTGGACTTTGTATGTTATTGGAAGTTAATTAAATTTGCATTCTCTGGAGAGCCTGTGTGTTGCTGCGAAACAACGTAATTTATAGCCATGATACTAACATCTAAGATATCAATTATCTAACCGGACTACTGGACACTATACATCTGTATCACTACATTTATTGGACACTTATATGAGATCACTACATTCAAGTGACCAGAAGCGCATTTTCAGGACTTGGTAACAGAAGTCGGTGATGACAAAAAATCCTGGGAGTTGGACAAAAGTCTGATGGAGACCCAAGAGCTGTGCTGTGACTCTAATGTCTGATTGTGACATAAGAGAGTCTGATATACAAGACTAAACAAGTTTGGAACCCCAGAATTTTTCTCTGGAGACTGGAAACTGAAGAAAAAAACTACTGCCGTGTACTAAAAGACCGGAACTGGCAAGGTGGTGCTTCAAATGCGGTGAGTAAAATATTTCCTTTTTAAAATTATTAATAATATAGTCAAAATGCTTTCTCAGTGTGAAGCTAGTGTCAGTTCTGATAAAGTTAACATATGGGTATTAAAATGTATTAAGCGTCATTGCGGTCCTTATATAATTGCAGAATAATGTAAGCAGACGTGGACTATGATGAAGGAATTTTTAGAGGAAAGTGTTTTTGATAGCAAAATTTCAGAAAGTAAAAGAAAAAGTATTGTGCAGGGCTTGTTATCTTGCTGTTTCAAAATGGAAAGTTCTTTGAATGATAAGGTTGAAGAAATTGCGCAGTTACAGAGTGCAGTTGATAATAGCCATAAGGTCTGTTAGAGGTTACAAAACCAATCAGAAACTGAGACAGTAAATTTTAAATTGCATGCAGTTACTATTGGTGGAGCTTTGCTTGAGAAATCTAAATGTTGTGATGAATTATCAGAGGAAAATGAGAGATTAAAATTAAGAATTATGGAATTAGAGAAGAGATCTCAGGAGTGCAGATATGCATCAAATCTTGGATTAAGCAATCTGCAGCAAAATACAAACTTTCTATCAAATGAAACAGAATCATAACCATAACAATAATAACAACAATACAGGTGAAGTTCAGCTTGTAATGAAGCATTTGAAACCAAAAAAACTGGATGCAATTCTTAAAGAAATAGGAATGGTTCTCTGCCATGATTTAAACAGATTTTTAAAATGGTTTTGTGACTTGCAGAATGTCAGAGATATGTACAATATCAACCCATCTGAATTAGAAAGAGTTTTGCAACATTCTATATGGAATGGTCTTTGGCTGAGAATCAAACAGATCTGTCTTCAGCCTTTTGAGGACACGGGACATATTACTGGAATTATTGCGTGTTCTGTACGGAGTGCGTTCCGATGTCGCGATTCATGGGAAGATCCACCAAATGCTAAGTGAGTCTCCCTATGAATTGTCGCACAGGATAGAAACTATTATGGGATTTTTGGTTGGTAATAATCTTGCATTTGAGCGGGGAGGCTCGATACATATCAGTATGTTGCTAGATGCAATGCATGAGGATATCAAACAAAATATTTTATTAGTTACCCTAAATCCTCATGATTTAAAAGACGTATTATTGAGAGCAGATCATTTATGGAGAATGTCAAATGAGCAGGCTGTCAGAATTGATATAGCCACATTGTTTAGGACAAACACTGAACAAAAAGATCAGAAGATAATATCTAATGATCACATCAAAAGGGGAAACTCTGGGTCAAACATAGGTGATATTAACATGAAAAACAGAGCTGACCAAAATAATAATAAGAAAAAGACCTGGATACCATTTCCTCATTTAAAACAGAAATATGACCACCTAAATTTGATTGAGTATGATAAGATGAAAATAGAATATTACACACTACTAGAACAGTTGAAGGGTACAGATCTGTTTTTAAATGAAAATTACACTTTTATAGCAGTGGGGGTGAATTAGCTTTAAACTGTGGACTGTAAATAGTACTTTGTTTATGGACTTTGCTAATGAGTTTTGTCTGAGAGTTTTTGACTTTCAGGTACATGGCTGGAGATACGCGTTTGCATGTGAATAGCAGGAGTAATTGCTGGCTAGTGGGGGAATTATAAAGAATTAATGGACATTCTCTCAATATTCATCAAGCAATGGACTTTTTTTTTGAACATTCACATTTTCATTTTTTTTTTTTTTTTTTTTTTTTTGACTTACCCAACACCCTATTTTTTCATTTTCTCCCTTTCCCCGATATATTTTGCTTTTTTATTATGTTTTATTCCTTGAACTTAATCTTAAAACCAGAGCGAAGCATTTAAACCTAAAATAATTTTATAACATCTGTACACATGACATAATGCATATTGATGTCAATAGATTTGACATCAGAGGTGATGCTGCACAATGGCTGGGCATAGCATAAATTATAGTAGGTTGGGTGGTTTTCCTAAATTTAAAGGAGTGGTGAGTGAAATTCTTTACTCTAGTCATGATTTGAGACATTGTTGAATCAGTTGTTTATAATATGCTGAAGGCTGAGACACATATGGATGAAAAAGACCTTTCTACCTTTCATAAAAAATACTGGCAAGAATTTCTACTGCTGATTTGTCTGCACAGAAAATCTGATAAACACTGATGTCAAGCTGATAATATCTAAACCATTGCATGGGGGAATATATATATATATGTTGGTATACCATTCTGGTGGAATTATGGACTGAATGATACAAAGAACAGCTATATTAAAGGCAATGCGAGATCAGCCTACAGCACATTACAAAAGCAAATTGTTGCTGGCAATCAACAAATTCAGAATAGTCAGGGTTTGATGTTAAAGGAACCAAGTGTCCTGATTGGTAGATTAATGATTGAAGGTGTTAAGTGCAAGGAAATAGTTTGCAGCACAGAATTTGTACTGCCGGATCCAAACCTTTTTGACCTTGGAAGCGACTGCTGATACATTAATGGTTCTTCTTACTACAAAGATGGAAGATGGAAGAATTTTGTGTTTGTGTAAAAGCATCTTTAAAAATTAAAACTTTGAGCCTGGAGATGAGAGAATCCTGGACTTATGTGGATTGGAGCTCCCAAGGCATACCAAGCTTTACTTTCAGTGAGATGGTGAGAGATGTGATGAAGTCAGAATGGACTGTGACATCAGCTCGTTTTTGCACAATATTCAAGATCGTGATGTGATTTACAAAACAAGGAGCAATCTAACAGCTATACGGGCAACTTACGTTTACTGAATCCTTTTCCAGTCATGGTCCAAAGTTATATTATCAAATAACTGTTTCATGGGGGATATTTTAGAGGTCGGTGAAGAGAGATGTAACCAGTCTCAACTTAATATTTCATATGAGCCATTGTAAAGCATACAGTACCTCAATCCATAATGATGTTTGTTGTTCGAAATAAGAGTCAGTTCTAGTAGTTAGAACCAACTCAAGTGGGGGAATATGTTGTAATATTAATAAAGATGTGTAGGTATTTAAAATATTGTGTTATGTGTATGGCATGGTATATCTGTGTTACATACAGGCATTCAAGGTTACACATCAAAAGGTGTTTGCTGACCAAAAGGGTTAGTGGTCAAACACAGATCAAAGGAACAGGTGAAGACCCTTAGGCCTTGTACAGACGAGCGAACATGTCCGATGAAAATGGTCCGCGGACCGTTTTCATCGGCCATGTCCGCTCGGAGATTTTGGTCTGATGGTTGTGCACAACATCAAACCAAAATCCCAGCGGACAGACAGCGCGGTGACGTGGCGGTAACATTGACGCCGCCACATCCGCAAACCAGGAAGGAAAATGCTTTCATGCATGAGTCAAATCCATTCAGCGCATGGGGGAGATTTCGGTCTGCTGGTTAAGCGTACTAACCAGCGGACATGTCGGACGGACGGGTTTCCAGCAGATAATTTTTAAAGCATGCTTTAAAACTTTTGTCTGCTGGAAACCTGTCTGCTAGGCTGTACACACGGTCGGATCTGTCCGCTGAAACTGGTCTGCGGACCAGTTTCAGCAGATATGTTCGGTCGTGTGTACAGGGCCTCAGATGTGTTAATTTACCTAGGTGTGTGTGAGATGGCCTGTTAACCTCAAAGGATAACTTCCTTACATACATAAGGAAGTATTTATTGATGGTAATTAGACTTGGGGAAGTTTCCATTGACCTGGAAGAACCACTCCCTCCAGTGTGAGACCAGTTTTTGAGAAAGTCAAGCTGACATTCATCTAGTCTTGTCACTCTATGATGAATATAGCACGGGTCTAGGAAAAGATGGGATTCTGAATTACTCTGTTGGATTTGTATCGTCTGTGAAAGTTGGACTTTGTATGTTATTGGAAGTTAATTAAATTTGCATTCTCTGGAGAGCCTGTGTGTTGCTGCGAAACAACGTAATTTATAGCCATGATACTAACATCTAAGATATCAATTATCTAACCGGACTACTGGACACTATACATCTGTATCACTACATTTATTGGACACTTATATGAGATCACTACATTGGTGCCATTCAAGTGACCAGAAGCGCATTTTCAGGACTTGGTAACAGAAGTCGGTGATGACAAAAAATCCTGGGAGTTGGACAAAAGTCTGATGGAGACCCAAGAGCTGTGCTGTGACTCTAATGTCTGATTGTGACATAAGAGAGTCTGATATACAAGACTAAACAAGTTTGGAACCCCAGAATTTTTCTCTGGAGACTGGAAACTGAAGAAAAAAACTACTGCCGTGTACTAAAAGACCGGAACTGGCAAGGTGGTGCTTCAAATGCGGTGAGTAAAATATTTCCTTTTTTAAATTATTAATAATATAGTCAAAATGCTTACTCAGTGTGAAGCTAGTGTCAGTTCTGATAAAGTTAACAGATGGGTATTAAAATGTATTAAGCGTCATTGCGGTCCTTATATAATTGCAGAAAAATGTAAGCAGACGTGGACTATGATGAAGGAATTTTTAGAGGAAAGTGTTTTTAATAGCAAAATTTCAGAAAGTAAAAGAAAAAGTTGTATTGTGCAGGGCTTGTTATCTTGCTGTTTAAAAATGGAAAGTTCTTTGAATGATAAGGTTGAGGAAATTGCGCAGTTACAGAGTGCAGTTGATAATAGCCATAAGGTCTGTTAGAGGTTACAAAACCAATCAGAAACTGAGACAGTAAATTTTAAATTGCATGCAGTTACTATTGGTGGAGCTTTGCTTGAGAAATCTAAACGCTGTGATGAATTATCAGAGGAAAATGAGAGATTAAAATTAAGAATTATGGAATTAGAGAAGAGATCTCAGGAGTGCAGATATGCATCAAATCTTGGATTAAGCAATCTGCAGCAAAATACAAACTTTCTATCAAATGAAACAGAACCATAACCATAACAATAATAACAACAATACAGGTGACGTTCAGCTTGTAATGAAGCATTTGAAACCAAAAGAACTGAATGCAATTCCTAAAGAAATAGGAATGGTTCCCTGCCATGATTTAAATAGATTTTTAAAATGGTTTTGTGACTTGCAGAATGTCAGAGATATGTACAATATCAACCCATCTGAATTAGAAAGAGTTTTGCAACATTCTATAGGGAATGGTCTTTGGCTGAGAATCAAACAGATCTGTCTTCAGCCTTTTGAGGACACGGGACATATTACTGGAATTATTGCGTGTTCTGTACGGAGTGCGTTCCGATGTCGCGATTCATGGGAAGATCCACCAAATGCTAAGTGAGTCTCCCTATGAATTGTCGCACAGGATAGAAACTATTATGGAATTTTTGGTTGGTAATAATCTTGCATTTGAGCGGGGAGGCTCGATACATATCAGTATGTTGCTAGATGCTTTGCATGAAGATATCAAACAAAATATTTTATTAGTTACCCCAAATCCTCATGATTTAAAAGACGTATTATTGAGAGCAGATCATTTATGGAGAAAGTCAAATGAGCAGGCTGTCAGAATTGATATAGCCACATTGTTTAGGACAAACACTGAACAAAAAGATCAGAAGATAATATCTAATGATCACATCAAAAGGGGAAACTCTGGGTCAAACATAGGTGATATTAACATGAAAAACAGAGCTGACCAAAATAATAATAAGAAAAAGACCTGGATACCATTTCCTCATTTAAAACAGAAATATGACCACCTAAATTTGATTGAGTATGATAAGATGAAAATAGAATATTACAAACTATTAGAACAGTTGAAGGGTACAGATCTGTTTTTAAATGAAAATTACACTTTTATAGCAGTGGGGGTGAATTAGCTTTAAACTGTGGACTGTAAATAGTACTTTGTTTATGGACTTTGCTAATGAGTTTTGTCTGAGAGTTTTTGACTTTCAGGTACATGGCTGGAGATACGCGTTTGCATGTGAATAGCAGGAGTAATTGCTGGCTAGTGGGGGAATTATAAAGAATTAATGGACACTCTCTCAATATTCATCAAGCAATGGACTTTTTTTTTGAACATTCACATTTTCATTTTTTTTTTTTTTAATGGACTTACCCAACACCCTATTTTTTCATTTTCTCCCTTTCCCCGATATATTTTGCTTTTTTATTATGTTTTATTCCTTGAACTTAATCTTAAAACCAGAGCGCAGCATTTACACCTAAAATAATATTATAACATCTGTACACATGACATAATGCATATTGATGACAATAGATTTGACATCTGAGGTGATGCTGCACAATGGCTGGGCATAGCATAAATTATAGTAGGTTGGGTGGTTTTCCTAAATTTAAAGGAGTGGTGAGTGAAATTCATTACTCTAGTCATGATTTGAGACATTGTTGAATCAGTTGTTTATAATATGCTGAAGGCTGAGACACATATGGATGAAAAAGACCTTTCTACCTTTCATAAAAAATACTGGCAAGAATTTCTACTGCTGATTTGTCTGCACAGAAAATCTGATAAACATTGATGTCAAGCTGATAATATCTAAACCATCGCATGGGGGAATATATACAGTATATATATGTTGGTATACCATTCTGGTGGAATTATGGACTGAATGATACAAAGAACAGCTCTATTAAAGGCAATGCGGGGGTCAGCCTACAGCACATTACGAAAGCAAATTGTTGCTGGCAATCAACAAATTCAGAATAGTGAAGGTTTGATGTTAAAGGAACCAAGTGTCCTGATTGGTGGATTAATGATTGAAGGTGTCAAGTGCAAGGAAATAGTTTGCAGCACAGAATTTGTACTGGCGGATCCAAACCTTTTTGACCTTGGAAGCGACTGCTGATACATTAATGGTTCTTCTTACTACAAAGATGGAAGATGGAAGAATTTTGTGTTTGTGTAAAAGCATCTTTAAAAATGAAAACTTTGAGCCTGGAGATGAGAGAATCCTGGACTTATGTGGATTGGAGCTCCCAAGGCATACCAAGCTTTACTTTCAGTGAGATGGTGAGACATGTGATGAAGTCAGAATGGACTGTGACATCAGCTAGTTTTTGCACAATATTCAAGATCGTGATGTGATTTACAAAACAAGGAGCAATCTAACAGCTATACGGGCAACTTACGTTTACTGAATCCTTTTCCAGTCATGGTCCAAAGTTATATTATCTAATATCTGTTTCATGGGGGATATTTTAGAGGTTGGTGAAGAGAGATGTAACCAGTCTCAACTTAATATTTCATATGAGCCATTGTAAAGCATACAGTACCTCAAACCATAATGAGGTTTGTTGTTCGAATTATGAGTCAGTTCTAGTAGTTAGAACCAACTCAAGTGGGGGAATATGTTGTAATATTAATAAAGATGTGTAGGTATTTAAAATATTGTGTTATGTGTATGGCATGGTATATCTGTGTTACATACAGGCATTCAAGGTTACACATCAAAAGGTGTTTGCTGACCAAAAGGGTTAGTGGTCAAACACAGATCAAAGGAACAGCTGAAGACCCTAGATGTGTTAATTTACCTAGGTGTGTGTGAGATGGCCTGTTAACCTCAAAGGATAACTTCCTTACATACAAAAGGAAGGCCCCATACACACGAGAGGATTTATCCGCAGATACGGTCCAGCGGACCGTATCCGCGGATAAATCCTCTCGAGGATTTCAGAAGATTTCTATGCGATGGCGTGTACACACCATCGCATTGAAATCCGCGCTGAAATCCTCTGGCGATGACGTGTCGCGCCGTCGCCGCTAATATGACGCGGCGACGGGCGCGACGCTGTCATATAAGGAATTCCACGCATGCGTCAAATCATTACGACGCGTGCGGGGAATCCCTTTGGACGGATGGATCCGGTGAGTCTGTACAGACGAGCGGATCCATCCTTTGGGATGGACTTCAGCAGATGGATTTGTTGAGCATGTCAGCAAATATTCATCTGCTGAAAATCCATCCCAGGGGAGATTTATCTGAGGATAAATATCCGCAGGAGTGTACACACCATAGAATCTATCCGCAGAAACCCATTTGATAGGATTTATCTGCGGATAGATTCTATGGTGTGTATGGGGCCGAAGTATTTATTGATGGTAATTAGACTTGGGGAAGTTTCCATTGACCTGGAAGAACCACTCCCTCCAGTGTGAGACCAGTTTTTTGAGAAAGTCAAGCTGGCATTCAGCTAGTCTTGTCACTCTATGATGAATATAGTACAGGTCTAGGAAAAGATGGGATTCTGAATTACTCTGTTGGATTTGTATCGTCTGTGGACTTTGGACTTTGTATGTTATTCGAAGTTAATTAAATGTGTGTTCTCTGGAGAGCATGTGTGTTGCTGCAAAACAATGTGATTTATAGCCATCATACTAACATCTAAGATATCAATTATCTAACCGGACTACTGGACACTATACATCTGTATCACTACATTTATTGGACACGTTTATGAGATCACTACATATAGTATTTCTGTGATTTATTCCATCAGTTCACATTAGCTACACATACAAAAGTGTCTACCAGTGACCATTCTATGTATTCAAATTATAGTTATTAGTTAATGACAATAACAATAACTAATTAATGACAATTATTTTTCTAAACAAAATTGACTACATGCAGGAGAGAAAATCATACATTATTTTAATTATGGATATTATGAATGCTTTTTTGAACTCATGCAGTAACAAAATTAAAATAATACTATATTCAAGTAAAGCCCAACATTTTATAAAACAATTCCTGAATTAAATACCAGGCAACCGTATAAACATGTCTCATACAGAATATGTTTACATTTTTTTTCTTTTTTTTTCTTTTTATATTGTTATATTGTTATTACTATTAGTATAGATAACAAAATATTTTCAAATTCTAATCTAAAAATGTTGTATAGAGAAAAATAAAATCTAGTAAAATTCTAAGAAAAGTTATGCACATTTACAACCTGTGTGCACTTACTGTATATGTGTATGTTAATGTTCAATGCATTTAATAAATGTATTTACAGTATGATAGCAGGGTGGACTTACACTCACTGTATCACCTATACATTTTAGTATATGAAAATGTGCACCCTGCACAGCAGTCATACAAATAACTAGTACTATTGTAAATCTAAAACTGTTATGTGTAAGGGCTGCAATCTATAATTAAAATTATACATTTTAAGTGTAAGTCAGATTTGCATGACTTTTATTTATGTCAAACTGTCATGTAAGTATGCATGACTTCCAATTTATTATCAAGGTCTTACAATGTATAATAACAAAATAAATAGATTTATTATAAATAATACTCAACTCTTTAAAATGAGCAATATATTTACCTGGTGATGATGTGGTTTTAGTTGATGACACAGTAGAACCTACAGATACAAAGACAAATTGTCTAATAACTATTTATAACTACAAATTTAACAAACCGCATATTTTATGATCACAGAGCACACCTTATCCAAATGCAAAAGTAAAACTGTCTGCACAGATTTGTCCACAGGAAAGAGCTATGTGGCCCAGATATATTGATGACAGGTTCACTAGCAAGAACATTTCACAGAGCAGATTAAGCAGCCAGCTTATGTATTAGCACATGGGCTTACCCAGTTTAGACTGCTCTCTAACTCTCTTGTTTGTTCATCCAATGCTCACCTTCGGGACCTCTCCAGAGCCTCTCCAATCTTCTGGAGCTCTCTACCTCTATTTGTCTGGCTATGTCCTACTATATGCACCTTTAAGCGATTCCTGAATACTCAAAGCAGCTAAAGCAGTTGTAAAGGCTTTTTTTTTCTAAAATAGCAAACATGCTATACTTACCTGCTCTGTGCAATGGTCTTGCACAGAGCAACCCTGAACCCCCTTTTCTGAGGTACCCCACCAGTACTCTTGGCTCCTCCTATTATTTGTGGGCATCCATATAAACTCTATAGCAAGCTGCTTGCTATGGGGGGGGGGGGACCCAGCTGTGATGTGTGTGTCTATTGACATACACAGCCCAACCCCAACCCCTGTTCTCTGCTCACAGAAGCCAATGGCTTTTACTGCTGCTCTGTGAGCAGAGAGAAATAAGAGAGCTGCTGCAAATGGGCACAGCACTGGATCAAGATAGCACTCAGGTAAGTATACAGGGGGGTGTATATCTAACACGTCTAAGACACCATATCCAAAAAAGGGTCAGAAAAACCCTTCAGGTCTCAGTAGCATAAAATGTGCCATCTCAAGTTACTCAGCTACTGTCTGTAATCACCAGAGTGTACAGCCCTAACCAAATGCAGAAGGCATAGATTCCCTGCTCAGAATTCTCCATGGGAATGAGCAGAATTTCCTAGATGTTTTGACCCACATCCAAATACCATAGTAATGCCCAGAAGGTGGGTTACAAGTACACCAGCTAACACATTTTAGCAGACATAGATATTTAGCCAGATAGTTTATTAGCACATCGCTTATTGGCCAAGCTAGGCTGGGTAGATTTCACAGAAAGTGGAAAATGTCCCTAATAGGCCAGCTGTATAAGGAAAATGTAAAGCAATCTGAATGTTTGTCAGAATTAAACGTTTAAATATTTCACAAACTTTACTTTTCTGTCAATTTTAGCTTTATACAGAGTCATTCATATGCTACATATGCCTACATCTAAAGTCATTGCACGTAGAAAGGTCTGTTCTGAACTGGTTCATACAAATCCAGACCCAGTCTGGCTCATACAAATTTAGATTCATCATTTACATTTCTTAACCATTGAGGGTGGAACAGCTTGTTGAAAATAAGCTTGTTGAAAAATATTTATGTTATTCCATGTTCTCATTGTAAACAAATAGCTGTGCAGTGATGATTTTATTTGGTGTGTAAAGCTGGCCATACATTAGTCGATTTTCAAATCATTCGTATGAATATTTGCATGAAAATCATTCGTATGAAAATTTGCATGAAAATTCTCATCAGTACGTTTGATGATATGCTGGACCACAGTCACTCTTACAAATTAATTTATTCAAGAAAGAAATTCCATCCTGCTCCTTCGAATTTTCTTTCCACTGTGGATGTCAATTTGCCCCAATAACAATTACTAATTCAAATGAACATTCCTAAAATGAAATTCTTCTAACACAATTCTACTAGTGTATTGCCAGATATGGACTAATAAAACTACTCAAACTATTTACCTGTCGGTTTTGTAGTTACAGTGGTGGTGGTGGTAGTTGTTGCTGCTAAAAAGACAAAAGTTAATTTTTTATCAATGCAGTCTTAGAATACACAAGCCAGACATCCTAAAGAAATGTTTAAAGCCTAGCTCCAACCATGTTACACCCATATTTAGGTTGTATCGTGTCGCATGGTTGCAAGCTGACCCCCCCCCCCCTCCAAACCATCCCACTCCTGACAGTGTGCAGATGTTTTTTTTTTATCCTTGCAGCCACTGTCACTTTTGAAATCGATGCAGCTGTATGGTGCTCCACTCGCACAGCCACATTATTCATTCACAGAGATCTGTGAATGAATAAATAAACTACAAGCCCCATCTTCCTTTGTGGCAGTCATTTAATCATATTAAACTGAAATTCTCAGACTTTATTAGATATTATTTTAAGACTAGGAAATAACCAAGCAAATAGTCTGTCATGAATGGAGCACAGCTTACCAGTACAATATCCTGGGTAAAAAGAAATATCATCTATAGCAACATCACTGCGGAAATCTTCACCTCTGACACCATCAATGAAAATCTGTTGACAAAATTCATGAGGTTATAGCTAATAGCCAGAACTGGGTTTATAATATGCCAGTGCAAAGAGCACAATGACTAAAAAGCACAATAACATACAAAAAGAGATCAAACTATTTGTAATAGATTTAATAACAATTCATTTGGCAAAAGAAATACATTGCATACCTGGATAATATCACTTTCAGGCAGGAAAATCTTCTCTAAATACCACATGTCCCCATGATCTCCTTCTATAGTGAAGACATCTTCCAAACCATAATCTCTTAGTACTGACACCCTCAGCATCATGTATTTTGCTGCTCCATACATGTGATACCAAAACTCTAAGCAATGAGTTCCAGTGAAACAATTTGCAGGACTCTCCAATCTTGCAAAGTCTCCCTCTTCTGAATCCTGTCCATTAATGTATAAATAGTAGCCATCTGTTTAAATTAAAATATTAATGCTGAAGTACCTTTTCTGTTATGAACCATTATTTTGGGAGTTATATAAACTATTACAAACAGAGAAAGTAAGTAAATAAATGACTTACATCCTGTTGTGTGGTCAAATGATGGTCCAGTAAAATCGGAAGGGGTTGAGCCATTCCAGTGTATCCAGTCCATGTTATCACTCGTTGATTGTTTCCAGTTACACAAGTTCACATCAAAAGAACAATCTATATGGCATACATCTGTTTTAGGAAACACAGATAACATTTATGAGTTATATTGTGCATATTGTATAATGCATGTGCAAGCGTTAAAGCTGAACTTGAACATGTTTACTGTAGGAATATTTATAGAGGTGACCGAGTCGGCTGCTGACCCATTATTGTCAGTAGGCTGGGATACGGAGGTCACACTTCTATATTTCATAGCTGTAACTGAGAACGTTTTGTTTCCCTCTTAGGCCCCGTACAGACGACCAAACATGTCTGCTGAAACTGGTCTGCGGGCCAGTTTCAGCAGACATGTTCGGTCGTGTGTAGGCCCGAGCGTGCAGGATTCCAGCAAACATTTGCCCGCCGGGCCTTTTCCCAGCGGACAAATATTCCTGGACTTGTTTTAAAACAGTCCGCTGGAATCCTGCCCGCTCGGACATGTTCGGTCGTCTGTACAGACCTACCGTACATGTCCGAGCACCCGCCATCCCTCGCATGCGTCGAATGACTTTGAGGCATGCGTGGAAGCAATTAACTGGCAGGCCCGCCCACGTCGCCGCGTCATTGTCGCGGCGACACCGCGGACACGCCCCGCGTATTGTTTACGCGCGGCTTTCTATACGATGGTTAGTACAGCCATCGTACAGAAAGCCCCGGGCAGACATGTACGGTGAAAACGGTCCGGCGGAGCGGTTTCATCGTACATGTTTGCTGGTGTGTACACGGCCTTAGCAGTACATTGTGCAGAGGTATGCGAATAAGAAAACAAACTGAACAGGATTATAAATATTTACATACAGTATAAGCATTTAAATGGTTTATTTAGCTCTGATAGATGTAAATAAAGTATGTTACTCCAATATTTCAAATCCCGATATACAGTATGTCTGTGATACCATGTATTATATTTAAAAGTATCCAGCTCTCTTTGCATCGCTTCATTTGTAAGAAATACATGGTGATCCTCAAAGTCCCTTGCTTTCCAATTTCAAACTGATCACACTGGGCATGGAAGCACATTCCCTGCAACGTGGTTAGTTTTCTTTTTGCATTGTACTCAGGAGCACAGTCTGCCTGTACTCCAATGGGCAGACTTGTGCTGAACTGCCCCCAATGCACAGCTAACATCTCACTCAGAACATCAGTGTACTGCTCTTTCTCAGTGTCCTGTTGACACATCCCTCTGCAGTCTCCACCCCACCTCTCAAAGCATCTTATGCAGCTGAGAAAAGAGGTCATGTGATCGCTTAAAGAAAAAAAAAGGTATTTATAAATAAAAACATGATTATGCCATATGATTCAGGCATATTGATAATTAACAAGCATAGCTGAAAACAACATGTATTGTACCTTGATAGAATGAATGAATATCAGTAATAGTGGACTGCAAGAAAAAGTTGGGTGCTTGGTAAATGAGTGTCTGTTGCCAGTCTTAACATGAGAGAATCAGTAATATATGGAGTGTCTGTACACAAAAAAAAAAAGTGTTTGTAAATCTAAAACTTTTTCTAGTTTTGGATAGATTGGGGAAGGGTTGGAATTTGTGTCCGTTTTTTTTTCTTTATCTTTGTGTCCCTGTTAGGATGAATCACCCCTCTATTTGTCATTGTGACCATAGTCAACATTGTCACCAAATTAATTCTACAGTTGTCACCAGAGCAAAAGGTGAGGGTCTGTAATGAGAATTCCCCTTTTAAGATTGCCTTCTTATCCAGGACAGGAGATCAGAGGAGTCTTCCCAATGAGACACAGGCATCAAAAAATAACCTGCCAGCGGTCTTAACCATTGTCTATTCTATCCAAAACAATTAAATAAATTAGATTAAATGCAATTAAAATAAATTAATACAATTGTCTATACATGCACTTTAAATTGGAATGGTAAGAATAGTGTTATTGTTATGTAAATAATGTTACTGTGATGTTGCTAACAGGAATTGTTTGTGAAAAATAAATATGTTTCAATAGGAATAATATTGTAGATCATCAAAAGTATAGTGTTGTAATATTAATATAGATGTGTAGGCATTTAAAATAGTGTGTTATGTGTATGGCATGGTATATCTGTGTTACATACAGGCATTCAAGGTTACACATCAAAAGGTGTTTGCTGACCAAAAGGGTTAGTGGTCAAACACAGATCAAAGGAACAGCTGAAGACCCTTAGGCCTTGTACAGATGAGCGAACATGTCCGATGAAAACGGTCCGCGGACCGTTTTCATCGGACATGTCCGCTCGGAGATTTTGGTCTGATGGTTGTACACACCATCAAACCAAAATCCCAGCGGACAGACAGCGCGGTGACATGGCGGTGACGTTGACGCCGCCACGTCCGCAAACCAGGAAGGAAAATGCTTTCATGCATGCGTCAAATCCATTCGGCGCATGGGGGAGATTTTGGTCTGCTGGTCTAACCGGACTACTGGACACTATACATCTGTATCACTACATTTATTGGACACGTTTATGAGATCACTACATATAGTATTTATGTGATTTATTCCATCAGTTCACATTAGCTACACATACAAAAGTGTCTACCAGTGACCATTCTATGTATTCAAATTATAGTTATTAGTTAATGACAATAACAATCATTAATTAATGACAATTATTTTTCTAAACAAAATTGACAACATGCAGGAGAGAAAATCATACATTATTTTAATTATGGACATTATGAATGCTTTTTTGAACTCATGCAGAAACAAAATTTAAATAATATTATATTCAAGTAAAGCCCAACATTTTATAAAACAATTCCTGAATTAAATGCCAGGCAACCGTATAAACATGTCTCATACAGAATATGTTTACATTATTTTTCATTTTTTTTTTCTTTTTATATTGTTATATTGTTATTACTATTATTATAGATAACAAAATATTTTCAAATTCAAATGTTGTATAGAGAAAAATAAAATCTAGTAAAATTATAAGAAAAGTTATGCACATTTACAACCTGTGTGCACTTACTGTATATGTGTATGTTAATGTTCAATGCATTTAATAAATGTATTTACAGTATGATAGCTGGGTGGACTTACACTCACTGTATCACCGATACATTTTAGTATATGAAAATGTGCACCCTGCACAGCAGTCATACAAATAACTAGTACTATTGTAAATCTAAAACTGTTCTGTGTAAGGGCTGCAATCTATAATTAAAATTATACATTTTAAGTGTAAGTCAGATTTGCATGACTTTTATTTATGTCAAACTGTCATGTAAGTATGCATGACTTCCAATTTATTATCAAGGTCTTACAATGTATAATAACAAAATAAATAGATTTATTATAAATAATACTCAACTCTTTAAAATGAGCAATATATTTACCTGGTGATGATGTGGTTTTAGTTGATGACACAGTAGAACCTACAGATACAAAGACAAATTGTCTAATAACTATTTATAACTACAAATTTAACAAACCGCATATTTTATGATCACAGAGCACACCTTATCCAAATGCAAAAGTAAAACTGTCTGCACAGATTTGTCCACAGGAAAGAGCTATGTGGCCCAGATATATTGATGACATGTTCACTAGCAAGAACATTTCACAGAGCAGATTAAGCAGCCAGCTTATGTATTAGCACATGGGCTTACCCAGTTTAGACTGCTCTCTAACTCTCTTGTTTTTGTTCCTCCAATGCTCACCTTCAGGACCTCTCCAGAGCCTCTCCAATCTTCTGGAGCTCTCTACCTCTATTTGTCTGGCAATGTCCTACTATATGCACCTTTAAGTGATTCCTGAATACTCAAAGCAGCTAAAGCAGTTGTAAAGGCTTTTTTTTTCTAAAATAGCAAACATGCTCTACTTACCTGCTCTGTGCAATGGTCTTGCACAGAGCAACCCTGAACCCCCTTTTCTGGGGTACCCCACCAGTACTCTTGGCTCCTCCTATTATTGGTGTGCATCCATATAAACTCTATAGCAAGCTGCTTGCTATGGGGGGGGGGACCCAGCTGTGCTGTGTGTGTCTATTGACATACACAGCCCAACCCCAACCCCTGTTCTCTGCTCACAGAAGCCAATGGCTTTTACTGCTGCTCTGTGAGCAGAGAGAAATAAGAGAGCTGCTGCAAATGGGCACAGCACTGGATCAAGATAGCACTCAGGTAAGTATACAGGGGAGTGTATATCTAACACATCTAAGACACCATATCCAAAAAAGGGTCAGAAAAACCCTTCAGGTCTCAGTAGCATAAGATGTGCCATCTCGAGTTACTCAGCTACCATCTGTAATCACCAGAGTGTACAGCCCTAACCAAATGCAGAAGGCATAGATTCCCTGCTCAGAATTCTCCATGGGAATGAGCAGAATTTCCTAGATGTTTTGACCCACATCCAAATACCATAGTAATGCCCAGAAGGTGGGTTACAAGTACACCAGCTAACACATTTTAGCAGACATAGATATTTAGCCAGATAGTTTATTAGCACATCGCTTATTGGCCAAGCTAGGCTGGGTAGATTTCACAGAAAGTGGAAAATGTCCCTAATAGGCCAGCTGTATAAGGAAAATGTAAAGCAATCTGAATGTTTGTCAGAATTAAACGTTTAAATATTTCACAAACTTTACTTTTCTGTCAATTTTAGCTTTATACAGAGTCATTCATATGCTACATATGCCTACATCTAAAGTCATTGCACGTAGAAAGGTCTGTTCTGAACTGGTTCATACAAATCCAGACCCAGTCTGGCTCATACAAATTTAGATTCATCATTTACATTTCTTAACCATTGAGGGTGGAACAGCTTGTTGAAAATAAGCTTGTTGAAAAATATTTATGTTATTCCATGTTCTCATTGTAAACAAATAGCTGTGCAGTGATGATTTTATTTGGTGTGTAAAGCTGGCCATACATTAGTCGATTTTCAAATCATTCGTATGAATATTTGCATGAAAATCATTCGTATGAAAATTTACATGAAAATTCTCATCAGTACGTTTGATGATATGCTGGACCACAGTCACTCTTAGAAATGAATTTATTCAAGAAAGAAATTCTATCCTGCTCCTTCGAATTTTCTTTCCACTGTGGATGTCAATTTGCCCCAATAACAATTACTAATTCAAATGAACATTCCCAAAATGAAATTCTTCTAACACAATTCTACTAGTGTATTGCCAGATATGGACTAATAAAACTACTCAAACTATTTACCTGTCGGTTTTGTAGTTACAGTGGTGGTGGTGGTAGTTGTTGCTGCTAAAAAGACAAAAGTTAATTTTTTATCAATGCAGTCTTAGAATACACAAGCCAGACATCCTAAAGAAATGTTTAAAGCCTAGCTCCAACCATGTTACACCCATATTTAGGTTGTATCATGTCACATGGTTGCAAGCTGACAAACCCTCCCCCCAAACCATCCCACTCCTGACAGTGTGCAGATGTTTTTTTATCCTTGCAGCCACTGTCACTTTTGAAATCAATGCAGCTGTATGGTGCTCCACTCGCACAGCCACATTATTCATTCACAGAGATCTGTGAATGAATAAATAAACTACAAGCCCCATCTTCCTTTGTGGCAGTCATTTAATCATATTAAACTGAAATTCTCAGACTTTATTAGATATTATTTTAAGACTAGGAAATAACCAAGCAAATAATCTGTCATGAATGGATCACAGCTTACCAGTACAATATCCTGGGTAAAAAGAAATATCATCTATAGCAACATCACTGCGGAAATCTTCACCTCTGACACCATCAATGAAAATCTGTTGACAAAATTCATGAGGTTATAGCTAATAGCCAGAACTGGGTTTATAATATGCCAGTGCAAAGAGCACAATGACTAAAAAGCACAATAACATACAAAAAGAGATCAAACTATTTGTAATAGATTTAATAACAATTCATTTGGCAAAAGAAATACATTGCATACCTGGATAATATCACTTTCAGGCAGGAAAATCTTCTCTAAATACCACATGTCCCCATGATCTCCTTCTATAGTGAAGACATCTTCCAAACCATAATCTCTTAGTACTGACACCCTCAGCATCATGTATTTTGCTGCTCCATACATGTGATACCAAAACTGTAAGCAATGAGTTCCAGTGAAACAATTTGCAGGACTCTCCAATCTTGCAAAGTCTCCCTCTTCTGAATCCTGTCCATTAATGTATAAATAGTAGCCATCTGTTTAAATTAAAATATTAATGCTGAAGTACCTTTTCTGTTATGAACCATTGTTTTGGGAGTTATATAAACTATTACAAACAGAGAAAGTAAGTAAATAAATGACTTACATCCTGTTGTGTGGTCAAATGATGGTCCAGTAAAATCGGAAGGGGTTGAGCCATTCCAGTGTATCCAGTCCATGTTATCACTCGTTGATTGTTTCCAGTTACACAAGTTCACATCAAAAGAACAATCTATATGGCATACATCTGTTTTAGGAAACACAGATAACATTTATGAGTTATATTGTGCATATTGTATAATGCATGTGCAAGCGTTAAAGCTGAACTTGAACATGTTTACTGTAGGAATATTTATAGAGGTGACCGAGTCGGCTGGTGACCCATTATTGTCAGTAGGCTGGGATACGGAGGTCACACTTCTATATTTCATAGCTGTAACTGAGAACGTTTTGTTTCCCTCTTAGGCCCCATACAGACGACCAAACATGTCTGCTGAAACTGGTCTGCGGGCCAGTTTCAGCAGACATGTTCGGTCGTGTGTAGGCCCGAGCGTGCAGGATTCCAGCAAACATTTGCCCGCCGGGCCTTTTCCCAGCGGACAAATATTCCTGGACTTGTTTTAAAACAGTCCGCTGGAATCCTGCCCTCTCGGACATGTTCGGTCGTCTGTACAGACCTACCGTACATGTCCGAGCACCCGCCATCCCTCGCATGCGTCGAATGACTTTGAGGCATGCGTGGAAGCAATTAACTGGCAGGCCCGCCCACGTCGCCGCGTCATTGTCGCGGCGACACCGCGTCATCGACGCGGCGACACCGCGGACACGCCCCGCGTATTGTTTACGCGCGGCTTTCTATACGATGGTTAGTACAGCCATCGTACAGAAAGCCCCGGGCAGACATGTACGGTGAAAACGGTCCGGCGGAGCGGTTTCATCGTACATGTTTGCTGGTGTGTACACGGCCTTAGCAGTACATTGTGCAGGGGTATGCGAATAACAAAACAAACTGAACAGGATTATAAATATTTACATACAGTATAAGCATTTAAATGGTTTATTTAGCTCTGATAGATGTAAATAAAGTGTGTTACTCCAGTATTTCAAATCCCGATATACAGTATGTCTGTGATACCATGTATTATATTTAAAAGTATCCAGCTCTCTTTGCATCGCTTCATTTGTAAGAAATACATGGTGATCCTCAAAGTCCCTTGCTTTCCAATTTCAAACTGATCACACTGGGCATGGAAGCACATTCCCTGCAACGTGGTTAGTTTTCTTTTTGCATTGTACTCAGGAGCACAGTCTGCCTGTACTCCAATGGGCAGACTTGTGCTGAACTGCCCCCAATGCACAGCTAACATCTCACTCAGAACATCAGTGTACTGCTCTTTCTCAGTGTCCTGTTGACACATCCCACAAAAAAAAAAAGTGTTTGTAAATCTAAAACTTTTTCTAGTTTTGGATAGATTGGGGAAGGGTTGGAATTTGTGTCCGTTTTTTTTTCTTTATCTCTGTGTCCCTGTTAGGATGAATCACCCCTCTATTTGTCATTGTGACCATAGTCAACATTGTCACCAAATTAATTTTACAGTTGTCACCAGAGCAAAAGGTGAGGGTCTGTAATGAGAATTCCCCTTTTAAGATTGCCTTCTTATCCAGGACAGGAGATCAGAGGAGTCTTCCCAATGAGACACAGGCATCAAAAAATAACCTGCCAGCGGTCTTAACCATTGTCTATTCTATCCAAAACAATTAAATAAATTAGATTAAATGCAATTAAAATAAATTAATACAATTGTCTATACATGCACTTTAAATTGGAATGGTAAGAATAGTGTTATTGTTATGTAAATAATGTTACTGTGATGTTGCTAACAGGAATTGTTTGTGAAAAATAAATATGTTTCAATAGGAATAATATTGTAGATCATCAAAAGTATAGTGTTGTAATATTAATATAGATGTGTAGGCATTTAAAATAGTGTGTTATGTGTATGGCATGGTATATCTGTGTTACATACAGGCATTCAAGGTTACACATCAAAAGGTGTTTGCTGACCAAAAGGGTTAGTGGTCAAACACAGATCAAAAGAACAGCTGAAGACCCTTAGGCCTTGTACAGACGAGCGAACATGTCCGATGAAAACGGTCCGCGGACCGTTTTCATCGGACATGTCCGCTCAGATTTTGGTCTGATGGTTGTACACCATCAAACCAAAATCCCCGCAGACAGACAGCGCGGTGACGTGGCGGTGACGTTGACGCCGCCACGTCCGCAAACCAGGAAGGAAAATGCTTTCATGCATGCGTCAAATCCATTCGGCGCATTGGGGGAGATTTTGGTCTGCTGGTCTAACCGGACTACTGGACACTATACATCTGTATCACTACATTTATTGGACACGTTTATGAGATCACTACATATAGTATTTATGTGATTTATTCCATCAGTTCACATTAGCTACACATACAAAAGTGTCTACCAGTGACCATTCTATGTATTCAAATTATAGTTATTAGTTAATGACAATAACAATCATTAATTAATGACAATTATTTTTCTAAACAAAATTGACAACATGCAGGAGAGAAAATCATACATTATTTTAATTATGGACATTATGAATGCTTTTTTGAACTCATGCAGAAACAAAATTTAAATAATATTATATTCAAGTAAAGCCCAACATTTTATAAAACAATTCCTGAATTAAATGCCAGGCAACCGTATAAACATGTCTCATACAGAATATGTTTACATTATTTTTCATTTTTTTTTCTTTTTATATTGTTATATTGTTATTACTATTATTATAGATAACAAAATATTTTCAAATTCAAATGTTGTATAGAGAAAAATAAAATCTAGTAAAATTATAAGAAAAGTTATGCACATTTACAACCTGTGTGCACTTACTGTATATGTGTATGTTAATGTTCAATGCATTTAATAAATGTATTTACAGTATGATAGCTGGGTGGACTTACACTCACTGTATCACCGATACATTTTAGTATATGAAAATGTGCACCCTGCACAGCAGTCATACAAATAACTAGTACTATTGTAAATCTAAAACTGTTCTGTGTAAGGGCTGCAATCTATAATTAAAATTATACATTTTAAGTGTATGTCAGATTTGCATGACTTTTATTTATGTCAAACTGTCATGTAAGTATGCATGACTTCCAATTTATTATCAAGGTCTTACAATGTATAATAACAAAATAAATAGATTTATTATAAATAATACTCAACTCTTTAAAATGAGCAATATATTTACCTGGTGATGATGTGGTTTTAGTTGATGACACAGTAGAACCTACAGATACAAAGACAAATTGTCTAATAACTATTTATAACTACAAATTTAACAAACCGCATATTTTATAATCACAGAGCACACCTTATCCAAATGCAAAAGTAAAACTGTCTGCACAGATTTGTCCACAGGAAAGAGCTATGTGGCCCAGATATATTGATGACATGTTCACTAGCAAGAACATTTCACAGAGCAGATTAAGCAGCCAGCTTATGTATTAGCACATGGGCTTACCCAGTTTAGACTGCTCTCTAACTCTCTTGTTTTTGTTCCTCCAATGCTCACCTTCAGGACCTCTCCAGAGCCTCTCCAATCTTCTGGAGCTCTCTACCTCTATTTGTCTGGCTATGTCCTACTATATGCACCTTTAAGTGATTCCTGAATACTCAAAGCAGCTAAAGCAGTTGTAAAGGCTTTTTTTTTCTAAAATAGCAAACATGCTCTACTTACCTGCTCTGTGCAATGGTCTTGCACAGAGCAACCCTGAACCCCCTTTTCTGGGGTACCCCACCAGTACTCTTGGCTCCTCCTATTATTGGTGTGCATCCATATAAACTCTATAGCAAGCTGCTTGCTATGGGGGGGGGACCCAGCTGTGCTGTGTGTGTCTATTGACATACACAGCCCAACCCCAACCCCTGTTCTCTGCTCACAGAAGCCAATGGCTTTTACTGCTGCTCTGTGAGCAGAGAGAAATAAGAGAGCTGCTGCAAATGGGCACAGCACTGGATCAAGATAGCACTCAGGTAAGTATACAGGGGAGTGTATATCTAACACATCTAAGACACCATATCCAAAAAAGGGTCAGAAAAACCCTTCAGGTCTCAGTAGCATAAGATGTGCCATCTCGAGTTACTCAGCTACCATCTGTAATCACCAGAGTGTACAGCCCTAACCAAATGCAGAAGGCATAGATTCCCTGCTCAGAATTCTCCATGGGAATGAGCAGAATTTCCTAGATGTTTTGACCCACATCCAAATACCATAGTAATGCCCAGAAGGTGGGTTACAAGTACACCAGCTAACACATTTTAGCAGACATAGATATTTAGCCAGATAGTTTATTAGCACATCGCTTATTGGCCAAGCTAGGCTGGGTAGATTTCACAGAAAGTGGAAAATGTCCCTAATAGGCCAGCTGTATAAGGAAAATGTAAAGCAATCTGAATGTTTGTCAGAATTAAACGTTTAAATATTTCACAAACTTTACTTTTCTGTCAATTTTAGCTTTATACAGAGTCATTCATATGCTACATATGCCTACATCTAAAGTCATTGCACGTAGAAAGGTCTGTTCTGAACTGGTTCATACAAATCCAGACCCAGTCTGGCTCATACAAATTTAGATTCATCATTTACATTTCTTAACCATTGAGGGTGGAACAGCTTGTTGAAAATAAGCTTGTTGAAAAATATTTATGTTATTCCATGTTCTCATTGTAAACAAATAGCTGTGCAGTGATGATTTTATTTGGTGTGTAAAGCTGGCCATACATTAGTCGATTTTCAAATCATTCGTATGAATATTTGCATGAAAATCATTCGTATGAAAATTTACATGAAAATTCTCATCAGTACGTTTGATGATATGCTGGACCACAGTCACTCTTACAAATTAATTTATTCAAGAAAGAAATTCCATCCTGCTCCTTCGAATTTTCTTTCCACTGTGGATGTCAATTTGCCCCAATAACAATTACTAATTCAAATGAACATTCCCAAAATGAAATTCTTCTAACACAATTCTACTAGTGTATTGCCAGATATGGACTAATAAAACTACTCAAACTATTTACCTGTCGGTTTTGTAGTTACAGTGGTGGTGGTGGTAGTTGTTGCTGCTAAAAAGACAAAAGTTAATTTTTTATCAATGCAGTCTTAGAATACACAAGCCAGACATCCTAAAGAAATGTTTAAAGCCTAGCTCCAACCATGTTACACCCATATTTAGGTTGTATCATGTCACATGGTTGCAAGCTGACAAACCCTCCCCCCAAACCATCCCACTCCTGACAGTGTGCAGATGTTTTTTTTATCCTCGCAGCCACTGTCACTTTTGAAATCAATGCAGCTGTATGGTGCTCCACTCGCACAGCCACATTATTCATTCACAGAGATCTGTGAATGAATAAATAAACTACAAGCCCCATCTTCCTTTGTGGCAGTCATTTAATCATATTAAACTGAAATTCTCAGACTTTATTAGATATTATTTTAAGACTAGGAAATAACCAAGCAAATAATCTGTCATGAATGGATCACAGCTTACCAGTACAATATCCTGGGTAAAAAGAAATATCATCTATAGCAACATCACTGCGGAAATCTTCACCTCTGACACCATCAATGAAAATCTGTTGACAAAATTCATGAGGTTATAGCTAATAGCCAGAACTGGGTTTATAATATGCCAGTGCAAAGAGCACAATGACTAAAAAGCACAATAACATACAAAAAGAGATCAAACTATTTGTAATAGATTTAATAACAATTCATTTGGCAAAAGAAATACATTGCATACCTGGATAATATCACTTTCAGGCAGGAAAATCTTCTCTAAATACCACATGTCCCCATGATCTCCTTCTATAGTGAAGACATCTTCCAAACCATAATCTCTTAGTACTGACACCCTCAGCATCATGTATTTTGCTGCTCCATACATGTGATACCAAAACTCTAAGCAATGAGTTCCAGTGAAACAATTTGCAGGACTCTCCAATCTTGCAAATTCTCCCTCTTCTGAATCCTGTCCATTAATGTATAAATAGTAGCCATCTGTTTAAATTAAAATATTAATGCTGAAGTACCTTTTCTGTTATGAACCATTGTTTTGGGAGTTATATAAACTATTACAAACAGAGAAAGTAAGTAAATAAATGACTTACATCCTGTTGTGTGGTCAAATGATGGTCCAGTAAAATCGGAAGGGGTTGAGCCATTCCAGTGTATCCAGTCCATGTTATCACTCGTTGATTGTTTCCAGTTACACAAGTTCACATCAAAAGAACAATCTATATGGCATACATCTGTTTTAGGAAACACAGATAACATTTATGAGTTATATTGTGCATATTGTATAATGCATGTGCAAGCGTTAAAGCTGAACTTGAACATGTTTACTGTAGGAATATTTATAGAGGTGACCGAGTCGGCTGCTGACCCATTATTGTCAGTAGGCTGGGATACGGAGGTCACACTTCTATATTTCATAGCTGTAACTGAGAACGTTTTGTTTCCCTCTTAGGCCCCGTACAGACGACCAAACATGTCTGCTGAAACTGGTCTGCGGGCCAGTTTCAGCAGACATGTTCGGTCGTGTGTAGGCCCGAGCGTGCAGGATTCCAGCAAACATTTGCCCGCCGGGCCTTTTCCCAGCGGACAAATATTCCTGGACTTGTTTTAAAACAGTCCGCTGGAATCCTGCCCTCTCGGACATGTTCGGTCGTCTGTACAGACCTACCGTACATGTCCGAGCACCCGCCATCCCTCGCATGCGTCGAATGACTTTGAGGCATGCGTGGAAGCAATTAACTGGCAGGCCCGCCCACGTCGCCGCGTCATTGTCGCGGCGACACCGCGTCATCGACGCGGCGACACCGCGGACACGCCCCGCGTATTGTTTACGCGCGGCTTTCTATACGATGGTTAGTACAGCCATCGTACAGAAAGCCCCGGGCAGACATGTACGGTGAAAACGGTCCGGCGGAGCGGTTTCATCGTACATGTTTGCTGGTGTGTACACGGCCTTAGCAGTACATTGTGCAGAGGTATGCGAATAACAAAACAAACTGAACAGGATTATAAATATTTACATACAGTATAAGCATTTAAATGGTTTATTTAGCTCTGATAGATGTAAATAAAGTGTGTTACTCCAATATTTCAAATCCCGATATACAGTATGTCTGTGATACCATGTATTATATTTAAAAGTATCCAGCTCTCTTTGCATCGCTTCATTTGTAAGAAATACATGGTGATCCTCAAAGTCCCTTGCTTTCCAATTTCAAACTGATCACACTGGGCATGGAAGCACATTCCCTGCAACGTGGTTAGTTTTCTTTTTGCATTGTACTCAGGAGCACAGTCGGCCTGTACTCCAATGGGCAGACTTGTGCTGAACTGCCCCCAATGCACAGCTAACATCTCACTCAGAACATCAGTGTACTGCTCTTTCTCAGTGTCCTGTTGACACATCCCTCTGCAGTCTCCACCCCACCTCTCAAAGCATCTTATGCAGCTGAGAAAAGAGGTCATGTGATCGCTTAAAGAAAAAAAAAGGTATTTATAAATAAAAACATGATTATGCCATATGATTCAGGCATATTGATAATTAACAAGCATAGCTGAAAACAACATGTATTGTACCTTGATAGAATGAATGAATATCAGTAATAGTGGACTGCAAGAAAAAGTTGGGTGCTTGGTAAATGAGTGTCTGTTGCCAGTCTTAACATGAGAGAATCAGTAATATATGGAGTGTCTGTACACAAAAAAAAAAAGTGTTTGTAAATCTAAAACTTTTTCTAGTTTTGGATAGATTGGGGAAGGGTTGGAATTTGTGTCCGTTTTTTTTTCTTTATCTCTGTGTCCCTGTTAGGATGAATCACCCCTCTATTTGTCATTGTGACCATAGTCAACATTGTCACCAAATTAATTTTACAGTTGTCACCAGAGCAAAAGGTGAGGGTCTGTAATGAGAATTCCCCTTTTAAGATTGCCTTCTTATCCAGGACAGGAGATCAGAGGAGTCTTCCCAATGAGACACAGGCATCAAAAAATAACCTGCCAGCGGTCTTAACCATTGTCTATTCTATCCAAAACAATTAAATAAATTAGATTAAATGCAATTAAAATAAATTAATACAATTGTCTATACATGCACTTTAAATTGGAATGGTAAGAATAGTGTTATTGTTATGTAAATAATGTTACTGTGATGTTGCTAACAGGAATTGTTTGTGAAAAATAAATATGTTTCAATATGAATAATATTGTAGATCATCAAAAGTATAGTGTTGTAATATTAATATAGATGTGTAGGCATTTAAAATAGTGTGTTATGTGTATGGCATGGTATATCTGTGTTACATACAGGCATTCAAGGTTACACATTGTAATGTTTGGGGGACCAGCTTGATCGCAGGACACAGGCTTCTTAAATCAAAACTGAGGTTTATTAAACCTAAATGGCTTCCAGCAGCAAAAACAAAAGAAATAACAGTCTCACCGACTTGTACAGCTCAGAACTGCTATCGCAGTTAAATAGTCCTTCCAGGTAAGTCCTTCAGTAGCAGGTTTTTAGGCAGGACACTGCCAAGTCCTTTCACAGCTTTTCACAGCTTTTCATAGCTTCCACAGCTTTCCTTGTCCACCATTCACCATGCATTGGACTCTCCTACACTCCTTCACTCTCACCTGCACTTCCTGTCTGCTTTAAACTACTTCCTTGGACAGGTGCATTAACCCTTTCCGTTCCCTTAAAGGCACCACAGTCCAAACAAAGGGGAAATATAACGTCCTTCCAGGACCCAGCCATGGCGTCCTGTACATATCCCCCCCCTGTGCCCCAACGCCAAGGAGGTGGAGGCAACAGTGGAGCTCAAACAATGGACTCGGGAGAGGGCATCTGCATTTTGATGCAGTCTCCCGGGCCTATGCTCCACTATAAACTTAAACTCTTGGAGCGCCAGGAACCACCTGGTAATCCTGGCATTAGTCCCTTTACCTTGCCTCAGCCACGTTAAAGGGGCATGATCAGAAATTAACCTAAATTTCCTCCCCAAGAGGTAATATCTGAGGGACTCCAGAGCCCACTTAATGGCCAGACACTCTCTTTCAATAATAGCGTAGTTTTTCTCCGCTGGTGTCAACTTCCTACTGAGGAAGACTACTGGGTGCTCCTCACCATGAATAACCTGTGATAATACAGCTCCCAATCCTACATCGGAAGCATCAGTTTGGACAATGAACTCTTCAGAAAAATTGGGCGCTATCAAGACAGGGTGTTGGCACAGTGCTGACTTAAGCTCCAAAAAAGCCTTCTCAGCGTCTGCATTCCACTCCACCATGACCGATTTCCGGCCCTTAGTCAGATCGGTCAATGGAGCCGCCAATGTGGCAAAGTTGGGTACGAACCTCCTGTAGTATCCCACCATGCCCAGGAATGCACGTACCTGCTTTTTGTGAGGGGGCGGGGCCAACTCTTTATAGCGTCTACCTTGCTGACTTGAGGTTTCACCACCCACGATATAGCCCAGGTATTTCACCTCCTCCATTCCCAAAGCACATTTTTCAAGGTTTATTGTAAACCCCTCCTTCCAGAGAGAGTCCAGTACTGCCTGGACTTTGGGCAAGTGTGACTCCCAGTCTCTGCTAAAAACGACTATGTCGTCCAAGTACACTGAGGCATACTCCCGATGAGGTCGTAAAATCCTATCCATTGCTCGCTGGAACGTGGCTGGAGCAGTTTGCAGTCCAAAAGGCATTCGTCTGTACTGAAAACTCCCCTCTGGGGTAGAAAAAGCAGTTTTCTCTGTGGCAGCCTTAGTTAATGGGATTTGCCAATACCCCTTGGTAAGGTCTAATGTTGTGATATACCTGGCTGGACCTAGTCTCTCGATAAGTTCATCTACCCGGGGCATGGGGTAGGCATCAAACCGTGAAACCTCATTAAGTTTCCGGAAATCATTGCAGAATCGCAGAGTCCCATTGGGCTTTGGTACCAACACAATCGGGCTCGACCACTCACTCTGCGACTCCTCAATGATCTCCAGGTCTAGCATCTTATTTACTTCCTCTGAAACGGCCTTCCTTTGAGCCTCTGGGATGCGGTAGGGCCTGACAAAAACTTTGACTCCAGGTTCCGTGATAATATCATGCTTTATGATACTAGTTAGCCCCGGCAAGTCTGAAAACTTCTCTTTATTTCTCTGCAAGAACTCCTTTGCCTGCTGACTTTGGTATTTAGATAGGGTATTTGCTACTTGGACACTCTCCACCCCAACCTGAGGCTCAAGTCTTGCACTAGCCAGGGAGGTCACCGGTTCCCTGTCTGTCCAGGGCTTTAACAAGTTGACATGATATATCTGATACGGTTTCCTCTTGCCTGGCTGGTGGACTCTATAATTGACCTCTCCCACTTTTTCCACAACCTCAAAGGGTCCTTGCCACCTGGCTAAGAACTTACTTTCCACAGTGGGAATTAGCACCGCTACTCGATCCCCCACTTGGAAGTGCCTTATTTTAGCAGCCCTGTTCTAGACCCGTCGTTGAGCCTCCTGGGCCTTTTGCAAATGCTCTTTGACTAGCGGCATCACGGTTTGGATCCTTTCCTGCATTTGGGAGACATATTCCAGGACACTCTTATGCTGAACAGGTTCACTTTCCCACTCCTCTTTAACCACATCAAGAAGTCCGCGAGGTCTCCGCCCATATACCAACTCAAAGGGCGAAAACCCCGTGGAGGCCTGGGGCACTTCCCGGATAGCAAACAGGAGAGCTGGTAACAGGCAGTCCCAATCTTTCCCATCCCTTTGTACCACTTTCTTGAGCATAGACTTAAGGGTCTTATTAAAGCGTTCCACCAACCCGTCCGTTTGGGGATGGTAGACCGATGTGCGTAGCTGTTTAATCCGGAACAGCTTGCACACATCGGCCATAACCCTTGACATAAACGGGGTACCCTGGTCTGTGAGTATTTCCTTGGGAAAACCAGTCCGTGTAAACATCTGGAATAATTCCCGGGCAATGGCCTTTGAGGAGGTATTCCGCAGGGGTAGCGCCTCAGGATACCGGGTGGCATAGTCAAGAATCACCAATATGTAGGAGTGACCTCGAGCTGACTTTACCAAGGGGCCCACTATATCCATGGCTATCCTCTCGAATGGGACCTCAATTATGGGCAGAGGGACCAAAGGGCTCCGAAAATGAGTCACCGGCGCGGTCAACTGACAGGTGGGACAAGAGGTACAGTATCTCTTTACCTCTGCTTTCAGACCTGGCCAGTAAAACCGGTCGGTGATCCGTGCCTCCGTTTTTTCAACTCCCAGGTGTCCCCCTAACACATCGTCATGGGCCAGGTCCAGAACCTTTCGTCTATATTGTTGGGGTACCAACAATTGCTCTACCACATTTTCTCTCTCCTTGGTAACCCGATACAGCAATCCATTATATATTGCAAAGTGTGGCCACCTCTCATTCGCACCTGGCTCTTGGGGAACCCCATTTACTACTACAACTTGTTCCCGTGCATGGGCCAAAGTGGGGTCCTGCATCTGAGCAGTCCCAAATGCCCCCTGGGGAACACCCAAATCCGGCAGCGCAGGGGTAGAGGCCACTTCCTCATCCTCTTCCCCCAGCATTACCTGAAGTGGGAAAGGCTCCTCCCCCTTAGTGTTTTGGTAGGTCTGTGGACCACATATCTTGACATCCTCAATAGTATCAACACTACTTTCATCACCATTAACCCAATCATTAGCATTTTCCTCATCTGGGTCCACATTAACGTTTGGCAGTTCAGGGTTATCCCTCTCAGCAGCAGGAACAGGGGGGCTAGTTTCTCCCCAGTCTCTGAACTGTTCTCCTTGTTCCCACAGTTTTGTAAACAATGGACAGTCTCGTCCTATTATAACATCATGCACCAAGTTCTTTACCACCCCCACCTCTTGAGTAACAGTGCCACATGCTGAGGAGATAGACAACATGATGAGCGGGTACTCTCTAGTGTCCCCGTGAATGCATACCACCCGTAAAGTTTTTCTTACCGGACCGATCTTCCCAATCACTCTAGGATGAACCAGGGTTACCATGCTTCCAGAGTCCAACAAAGCCCGGGCAGGGAGGTGGTTCACTTGGACTTCACACTCAAACTTTTCCTCATCCAGGTCGAGGTGTGTGGTGCACACTTTATGGGCACAAAAAGACCCCCTCCGAAGAACCCCGCATTCCATGGGCTCCTCTTGCAGTGGGCAGTGTGTCCGGGTATGACCCCAGGAATGACATCGCCAACATTGTACATCCACTCCTCTCCGAACAGGAACAGAACGCTGAGGAGGTACCGGGAGTGACTCTTGGCCTTCCAGGGTGTTTGTCCCAGGGCTCCTTGGAACATCCTTTCGAAGGGCACCAGTTGGTCGAACAGGCCGTGACAGACTAGGCCCTATGCGCTTGGTAGGTCCGAGCAGGTCCTCCACCACTGTATATCGTTCCACCATCTCAACAAGGAGGTTTGCGGTTTTGGGGTCTCCATGGCTGACCCACCGTTGAAGGTCATCTGGAAGGGACCTCAGGTATCGGTCCAGCACGACCCGCTCCACGATTTGGGGGCCGGACAACACCTCAGGCTGCAGCCATTTTTTTACTAGTTGCACCAGGTCATGCATTTGAGACCGGGGTGGCCGATCTGGACGATATTTCCATTGGTGTACACGTTGGGCCCAAACGGCCGTAGTCACCCCCAGACGAGCCAGAATTTCTGCCTTTAGCTTTTGATAGTCTTTAGCATCATCTGGTGGCAGGTCAAAGTAGGCTTTTTGAGGATCTCCAGTGAGAAAAGGAGCAATGAGGCCGGCCCACTGGTCCTGATACCATCCTTCTCTCTCCGCTGTCCTCTCAAACGTAGCAAGAAATGCTTCGACATCATCGCTTAGGGACAATTTCTGTAAAAAATGGCTTGCCCTCACAGTCACCTGGTTGCCAGGGGCAACAGCCGCTGGCTCCTGAACCTGAGACAGCCGCTGCACCGCTTCCTTTAAGGCAGTAACCTGAGCCTGCATAACCCCTTGCTGGGCTGCTTGCTGGGCTGCTAACTGGGCCACCAACAGGCGAGTATTTTCTTGCTGCAGAGCCAGCGCCTCTTTGTGGTGTTGATTAGCTTCCTCATGGCGAGTCTGCGCTTGCATGTTAGCCAAGGTCAGCTGTTTAATTAGCTACTCCATTGCTTCAGCTTTCAACGTTTGTGCAGCTTTAACCCAGGACATAAATCCAATGTACTGTCCCTTTAAATGTCAGTTCAACATAAAGTCCAATGCAAAAAGAAAAAAACTTTTTTTTTTTTTCTCTTCTTATGCCTGTTATTCAGTCCTGCCCGCATTCGAGCACCAGTGTAATGTTTGGGGGACCAGCTTGATCGCAGGACACAGGCTTCTTAAATCAAAACTGAGGTTTATTAAACCTAAATGGCTTCCAGCAGCAAAAACAAAAGAAATAACAGTCTCACCGACTTGTACAGCTCAGAACTGCTATCGCAGTTAAATAGTCCTTCCAGGTAAGTCCTTCAGTAGCAGGTTTTTAGGCAGGACACTGCCAAGTCCTTTCACAGCTTTTCACAGCTTTTCATAGCTTCCACAGCTTTCCTTGTCCACCATTCACCATGCATTGGACTCTCCTACACTCCTTCACTCTCACCTGCACTTCCTGTCTGCTTTAAACTACTTCCTTGGACAGGTGCATTAACCCTTTCCGTTCCCTTAAAGGCACCACAGTCCAAACAGAGGGGAAATATAACGTCCTTCCAGGACCCAGCCATGGCGTCCTGTACAACATCAAAAGGTGTTTGCTGACCAAAAGGGTTAGTGGTCAAACACAGATCAAAGGAACAGCTGAAGACCCTTAGGCCTTGTACAGACGAGCGAACATGTCCGATGAAAACGGTCCGCGGACCGTTTTCATCGGACATGTCCGCTCGGAGATTTTGGTCTGATGGTTGTACACACCATCAAACCAAAATCCCCGCGGACAGACAGCGCGGTGACGTGGCGGTGACGTTGACGCCGCCACGTCCGCAAACCAGGAAGGAAAATGCTTTCATGCATGAGTCAAATCCATTTGGCACATGGGGGAGATTTTGGTCTGCTGGTCTAACCGGACTACTGGACACTATACATCTGTATCACTACATTTATTGGACACGTTTATGAGATCACTACATATAGTATTTATGTGATTTATTCCATCAGTTCACATTAGCTACACATACAAAAGTGTCTACCAGTGACCATTCTATGTATTCAAATTATAGTTATTAGTTAATGACAATAACAATAATTAATTAATGACAATTATTTTTCTAAACAAAATTGACAACATGCAGGAGAGAAAATCATACATTATTTTAATTATGGACATTATGAATGCTTTTTTGAACTCATGCAGAAACAAAATTTAAATAATATTATATTCAAGTAAAGCCCAACATTTTATAAAACAATTCCTGAATTAAATGCCAGGCAACCGTATAAACATGTCTCATACAGAATATGTTTACATTATTTTTCATTTTTTTTTCTTTTTATATTGTTATATTGTTATTACTATTATTATAGATAACAAAATATTTTCAAATTCAAATGTTGTATAGAGAAAAATAAAATCTAGTAAAATTATAAGAAAAGTTATGCACATTTACAACCTGTGTGCACTTAATGTATATGTGTATGTTAATGTTCAATGCATTTAATAAATTTATTTACAGTATGATAGCTGGGTGGACTTACACTCACTGTATCACCGATACATTTTAGTATATGAAAATGTGCACCCTGCACAGCAGTCATACAAATAACTAGTACTATTGTAAATCTAAAACTGTTCTGTGTAAGGGCTGCAATCTATAATTAAAATTATACATTTTAAGTGTAAGTCAGATTTGCATGACTTTTATTTATGTCAAACTGTCATGTAAGTATGCATGACTTCCAATTTATTATCAAGGTCTTACAATGTATAATAACAAAATAAATAGATTTATTATAAATAATACTCAACTCTTTAAAATGAGCAATATATTTACCTAGTGATGATGTGGTTTTAGTTGATGACACAGTAGAACCTACAGATACAAAGACAAATTGTCTAATAACTATTTATAACTACAAATTTAACAAACCGCATATTTTATGATCACAGAGCACACCTTATCCAAATGCAAAAGTAAAACTGTCTGCACAGATTTGTCCACAGGAAAGAGCTATGTGGCCCAGATATATTGATGACATGTTCACTAGCAAGAACATTTCACAGAGCAGATTAAGCAGCCAGCTTATGTATTAGCACATGGGCTTACCCAGTTTAGACTGCTCTCTAACTCTCTTGTTTTTGTTCCTCCAATGCTCACCTTCAGGACCTCTCCAGAGCCTCTCCAATCTTCTGGAGCTCTCTACCTCTATTTGTCTGGCTATGTCCTACTATATGCACCTTTAAGTGATTCCTGAATACTCAAAGCAGCTAAAGCAGTTGTAAAGGCTTTTTTTCTAAAATAGCAAACATGCTCTACTTACCTGCTCTGTGCAATGGTCTTGCACAGAGCAACCCTGAACCCCCTTTTCTGGGGTACCCCACCAGTACTCTTGGCTCCTCGTATTATTGGTGTGCATCCATATAAACTCTATAGCAAGCTGCTTGCTATGGGGGGGACCCAGCTGTGCTGTGTGTGTCTATTGACATACACAGCCCAACCCCAACCCCTGTTCTCTGCTCACAGAAGCCAATTGCTTTTACTGCTGCTCTGTGAGCAGAGAGAAATAAGAGAGCTGCTGCAAATGGGCACAGCACTGGATCAAGATAGCACTCAGGTAAGTATACAGGGGAGTGTATATCTAACACATCTAAGACACCATATCCAAAAAAGGGTCAGAAAAACCCTTCAGGTCTCAGTAGCATAAGATGTGCCATCTCGAGTTACTCAGCTACCATCTGTAATCACCAGAGTGTACAGCCCTAACCAAATGCAGAAGGCATAGATTCCCTGCTCAGAATTCTCCATGGGAATGAGCAGAATTTCCTAGATGTTTTGACCCACATCCAAATACCATAGTAATGCCCAGAAGGTGGGTTACAAGTACACCAGCTAACACATTTTAGCAGACATAGATATTTAGCCAGATAGTTTATTAGCACATCGCTTATTGGCCAAGCTAGGCTGGGTAGATTTCACAGAAAGTGGAAAATGTCCCTAATAGGCCAGCTGTATAAGGAAAATGTAAAGCAATCTGAATGTTTGTCAGAATTAAACGTTTAAATATTTCACAAACTTTACTTTTCTGTCAATTTTAGCTTTATACAGAGTCATTCATATGCTACATATGCCTACATCTAAAGTCATTGCACGTAGAAAGGTCTGTTCTGAACTGGTTCATACAAATCCAGACCCAGTCTGGCTCATACAAATTTAGATTCATCATTTACATTTCTTAACCATTGAGGGTGGAACAGCTTGTTGAAAATAAGCTTGTTGAAAAATATTTATGTTATTCCATGTTCTCATTGTAAACAAAAAGCTGTGCAGTGATGATTTTATTTGGTGTGTAAAGCTGGCCATACATTAGTCGATTTTCAAATCATTCGTATGAATATTTGCATGAAAATCATTCGTATGAAAATTTGCATGAAAATTCTCATCAGTACGTTTGATGATATGCTGGACCACAGTCACTCTTAGAAATTAATTTATTCAAGAAAGAAATTCCATCCTGCTCCTTCGAATTTTCTTTCCACTGTGGATGTCAATTTGCCCCAATAACAATTACTAATTCAAATGAACATTCCTAAAATGAAATTCTTCTAACACAATTCTACTAGTGTATTGCCAGATATGGACTAATAAAACTACTCAAACTATTTACCTGTCGGTTTTGTAGTTACAGTGGTGGTGGTGGTGGTAGTTGTTGCTGCTAAAAAGACAAAAGTTAATTTTTTATCAATGCAGTCTTAGAATACACAAGCCAGACATCCTAAAGAAATGTTTAAAGCCTAGCTCCAACCATGTTACACCCATATTTAGGTTGTATCATGTCACATGGTTGCAAGCTGACCCCCCCCCCCCAAACCATCCCACTCCTGACAGTGTGCAGATGTTTTTTTTATCCTCGCAGCCACTGTCACTTTTGAAATCGATGCAGCTGTATGGTGCTCCACTCGTACAGCCACATTATTCATTCACAGAGATCTGTGAATGAATAAATAAACTACAAGCCCCATCTTCCTTTGTGGCAGTCATTTAATCATATTAAACTGAAATTCTCAGACTTTATTAGATATTATGTTAAGACTAGGAAATAACCAAGCAAATAGTCTGTCATGAATGGATCACAGCTTACCAGTACAATATCCTGGGTAAAAAGAAATATCATCTATAGCAACATCACTGCGGAAATCTTCACCTCTGACACCATCAATGAAAATCTGTTGACAAAATTGATGAGGTTATAGCTAATAGCCAGAACTGGGTTTATAATATGCCAGTGCAAAGAGCACAATGACTAAAAAGCACAATAACATACAAAAAGAGATCAAACTATTTGTAATAGATTTAATAACAATTCATTTGGCAAAAGAAATACATTGCATACCTGGATAATATCACTTTCAGGCAGGAAAATCTTCTCTAAATACCACATGTCCCCATGATCTCCTTCTATAGTGAAGACATCTTCCAAACCATAATCTCTTAGTACTGACACCCTCAGCATCATGTATTTTGCTGCTCCATACATGTGATACCAAAACTGTAAGCAATGAGTTCCAGTGAAACAATTTGCAGGACTCTCCAATCTTGCAAAGTCTCCCTCTTCTGAATCCTGTCCATTAATGTATAGATAGTAGCCATCTGTTTAAATTAAAATATTAATGCTGAAGTACTTTTTCTGTTATGAACCATTATTTTGGGAGTTATATAAACTAATACAAACAGAGAAAGTAAGTAAATAAATGACTTACATCCCGTTGTGTGGTCAAATGATGGTCCAGTAAAATCGGAAGGGGTTGAGCCATTCCAGTGTATCCAGTCCATGTTATCACTCGTTGATTGTTTCCAGTTACACAAGTTCACATCAAAAGAACAATCTATATGGCATACATCTGTTTTAGGAAACACAGATAACATTTATGAGTTATATTGTGCATATTGTATAATGCTTTAAAGCTGAACTCCCGGCAGATATCATAAGCACCATTTAATACAGCTATGCTTTCCATAAATTGGTAAGTATATTAATGTATCTTTGTATCAGCGTAAGGCAATCCCCTATACAGCAACAGCCATAATGATAGAGGAAGAAACAGCCATTCAACCAAACACACACCACTGTATTCTAGAGCCAATTCAGCCTGACACAGTGAACATGTTTACTGGAGGAATATGCATAGAGGTGACCGAGTCGGCTGCTGATCCATTATTGTCAGTAGGCTGGGATACGGAGGTCACACTTCTATATTGCATAGCTGTAACTGAGAAAATGTTGTTACCATCTTAGCTATACATTGTGCAGAGGTATGCGAATAACAAAACAAACTGAACAGGATTATAAAAATGTACATACAGTACAAGTATTTAAATGGTTTAATAGCTGTCTGTTAGGTGCAAATAAAGTGTATATTACTCCAATATTTCATATCTATCCTGATATACAGTATGTCTGTGATACATGTATTATATTTAAAAGTATCCAGCTCTCTTTATATCGCTTCATTTGTATGAAATACATGGTGATCCTGCAATTTCCTTGCTTTCCTATTCCAAACTGATCACACTAGGCATGGAAGCACATCCATTGCAACATGGTTAGTTTTTTTCTTTGTAATGTACTTAAGAGCACAGTCTGCCTGTACTCCAATGGTCAGACTTGTGCTGAACTGCCCCCAATGCACAGCTAACATCTCACTCAGAACATCAGTGAACTGCTGTTTCTCTGGGTCCTGTTGACACATCCCCCTGCAGTCTCCGCCCCCACCTCTCAAAGCATCTTATGCAGCTGAGAAAATAGGTCATGTGATCACATAAAGAAAATAATAGTATTGCTAATATATATATATATATATATACACAAACATTTTTCCTTGCATTTTTATTTCAAACTAAATGGGCTTTTTTACAAGGTAATGGGGATTTTCACTGCATCGGAGCACCACAAACCAAAAACACGATTTAATAAATGTTTAATATTCAAAGAAAACTCCTTATCCATCCATGTCTCCAGGCTTTATTTTGTTGAGAAATCACTTTGAAAAACACTCTCCTAGCATTTCTGGTCATGGGCATCTTGAGTAAGGGCAAATGATTCATGTAGCATTTACTTATGCTAGTAGCATGAGGTTTAAAAAGAGTTAGTGTTGATTGGTAGAGTGAAGACCCAGTTTAACCAGTTCTGCATTTTAGATGCCTTAAACTTCATTTAAATGCCTTGGCGTGGGGAATGCACCCTGCTCATCTTCCTCCTCTACAGCTCACCTCATTTACAGGGAAGCTGGAGTCATTTTGATGGATTTCATTCCACTAGCACTGGTCATTTGCAAAATAGTCTTCCTTCCCTATGTGATATAGATCTTTAAATTGTATAAAAGTCTGATCTGTTTACTCTGCAGCCCTTCCCCACACTTCCTCAGATATATCCTAGATCAATAGCACTTGGATTACACTATTGGTGTACACTTCACAGTTCTCTTCTTAAGGCTGCATTCACATTGGGACCGTGGCCATGTTAGCACTAAATTACTGCTCTTTTTAACAACGCTATAGCGCTGTTTAAGCAGTGCTTTTTAGCCGCTAGTGGGGCCCTTTTAACCCCCGCTAGCAGCCGAAGAAGGTGTTGAAAGTGCCCATGTTGCGTCGCTTCCAAATCGCTTTTAAGGCACTTTGAAAATGCTGCCCATTCATTTTTTCATGACTTTTTCTAACGGCCCATAAGCACTCAAGCTTCCACATTCGGGCGGCATGGGAGGCAGTTTTCAGGCGCTTTACATGTGCTATTTCTAGCGCTAAAACACCTGAAAACTCCCTCAGTGTGAAAAGGGTCTAAGTAACAGCTAAACTGATTAGTACCATTCTAACACCAGGGAATTTCAAAATGTCCCGTAGACGTGAGTTACGTCCTTTCCTATTCACGGACGACTTACGCAAAAAAAAAAATTCAAAATTCGACGCGGGAACGATGGCCATATTTTAACATGGCAAGTCTATCTATACGCCACGAAATAGCAGCTTAAACTATACGCCGGGAAAAGCCGACTAGCGACGACGTAAGAGAATGCGACGGCCACGCGTACCTTCGTGGATCGACGGAAAAAGCTAATTAGCATACCCGACGCGGAAAATGACGCAAACTCCACCCAGCGGGCGCCGAAGTATTGCACCTACGATCCGAAGGCATACGAAGCCGTACGCCTGTCGGATCGAAGCCAGAAGCCGTCGTATCTTGGTTTGAGGATTCAAACTAAAGATACGACGCGGCAAATTTGAAAGTACGCCGGTGTATCAGTAGAATCTGGCCCATAGTATCTAACAATAGTTTTCCTAGGCCATACACACATAAATATGTTCTGGGTGTTAAGCACAGGACTGTTGTAACATGTGAAAATGGATACATAAGTTCCATTTACCATCCACAATATAAAACATCATTATATTGATATACAAATTACTGCTAACCTGTAAAAGAACTTTAAGATGTCTTTTTGATACAACCAAAATTATATCCCCTAAGAACTAGTGATATATCAGGTATCAGGGTCAAAAACAACAGTTTGGGCCAGATTCACAAAGAGATACGACGGTGTATCTCCTGATACACCGTCGTATCTATGCGACTGATTCATAGAATCAGTTACGCATAGATATGCCTAAGATCCGACAGGTGTAACTGTGTTACACCGTCGGATCTTAACTGCAATTTAAAAATGGCCGCGGGGGGGCGTTCTCGCTGATTTACATCGAGAAATATGTATGCGAGATACGCCAATTCATGAACGTACGCGGGCCCGACACAGTGTTGTTACAACGTTTACGTAGCGGTTTTCCCGGCGTATACTTACCCCTGCTTCTATGAGGCGCAGCCAATGTTAAGTATAGCTGTCGTTCCAGCGTCAAATTTGTTATTTTTTTACGTTGTTTGCGTACGCCGATTCTCTAATACGCTCGTCGCAAGTTACGCTCACGACGAAACCACTGACGTCCTAGCGACGTCAGTGGGAGCAATGCACGCCAGGAAAAATCGCGGACGGCGCATGCGCATTTAAATCGGCGCGGGGACGCGCCTGATTTAAATAGTACACTCCCCCTAGCCGCGGAATTTGAATTCCGCCGGGGGATTTACGATCCGCCGCCGCAAGTTTGGAGGTAAGTGTTTTGTGAATTACCCACTTGCCTCTCAAACTTGCGGCAGCGGATCTTAAATCACATAGATCACGCGGATCTAAAGATCTGCTGATCTATGTGAATCTAGCCCTTTATGTTTAGCAATATGCTTTTGTACTTACGGCAGAAAGAGTCATTTCTCCAGGGACCTATTGCTACGCCATGAGCCTGACAAGATTGTACATAGGACTGAAGACTGTCACACAAAGCACCTGGATCCAAATTCAGTTCACATAAGTCATAGACACAGTTATTGAAGTAGACAAATATGTTAATGGAAACCTAACTAGCATATATAATTATTTTTTTGTTTACAAAAGTTTTTATTGTAGAACAATAAATCGCATACAAGCAACGTTAGTACATGTAAGTTGTGGAAAAAGAACATCATAGAAGTACACAAATGAAGATACATGGAATGGTCAAAGATGGGAAATTATATCGGTGCTATGTTGAGGCTTAGACTAACCAATCAGCAATATGGAACATGGTTATATCTATAGAGGGAATGGTGCACTCAATCAGGGAGTGACCAGTATGCCCATTTTGTTTCAAAAATGTGACGGCTATCATTGAGAACATGGTAGATTCTCTCAGTGAGCATCACGAGATCCATCCTATCAAGTACCTGAGGCCATGATATAACATCAGATCTCCAGTTAAATGCAATCATCCACTGAATAGAGCTACAGAGTGAATGGAAAAGTCTAGAACATGGAAGGGGTACATCAGGGATGTTGTCATAGAGGAGGCAAATTTAAGGCGTGAGAAGGAATCTATGTTTGGAAGATTTTTCAAATCTGTTGGCTGCTTCCAGCCACAGGGGGGACAAGCGTGGGCAATTCCAAAATAGGTGAAGCAGTGTGCCCTCTGTCTGACAGCCTCTGAAGCAATATGGAGAGAGTGTAGGGTAGAAGGTGTGAATCTTAGACGGGGTAAGGTACCATCTGGTGAACAACTTCATTGGGGTTTCTCTGAAAGAGATTGCTCTATTACATTTCCTAAGATTTGTCGACATGGTGAGCCAGGTGTCCAGGGGGAGGGTGACATTCAGTTCGGCCTCCCATTGAAGCATAGGGTGGGACTTTTCAGGGATGGAGTGGGAATTAAGGTAGTTGTATAATCTGGAGATCATACCCCTGTCTCTGGAGGAGGACAGGCACACCCTCTCGAAAACAGTGACTGTGGGAGTGGTGGAGAGTGAAAAGTGTTTTTGATAGAAGGACTTGATCAGTAAAAAATTTTCATATTCAGAGGGGGGAATACTGTGTTCGCTTTGTAGGGATTCAAATGTTTTAAATCTCCACCTGGATTGCAGTGAATTCAAAGTGAGTAGATTACAGTTTATCCAGATGGAATATGAAGGCCTATCATGGTAGGCTGAGATAAGTCTAGGGTCTCCCAGAAATGATGTGAGGGGGGAGATCTCTGAGGATAACTGAAAAAGATCTCTAGTGTTGAGCCAGAGTTGGTACAGATGGGCTACTATAATGTTGCGCTTGATGAGGTCACGGTATAGGACATATCTTGACCACAGAATTCCCTGTAGGTATAGTGGGGCGATGGATGAGGACTCAAACATCAGCCAGGGAATGTTCCTGACCGGAGAGAACCACTGGGATAGTTGTGATAGCCTCGCGGCCAGGAAGTATTTCCAGATATTCGGGAGGCCCAGGCCGCCGGAAGATTGGGACCTATGTTGTAGGGCGTAGCTATATCTGGGTCTCTTGTTTGCCCATATGAATTTGTTTATAAGTCTCTGTATGGCTTCCAGCTTGGATCTCGGAACGTTAATTGGAAGTGAGCGGAAATAATATAAGAGTTTAGGAAGAATGGTCATCTTTATAGCGCACACTCTGCCCAGGAAGGAGATATGGTAGGGGGACCAGGTGATCAAAAGTGTGTTAATCCGTTTGAATAATGGGGTGTAATTAGCTTTGAATAGTTCTTGGTGATTAGGGGTGATGTTGACCCCCAGATATTTAATCGAGGAGGTGACCCATGTAAAGGGGAAGTTAGACTGGAGAAGATTAAGGGTGTTTATGGGGATGTTAATAGGCATGGCGGAACATTTATTTAGATTAATTTTAAGACCAGATATTTTATGAAATAGGTCTAGTTCTTTAAGAAGGACAGGTATGGAGGTGTGAGGGTTCGTGATGAAAACCAAGGAGTCGTCCGCATATAAGCTGATTTTATATTCTTGGTCTTCTTTTATGTATCCTGATATGTCATGATTTGATCTTATGGCCTGTGCTAGGGGCTCTATGGCCAGGGCAAATAGGAGTGGGGATAGTGGGCAACCCTGTCTGGTGCCTCTACCAAGAGGGAAAAATGCCGAGTTAACACCAGGGAGCCTAATGCGGGTTTGAGGGGAGCTATATAGTGCATTGAACCCCTGTAAGAAACGATCTGAGATACCAAATCTGGGCAGTATATGGTTTAGGTATGACCAGCTGACACTGTCGAAAGCCTTGTGTATGTCAAGGCTAAGAAGACATGCTTGGCGAGAGTGGAGATTGGCGTCTTGGATAATGTTAGTGACCAACCTAATGTTATCAGTGATCTGCCTATTGGGAATGAACCCGGACTGGTCAATGTGGATTAAGGATGAGATAACTTTGGCAAGTCTGTCAGCCAAAATGCGACCGAAAATTTTGAGGTCGTTGTTTAGCACTGAAATAGGGCGGAAATTTTGGGGAAGAGAGTGGTCCTTATCGGGTTTGGGGATCAGCGATAGGTTAGCCAGGAGCATTTCACTTGGGAAGGTGTTGCCCTCCAAAATATGGTTGAAGAGGTTTTTTAAATGTGGGGCTAGAAGTGGAGCGAATTTTTTATAGTATAGGGAAGAATAACCGTCAGGGCCAGGGGCAGTGGAGGTTTTCAGAGATTTTATTATTTGAGTGATTTCTTCTGTCGTGCATGGTGCATTAAGGATATCTAATTGGTTTGGGTCAAGGGAGGGGAGGCTGAGGGTCTCGAGCCACGACTTAGAGGCGGTCCCTGGTGGGATGTTAGGATCTGACATGAGGTTTTTGTAGAAGGAGTTAAATATTTCCATCACTTTCTGCGGGTGAGCCACAATATTGCCTCTCTCATCTCTAAGCTTATATATATGAGTGGGGTTGCAATCTTGTTTTAGTTTCCTGGCAAACATTGTCGAGTGTGAATTACTATGTAGAATAAATTTAGCCTTGGAGAATCTGAGGGAGCGCTCAGCGTTGGCAGAAAGGATCAGGTCTAATGCCTTGCGTTTGTCCTGTATTTGTTGGGTTATGATAGGATCGGTAGAATGATGTAAATTGATGTACAAGTGGTGTAATTCGTTAGTAAGTCTTTTGATGTCTGCTTGTTTTTCTTTGTTTTTTGCGGCTGCATTACTGATAACGTGGCCTCTCAGGACCGCCTTATGGGCTACCCATATAGAGGTGGGCAATGTATCTCCATTCACATTATCTGCAAAGTAGTTTTCAATATGGGAGGAGATTGCGGACCTGTTTGCTGTGTCTGTCAGAAGGGAGTCATTGAATCGCCAATTGTAAGGTGATGGAATGAGGCCTATGTAGGATGTGGAGAATGTCACAATGTCATGGTCAGACCATGGGCACGGGTATATTTGAGCTTGAGCAGAATTGGCCAGTAAGATAGGTGTGGAGAATATATAGTCAAGTCTAGCGTAGCAGTCGTGTGGGTGTGAATAGTGTGTGTAAGCCTTAGTGCCTGTGTTGTGTGCTCTCCAGGTGTCTATCAGCTGTGATTTGTTAAGAAGTCGATTGATGGTTTTGGAGAAGGATTTGGTATGGGGGGAAATATTGCTCCTGTCAAGTACTGGGTGGGCGGCTAGATTGAAATCACCACCTATTATCATATGTGGCGAGTGAAATTTGTCTAGAGTTTCAAAGAACCTAGAGAAGAACGAGGTGTGGGTGTCATTAGGGGCATATACTGAGGCTATCGTGATGTCACGGTTGTTGATATTGCCCTTGAGAATAAGGAATCGACTATCGGGGTCTCTATATATATTCTGAATGTCAAAAACCAGTGAGCTGCGTATGAAAATAGCAACGCCCCTGGTTTTGTTGTTAAAAGTGGTATAGTAGGCCTGACTATATAGTTTGTTGAAGTACTTAGGGTGGTTGGGTGAGGCAAAGTGGGTTTCTTGTAATAGAATAATGTCAGCGCCTAACCTTTTGTATTGCTGGAATGCCTTTTTTCTTTTATGAGGAGAATTAAAGCCGTTCGTATTATGTGATAGTATTTTAAGTCCCATTCCAGCAGACAAAGAGAGCTAGCGTGAGGGTAACCATAGTATGTATGGGACCAAGGAGGTGGTGGCAAACCGACCTAAGTTGATCCATAATACCCAGAGGTGTAGATGTGCGTGAGAGTTTGCAAGAAATAATGGTGTGACATAGTCTAAACGGCTTAAGCAATAGTTTGAAGGTGAACCTAGTGCATGTGGGAGCTGTGGGGTGGCAACCAACTGACCTATGTTGACCAATAATATCCAAAGATATAGATGTGCGAGAAAGCTTGCATACAATAACAGTGTAACATGTTCTAAACATTTTAAACAATATATTGAAGTAGTATACAGACCTGGTAACTACCAGGAACCTTGGGACAGGTAGGTACCCATCAGGCAAAACAATAAAATAAAAAATGAGGGACCAAAAAACAAAGCGGTCCAATTCCGGCATCAGTTCCAGCCGGACCACCACGGGAGGCGGAGGTGCAGGAGAGAACCAAGGCAGGAAGGGGGTCAATCCAGCAACGGTGGATTCACCCGGCCCTATAAGAATGGCTATGTTGAATATACATGAGAAAATACCTGCGGCAATGCATAATAGTATGGGATGAAATGACATAGAGACAAAAAATATAAGTGCGTGAGAGATTAGACAAGGTTGCAGTCAGAGGTGAACCGAGGCGAGGGAGGGTCAGCGAGGTAACAGTATTGTGTGATTATCCCGGGGACCCATATCCTCGCCATGGACCTGTAGGTGGAAAAGTCAGACGCGGAGTAACCTTAGTGCGTACGAGTAAAAAAAAGATAAACAAAAACGAAGGGTGCCGGTCAGCAGCATGCTAGGAGCACAGATGGAGTCATTTAACAGAAAGAACTTGTGGCCAAAAGGGGCCAAACATAGATGAGAGGGTGGTCAAGGGACAGTGAAGATCTGTGCAGGAATTGAGGTGTGATAATTGGAGGAGGTCAGGGACAGATCATGCCTGCTGGTTTTGAAAAGGATTGAACAGTCTCCTCTGATCTCTCTGGCTTCTCCTGTTGGAGGGGGTAGACCAAATGGGTGAGGGTCTAGGAGTGGCAGGGGGGCGAGCCTGCGGTTCAGGAGGCAGGAGGCCCAGTTTTACCAGGAGTTCTTTCCCCTCAATCACGTTGTACACAGTGTACGTAGAGCCATTGTGGGGGATCGTGAGCTTGAAGGGGAGGCCCCAGCGGTACCTTATCCTGGCAGATTGCAACACAGAGGTGACCTCCTTCATCCTGCGCCTCCTATCCAAGGTGGCCGGGGAGATATCAGGATAAATTTGAATCCTTTTGCCTTCAAAGGAAATATTAGGGGTATTTCTGGATGCTCGCATGATATCCTCCTTTACCAGAAAGTCTTTCATGCACATTATCACATCCCTGGGAGGATTTTCAGGGGTGGGTTTGGGGCGGAGGGCCCTGTGGATCCTGTCACATGCAAATGCAGATAGCGGTTTCTCTGGGAGAAGGTCATGAAATATTTTTGACATTGCAGGCATGAGGTCTGTGGTGGATTCAGGGATACCGCGCACGCGTATATTCTGGCGGCGGTTACGGTTGTCTAAGTCCTCGACCTGAGCCTGCATGAAGGCAAAGTTGTCGGCAAGGTTCTCATAGTCCTTCCTAAGGTCGTTATGTGCTAGTGAAAGTTCATCGTGCTTGGCCTCCAGGCGGTCTGTGCGGCCTCCTATGCTGGCGATCTCTTGGGAGAGAGCTGACGTGGACTTGTGCACCTCTTTCTCAATTTTATCTACAAGCTTATTGAAGATTAGGGAAAGGCTCTCATCTAAGTCTGCCTTGGAGAGGGGAGAGTTGTACTCACGGTTGTCTTGTCCCATTTGTGGATGTGAGACGAGTTCTCCCTCTCCCCACATACTGCCACTGGCGCCAATTTGGGACGATTTACCGGTCCTCTGCTCCATGTCCAGAAGGAAGTTTGTGAGCGAGTGCTGCTGTCTCTTGCCGAGCTTCTTTTTGGAGCCGGTCATGCACACAGTGTTCCCGCAGGGGTGCTTATGATTTCTGGGGTGAAATGAGGTTTATAGCCCTGGGGACTCTTATTTTAGCGGGCCGGGTGCAACAGAGCTGTGCCTAGGCGCGTCTCATCACTGTCGCACCGTGCATGCGCCCCCTGAAGTTGTCAGTTTGTGTAGTCTTATGGGGTCCTCCTCAGTCCGCACCCCCCACTGCAGGACACTTTATGGCTGGATGCACAGCTCAGGTATAGGGGCTACTGGGGTGTACATAAGATGGCCACAGGTGGAAATCAGGACCTGCAGTCGCTTCCACAGGGGTGCCACTGATCAGGCAGCTGGGTACAGTGTCTCGGTGGGCAAGTGGGAGAGAGTGACCAGTCAGGGAACTGGATATAGGGGTTTTGGTATGGATGGCCTGGCGCTGGGGAGGAGCAAGATGGCCGCCGAGTGTAGGCCCGAGCCGCGGCCTGGATTTTCGGATGGCCGGGGGTCCGCAGTCGGATTACCGGGAGGGCGAGTGTTATGTCCTACCTCCGGGTGCTGCTGCAGCGGATGGATCCGGGTGTGAGCGCCGTCCGTCCCGCGAACGTGTCTCTCGGTGGGCCTGGCAGGCCTCGCAGGCCTCAAGATGGCGGCGGAGAGGCAGTGGATGGCGGCGGGTTGAGCCCGCACCGTGGAGCGATCCGGCGTCCCCCGGTCCCAGCAGAGGTATGGAACTGCTTAGGGGGGAGCTAGGAGTTAGAGTAGGGGGGTTTAGAGGGCTGATTTGCGGTCTCCTGCATAAGATGGGCGCGGATTTAATCAGGCCCGACGGAGCTCCTCCAGGATGCGTCCTCTCTCGTTCGCGGCCGGCCACGCCCCAGCATATATAATTATGAAGAAGGTCATTATAAATGGCAATTACAAATACAAATTATAACCAGGGCACTAAAAGAAATGTTTCTGCCGCGCCATCTGCCGCGCCATCTTCAGACATCCTTCCTTTTTTGTAATTGTATACACTTGTGTGCAATGTCAAATTTAGGTATCTTATTAGGAAACCTTCTCATTGTTACGTGTAATGACTGTTTAAAATTGTACCTACTATCTATTTTATTAAAAGAGAAAAATGGCTAAGGATTAGCTAAGGAAAAAATGATTACATGCTCACTATCACAGGGCAAAGTATCATTTTTATTGGAATCATGTTTGCTGATTTACAGATTCAGGGCCAGATTCTCAGTGGAGATACGACAGCGTATCTCTGCGTTGTGCCGTCGTATCTATGTGCCTGATTCTTAGAATCAGATACGCATAGATATCTATTAGATCCAACAGGCGTAAGTCTCTTACGCCGTCGGATCGTAACTGCCTATTTACGCTGGCCGCTAGGGGCGTGTACGCTGATTTACGCGTCCAAATATGTAAATCAGCTAGATATGCAAATTCACGAACGTACGCCCGGCCGACGCAGTAAAGTTACGCCGTTTACGTTAGGCTTTTCCCGGCGTATAGTTACCCCTGCTATATGGTGGCGTAAGTGCGGCGTACCAATGTTAAGTATGGCCATTGTTCCCGCGGCGAAATTTGAAAATTTTACATTCACGTCAAAACCAATACGTCCTTGCGGCGTATTAGGAGCAATGCACATGCATGCGCCGTTCGTGAAAAACGTCAATCACGTCAAATCATAGAACATTTACATAAATTACGCCCCCCTGTTCCAAATTTGAATTAGGCGGACTTACGACGGCCGATTTACGCTACGCCGCCGCAACTTACAGAGCAAGTGCTTTGAGAATACAGCACTTGCCCGTCTAAGTTGCGGAGGCGTAACATGAATCGGATACGTTACGCCGCCGCAAAGATACGCCGCTGGACGAGAATCTGGCCCATAGGGCCGGATTCAGGTAGGGATACGACGGCGTATCTCCAGATACGCCGTCGTATTTATGAGTTGCGGCGTAGTATCTATGCACCTGATTCATAGAATCAGTTACGCATAGATTTCCATAAGATCCGACTGGCGTAAGTGTCTTACACCGTCGTATCTTAGGCTGCATATTTACGCTGGCCGCTAGGTGGCGCTTCCGTCGATTTACGCAAGGAATATGCTAATTAGGTAGATACGCCGATTCACAAACGTACGTACACCTGGCGCTATTTTTTTTACGCCGTTTACGTTAGGCTTTTTCGGCGTAAGGTTGCTCCTGCTCTTATGAGGCATATGCAATGTTAAGTATGGACGTCGTTCCCGCGTCAAATTTTGAAATTTTTACGTCGTTTGCGTAAGTCGTTCGCGAATAGGGCTGTACGTAAGTTACGTTCACGTCTAAAGCATTGACGAGCATGCACACTGGGATTTTTTTACGAACGGCGCATGCGCCGTTTGTAAAAAACGTAAAGAACGCGGGGTCACCAATGATTTAAATACAACATGCCCACATCATCCCCATTTGAATTAGGCGGGCTTACGCCGCCCTACATACGTTACACCGCCGTAACTTAGGGCGCAAGTTCTTTCTGAATACGGAACTTGTGCCCTAATTTACGGCGGCGTAACGTATCTGAGATACGTAACGCCCGCAGAAAGATACGCGTATCTTTCTGAATCCAGCCCAAAGTCCACAGTATTGTTATTACAACGTTTAGCAATAAGGAAAGTCATTCTGCTTCTTTCTTAATCACTGATAACTGATATATTACTTTATTGCAACTACGTGACAATACATTAGGAGACAGAAAATTCTAAGGCAAATGAATACATACTGAATGTTATGGATATATAAAGTATGTAAAGTAATAATAAAAAAAAAAAAAAATGATAATGATAATTACCAGCATAGGGATTCCAATCATTTGATGCATCATTTGGATTCACACTGCAAAGAAAACACACTATTGTCATCACAATTATTTTAGTTAATTATAGCCTTTTTTCATTAAAACCCTACTGATGTGATCTACTTTATTATGTCAATCTGAATTATACCTCCTAGTTTTCAGGAGTCAGGACCTTGGCACAGTAGTTGTCCCTACATCAACCCATACATACTGTATACTTACCACATTGTGGATATATATATAACCATGTGAAGGGCACTGTTACCTTTTAGAGTGTTACTAAACCCAGGACCCTGCATTCACTACATCTGGTTTTCCACAGTACACAGAAGATGGAAATGCAATTATTTTAGTAAATATAAACTGCTAAATAGATTTTCTCATCAGCAGTATATAGCAGCCTTGTGAAATCAATTGGTGCCTGGTTAAAGCTTGTAGGAGGAGTTTTCATGCTGCACTGGCTGTCCTATCAGGATACAGGACCCCTGACCTTCTGTCTGGACAGTGCTGATTGGCCCTGTGCTGATCACATGTACTCCCCATGAAAGAAAAAAACTCTCTAGCAATACACACCAAGCTGAGCATGAGCAGCCTGACTCCAGTAACTATGTCATATCCAGACATGGGGCATGGCAAGAGGGTGAGGATCTGTGCATAGAGGATCAAACAGACTGAAAAAAAAAATGCATAGTATTAACCCCTTAGGTTCCACAGTGAGTATTACAAGCATGCTTTACTGCTTATACCAGGGATCTACAAACTACGGCCCTCCAGCTGTTGTGGAACTACACATCCCATGAGGCATTGTAACACTCTGACATTCACAGACATGACTAGGCATGATGGGAATTGTAGTTCCTGAACAACTGAAGGGCCATAGTTTGAAGACCTCTGTCTTATACAAACTGGTTTTACTATTATGGGTTTAGTAACACTTTATGTACATCTCTCTTCAGAGCTGTCTAAACACACATTCATATTGTGGTAAATATAGACAACCTTGAAAGTGGTTGGAAAATTTTACAGATATATAGACATATATATGCCTTTCAGATTAAAATGACATTAAAGGTGTTCTTTTCTTTTTTTAAATAACAAACATATCATACTTACCTGCTCTGCTCCATGTTTTTTCACAGAGCAGCCCACATCCTCTTGTTCACGGGTCCCTCACTGGCACTCCTGGCTCCTCCCTCCTACAAATGCCTCCATAGCAAACCTTTTGCAAAGGGGGCACACAAGCAGCCTCATTTGTGAGCCACGGCTCTGCATGTCCATTCACACTCAGAGCCATGTCTTGGCCCCACCCCCTCTTTTCCCTCATTGACTCACTGGCTGTGATTGACAGCAGCGGAAGCCAATGGCTTCCGCTGCTGTCTCAGCCAATGAGGAGGGAGAGTCCCCAGAGAGCCAAAGTTCTCATACAAATCGCCGGATTCAGATCGGACTCAGGTAAGTATTGTAGGGGGGGGGGGGCTGTTGCGCAGAGAAGGTTTTTTACCTTCACGCATAGAATGCATGAAGGTAAAAAACCTTGAGCCTTTACAACCACTTTAAGTTTATCTCTCTATAGAGTATAACAATTACTTGACCTTTGAAATTCTGCCTTCATTCAGCAAGTTTATTTTGAAGTAATAATCATGTTGTCAGTTCCTTGGTGTGGCAGGTACCTCCACAAACCTGTTAATTATTGATATAATTTGGTTGCAATAATCACTTAAATGTGTTTTACTTAATACTGGCACTTTTTTGGCATTAGACCCTCATTTCCTTTTCTCTGAATTGTTTAAATGTCAATCAACCGTTAATAAACAACAAGCAAAATGCATGTTTCTCTTATTGTGCTTAAATAGTCTGAATTATTAAAGAAAGTGAAACATAGTAGGAAGAAAGAAGAAAGCACTATAAAAATAATCATGCTTGTGATGGAAGAGTGTAATGAACGTGTGGATGTACTCACACCCAGTGATTGAGATCCACTCATATATTTGTTAAAATGTACACTAATGTTCAACATGTTGGATATGTTACTTGAGATGAGATTTCATTACATATTCAAATACCGTAATACTGTTTTTCTGCCACATATTCTGATAAGGTGCATTAAGCAGTGTGCATGCTATGGGTTGATCGAAGAATAAAAAAAAAAAAAAAAAGCTGGGATAATTATCATAATATCATATCATAATAATTATCATAATTGCTCACCAAGGTATGATATACACATGGGCTAAAGAAGCAGCTCTTAAAAACCATACATCATTCTAATAGATCAAATAAAGGTATGTATCACTGGAACCTCCATGTCCAAGCAGCAGCTTATGAAATGTTGTATAAAAGGTCTGTGCTTCAGTGCATGCACACTATGGTACCCTCTAATGCATGGACCAGTGGCGGCTGGTGAAGTTTTAGGATGGGGGGGGCGCAATACCCCGCCCTTCCACAGTTGGTCCCTCCCACTTCTCATAAGCCACACCGCTTATAGAATCCACCACTCCGTCCCCTGTATTCCACTTATACAGCTCAGCGTCACAGCACAGAGTATATAGCCCCAGCATCACAAATCATGGTATATAGCACAGCCTTACAGATCAGTGCAAACAAACTAAAATATGACACTGTTAGTAATGAAGGACTCGAAATGGGCAGGAGATTACCAGAGACTGCGGACATACTGCAGAAGATTGCCAGAGACTGCGGACATACTGCAGAAGATTACCAGAGACTGCGGACATACTGCAGAAGATTACCAGAGACTGCGGACATACTGCATGAGATTACCAGAGACTGCAGACATACTGCAAAAGATTACCAGAGACTGCGGACATACTACACAAGATTACCAGAGACTGCGGACATACTACACAAGATTACCAGAGACTGCGGACATACTACATAAGATTACCAGAGACTGCGGATATACTGCAGGAGATTACCAGAGACTGCAGACATACTGCAAAAGATTAGCAGAGACTGCGGACATACTGCAGGAGATTACCAGAGACTGCGGACATACTGCACAAGATTACCAGAGACTGCAGGAATTACTTGTCCTGGGACTTGGGACTTAAATGTTGCATGACAAGTCGTACCCCATGATTTCCAATGAGAACCGTTCATATCTGTGCGACTTCAAAGTAGTCCCTGCATTACTTTGGTCCCACATTGATGCAACTTGAGGTCCATAGACCTCCAGAATACACAGGCATTGCTTTAAGTCACATCAAAATTGCAGTAGAATTGTGCAACTTTCAGACTGCATTAGCCTGAAAGTCGCAAGATTCTGCCACAATTTTTTGGTGCGATTTTGCAGCGACTTGAAGCATTGCCTATGTATTCTGGAGGTCTATGGACCTCAAGTCACATCAAGGTGGGACAAAAGTAATGCAGGGACTACTTCAAAGTTGCACAGATATGAACAGTTATCATTGGAAATCATCGGGTCCAACTTATCCTGCAACTTTCCAGTCCCAAGTCGCAGGACAATTTGCAAGCGGGGGGTGGTGTGGTGTTGACGGCCGATATTTTCCCTGCACATTAAGTATAAAAAAAGTTTTTTTTTTTAATAACTGGGGGGGTGGTCTGGTGGGGGAGTGTTACCGGCCGCTATTTGTGCTGTAATGAATTTTTACATAGAAAAGAAATGTTGTTAATAAGTGGGTAAATGAATTATAAAAAAAGTTGTTTTTAATAACTGGGGGGGAGGGGTTTGGGGACCGGTTATTGAAAAAAACTTTTTTTATATAATTAAAGCAGCATAATCACTTGTCTAGCTGCCAGTAGACCTCAAACGTCATCTGCGGCATATGATTAATACTTTGCTCAACTCTGTTATAAGCACAGGGAATGCAAGAGGGCAATGTTTATGACAACTGCTGTGGACTTTGGCTATAAGTGTGACTATTTATTATACTGAATGACATGACACTCTACAATATTGCTTTTATAACACAGTAAAATAGCTTTATCCTTGGAGAAAAGCAATAGCTTAATGTTTAAAGACATACTCCACCTTAATCCTGTTTCAAGTGGGCCACTTTCTAACACTTCAACATAATAAAAGCACTTCATTGAGTGAACAAAGCCATTTTGGGAAACACAATAAAAAACGAATTGTGACAGACCCAACCGGGACAATGGATTTTGAAGGGGACTGCAGAATAGCCTGTTGCCTACTGACTATGGGCCCTGACATTTGAGGGGCCTCTATTCTTGGGAGGAGTGTCCCTGGGGGACCATTGGCATGGTCTTGCTTCAGACTCACGTCCATGTCTTCCCGAAACACAAAGACTCTGGGAACCTGGGATCTGGATTCAGATTTGAGACCTTTGTGCCCAAACCAGAAATGATGGCTTTATACTGTGAGACCCAGAGCAGATGTTAATATAATCAGCTCAAAACAACTTGATGCTGGGGTCTCCTGCTATAATTTGTATACCAAGATGTCTTTCTCCCATGGTATCATTTCCAACATTGTGTGAATTTTAATTGTTAATTGAGTCACCTATTGTTTCTGTCTGCTAATCCTTTAGAGATTTGGACAGCCCTAGGTTTTCTTATTAGGGAACTGGTACCAAACGGTTTGGGTGGGCATTGAGTCACCTAGGTTTGTCTAGGTAACTAGTTAGCTTACTGTTTAATTAGATTACTATGTAAGCTGTTCTTTAGCTGTGTTAATTATCTTACTATTTCATACAATAGTGAGTTTGTAAAATGAATATGAGTTAAAGCGGAGTTATAAATACCCCTGTAATACACAAGCTTAATGTATTCTAGTAAAGTTAGTCTGTAAACTAAGGTCCGTTTTGTTAGGTTGTTACAGCATTTAGACACTTTATAAAATAGAAATTGACTGGGGCCATCTTAAGTGTGGGCATCATGAAGCCAGACTGTATGACTTCCTGGATTTCAGCCTTGCAGATCTCGCACATGCTCAGTGCTGCACAAGCAGTGTAATAGGTTTCCGATCAGGTTTCAGCACCTGTACTGTCCAAGTCACATGATTCTTCGAGACTGGGGAGTGCACAGACTCCTGGAAAGTTACACCCACTACATTCCCAGGAGTCTGTGCGGTGTAGGTTAGGAAGCTTAAGCACCTAGATGCAGGAAGAGGGAATATTAACTATTCTGCCTAGCAACAACACTTTGAAGGCATCTAAAAAAAAAAAAAAAAATCTTAAAGGACTAATGACATTTTTTTAAAACTACTGATGTAATGTTATATTTATGGGTGGAACTTCACTTTAACAATAATGTGACTTACAGTTTGCACCTAAGCTAGTGCAAAAACAAACAACAATAATGAGAATATTACATTCTAAATTGCAAGTTTACTGATTCTAACATATTTCTAAAACAAATATTTTATCACTTATTATGCCAATGATTCAGATACCGGTTGTATAATTTTCATATTGCTCATTTTGTAGGCAGTAATAATAAAGTATCCAGTAAATGAGTAGTAGTAAATACTATGCAGCCCTAACATTCAAAGGAGTCACTTAGCTAAGCATTATTTCAATCTAATATAATCATAGTGCATAGCTACAAATATACTGTAAATATACTGTATATTTATGTAAAGGTTTGGATATTTTTTCTTATGATGGCCACTGCCCCTCAATAGTGTGTCACAACAGCTAAAAAAATATATCTGCTACAATGAAATGCACACTGTTAAGCCCTGTACACACGATCGATTTGTCTGATGAAAACGGACCAATGGACCGCTTTCATCGGAGAAACCGATCGTGTGTGGGCCCCATAATTTTTTTCCCATCTGTGAAAAAAATAGAACCTGTTTTAATTTTTTTCTCTAGATAAAAAACGATAGAAAAAAACGATCGTCTGTGTGGAAGTCCATCGGTCAAAAATCCACACATGCTCAAGTCGACGCATGCTCGGAAGCATTGAACTTAATTTTTTGCAGCACGTCGTAGTGTTTTACGTCACCGTGTTTGGACACGATTGGATTTTTAACCGATAGTGGGTAGGCAAGACTGATGAAAGTCAGCTTCATCGGATATCTGATGAAAAAATCCATCGGATTAGATTCCATCAGATATCCGATCGTGTGTACAGGGCTTTAGTGCTTTGTGATTTATATATATGAATTATCAATCAGTGTGATGCAGTGAAATTACTTGGGATAGTGTGCACTAGTAGGTTCAGCAAGTTGGGTATCTTAGTCCCTGGCTGGAGAATATCCAGCCTCATCTAGCAGTTTCCCGCCTTGCCTTACTGTTTTTGACCCTCCACTTCCATTAAGTGTAATTAAGTTATTTTAATCATGGAGGTTCAATATCACATGTGGGCATAAACACAGGGCAGGTTGCATGCAAATGCAGCCTGCATACTGTATGAAAGCCCACACCTACAGACTGACATCAACTCATAAAAGCATATATGCTTGTGTCAAGGCTGAGGACTAAGAAGTACTAAGGCAGAATGTGGTGATATTTTGAGGAAGCTATGTACAGCACCCTGAAAGGCCCTCCCGCCAGCCACGGTCTGTCTGCAAATCATAGAGAAGTACAAAGGCTTAGTGATAACATTGCTGGATCTAAAATAAGGTATGTAAGATATGTAAAGAAACAGAAAGGTTTTCCTTAAAAAATTTAATTAGCATCTGGTACAACACTTTCATGCTAATACATAAGAAGCATCTAGGTGTACTATTTACTTCATCCAGCATGTGGCGCTTTGCTGCTGTGTGGATGGCTTATAAGAACATTGTTCTTCTGTAGACTCTGTAGTATTCAAAGGGACAACTGTCCGACTGGATGCTACAATCCTTAGTGACCTTCATTAAGAATCTAATGTAGGGCAGCCCTTTTAAATATGGGTCCCTGATGGGGTTTGGCGTGCTTTTTGATGAGGGGACTGGACATGTTATGGAGAGAGAGAGAGGCCTAGGGAAAGGTTCCTGCAACTTAAGGGACAGAACAGGGACATTGCTGTATTCCTCTGATATTGTGTATAAAATAGATATCCCACACGCCCTAGATAATTTAAAGTTAGTAAAACACAATATACCAAATGCTTCTACTTCTAAAAGTACTACTTCTAAAAGTATTAAATATCAAAAAGAGTGAAATACAAACATGTGTAATAAACACATATATGTGAATCCACAGTAGTACAATGTTGTCACCAAATCAATTCAGTGCTCCATACAAAATAATAAAAAAACTGTGCAAAAAAAACAAGAAATAAGTCCAATTAAAGTCCTCTTTAATAAATGATAGTTCCATGAAAAAGTATTGAATCCCAGTGATGATGTCCTGTTAGGATAAATCACCAAATATATCCTCCACCACTGTGTGACACATCCGACCCACTCCCATCAGATGGTAACTAAATCATGTTGCCCACCATTCTCATGGTTAGGCCAATATGCAAAAAGAAGCCAGCTGTTAGAAATTTGCTTAGTAAGCCAATCCTCCTTGCCACCCCTCTTGCAGTAGAGGTACAAATTCATGAGTATACCTCTCCAACCAATTGACCACTAAATGTATTGCGAGTCAGCACCCCTCCAGCAGATGCTGACTTAGTGAAGTAGGCCCCTTTTGAACTAATGCCTTACCATGTAACTAAGAGAACTACTGCTGCATTCCTGGGCTGTGAGTCAAGCTGTTACAAGTCTGTGATTCCCTATGGGACTTATGATGCAACCCTTGCTATAAATGCCTGGACTGTTGCCCTGTCTAATTCTTTGCTGTATTGGAGAGGAGTATTAGTCACTGCCAGTGTTACCTCAACTATTACTGCAATTGTTAACAAAAGTTCTCCTGTAACACTATTTCTATTTGTATAAATACAAGAACTGTTAGTTTCAATTGGTCTCCGTGTGAGTAAAAACATTTGTTGCTGTTCCTTGTGTGGCCCCTAACTGCTTAACGACCGGGTCACGCATATATAAGTCAGCACAATTCCTCCTGTGGGCAGATCGTCGTATATAAGCCGAGAGAGAGGATTCAGAGAATCTTCCCTCCATCGCCATTCCAACACCTTCGCCCCCCCCCCCCCGGTGACTGGCAACTATGGCTAATCGCCGATATTCTGCAGAAACTATTCGGGGTCTGAGACGATTCGCCACAGCATTACCAGCCGTCACCAAAAAGGCCTTAAAAATAGAGCATCTTTTAAGAATCGATCGACGATCGATCATCAAAAATTTCAAACATTTACCCCAGTTTAAGCACATATCATGTGCTTTGATCAACACAAGATCGGCAGTAAAACACCGATTAGAAATCCACGATTTCATACTACAACACGATCTAGACTGCCTCTTCATTACAGAAAGTTGGCTCTCAGACGACTGCAACACCATTCTCGGAGAACTGGTGCCAGAAAACTATCGGATTTTAACGGAAAACAGAACAGGGCAAAGAGGAGGAGGCCTGGCGGTGATCCACAAGATTCACCTTGCATTCACTAAACCAGTCCTTCAAAATCCTCTTCCATTCATGGAAACCCTTACTCTTCAACTACAAATAAACCCCCAGGAGACTGTCCACATTCTTCTCTGCTATAGGCCACCCGGGCCAAAATCGCAGCTTCTATCATCATTAACAGAGTTTATCTCCACTTATACCCTTAACAGCAAACGCTGTTCCAAAACAGAACTTCCCCTGTTTCATGCCAGTCACAAGAGTCAACTGGCTACAACCTGGACACCCCCGCCCATTCTGGGCCAAATCATCACCCCTAGCTCCAAAGTCAAAAGTCTCGGGGTCATTTTCGACACCTACATGACAATGGATGCACAAATAGGGTCAGTAGTCAGCAGTTCTCACCATCTGCTGTGCCTACTACGCAGACTTATTCCATTTATCCCTAAGGAAGACGTAGCAGTCGTGGTGGGAACAATTGTGAACTCCAGACTGGATTACGCAAATGCTCTTTACCTCAGACTGCCAAAATACCAAATCACTCGCCTGCAAGTCATTCAGAATACGGCCGCCAGACTTGTGACTGGGAAAAAAACATGGGAATCAATCTCACCTTCGTTGAGAACCCTTCACTGGTTGCCAGTAAAGGACAGAATTGCTTTTAAAGCACTCTGTCTGACACATAAGTGCATCCATGGGAAGGCTCTGCAATATCTTTGCGACAAGATAGAACCCCACAATTCCAATCGCCTTCTGCGATCCACTAACCAAAACCTGGTCAAGGTACCCAAAGCCAGATACAAGTCCAAAGGAGAAAGAAGGTTTTCATTCCATTTGATGTCAAGAGACAGGAACAATCAAGCGCCCAGAAGCGATTCAGTTCGCATGTGCCGCACTATATAAGTTTTTCATTCATTCATTCATTCATTCATTCATTCATTCATATATACGTCCCCTTTAAGATGTGGCATTGTGGGTGCACACGCCTGCAGTGAGCTCCATGAGTCCAACCGCGGGTCCCACGGACTCGATTTCTGCGGGGATACCCATGATCGTCTCACAGAGAGGAAGAACAGGGAAATGCTGATGTAAACAAGCATTTTCCCATTCTTCCTAGTGACAGGACACTGATCACCGCTCCCTGTAATCGGGAGCGGTGATCAGTGTCGTGTCACACACAGCCCACTAGTAAAAAATAAAAATATTAATAAAAATGCCATAAAACTATCACCTATTTTGTAGACGCTATAACTTTTGTGCAAACCAATCAATAAACGCTTATTGCTATTTTTTTTACCAAAAATATGTAGAAGAATACGTATCGGCCTAAACTGAGGAAAAAAAATATTATATATTTTTTGGGGATATTTATTATAGCAAAAACTAAGAAATATTTTTCAAAATTGTCGCTCTATTTTTGTTTATAGTACAAAAAATAAAAACCGCAGAGGTGATCAAATACCACCAAAAGAAAACTCTATTAGTGTGGGAAAAAATGACGTCAATTTTGTTTAGAAGCCGCGTCACACGACCAAAAAATGTCCGTTAAAGCAACGCAGTGCTAAATTGCAAAAAGTGCTCCGGTCTTTGGCCAGCCAAATGGTCCGGGGCTTAAGTGGTTGGTTAAATTATGACTCGTACACACGATCGGATATCTGATGGAATCTAATCCGATGGATTTTTTCGTCGGATATATATGATGAAGCTGACTTTCATCAGTCTTGCCTTCACACCATCAGTCAAAAATCCGACTGTGACAAAACATGGTGACGTGCTGAGAAAAATTAAGTTCAATGCTTCCAAGCATGTGTCGTCTTGATTCTGAGCATGCATGGATTTTTGACCGATGGGCTTCCACACAGACAATCATTTTTTTCTATCGTTATTTATCCATAGGAAAAATTTAAAACATGTTCTATTTTTTTCACAGATGGAAAACAAACCAATGGGGCCCACACACGATCGGTTTGTCCGATGAAAACAGTCCATCGGTTTGTTTTCATCAGACAAATCGATCCTGTGTACAGGGCTTAAGAATGAATTTTTAACACTTGAGATTTTAATTTTATCACTTTCAGAGTTGTTTAAAGCAGTAGAAGTTGAGCCTAAAATCCCTGCATTGTTCACTTCTAGAAAGTAACAAATGCTATCTGTCATGTGGAAGAAAATTATTGGGCCTGTAAAACAAAAATATAATTTTAGCTGTTTTACAGTCATGTTTATCTCAGTAGTGTCATTGCACTAGAGCATGGGTCTTCAAACTATGGCCCTCCAGTTGTTCAGGAACTACAATTCCCATCATGCCTAGTCATGTCTGTGAATGTCAGTGTGTTCCAATGCCTCATGGGATGTGTAGTTCTGCAACAGCTGGAGGGCCGTAGTTTGAGGATCCCTGCACTAGAGAGTCAGTAATGTTAGTGAATAGGTGAAGTACCCTTGGGTCCTAACCATTGCATCTATTCCTTGTGGGGTTGGGGTGTAGTTACATACTTACTCAGTTAGTCAGGTTGAATGAAGACACAAGTCCATCTAGTTCAACCAACAGAAAAAAACACACATGTACAAATGGAAAACATCCATTTACACAATCCTATTCCCACAGTTGATCCAGAGGAAGGCAAGAAAGTTAATAAAAAAAAACATGGATGAGCGAGTTTGGAGTGGAGGAACTTGACTGGGCTGACCTCAACCCGAGAGAACACCTTTGGGATGAATTAGAGTGGAGAATGCAAGCCAAGCAGTCCACATCAATGCCTGACCTCACAAATGTGCTTCTGGGAGAATGGTCAAAAATTCCCATAGCCACACTCCTAAACCTTGTGGGCAGGCTTCCCAGAACAGTTGAAGCTGTTATAGCTACAAAGAGTGGCTGTAGCAAATGAGAGGAAAAAAACTGGATAGCCGCACTCCAAATCACTTAAAATAAGTGGTCTTTTATTTTCAACTGTACATACAGTCACTGCAACCCACAACACACAGTATGGCCGACGCGTTTCGCACTTATGGCTGTCCTGCATCTGGGCCAAAGTCCGGGTGACCTGACCCAGATGTTGGGTCTGCCGGGCCTGGTCCCTCCACAGATTGGCCGGCAGAACCTCGGCCATCCCCTGGTCTTCTGGGTAGCCTTCCTGCCTGCAGCTGGGGCTTGTGGCCTGGGAGGAGGGGAGAGAGAGACCCTTGTGGGGGGAGCCCTGTTGGGGGAGGAGTGGGAGTGGCTACCCCCAGGGTTGGACTGGGACAAAAATTTGGCCCTGGACTTCATCCAGACCGGCCCACTTTAATTTTGCAAACACGCACAAAAACATTATTTCATCAGTGACCATGACCAGCAGTGGCAGTACATAAATTAATTCATGCTTGTGCCCTCCTTTATTGCAGAAATACTACAGGAGAGGGTCAGAGACTGCAAAACATACTACAGGCGAGGGTCAGAGACTGCAAAACATACTACAGGCGAGGGTCAGAGACTGCAAAACGTACTACAGGCGAGGGTCAGAGACTGCAAAACATACTACAGGCGAGGGTCAGAGACTGCAAAACGTACTACAGTCGAGGGTCAGAGACTGCAAAACGTACTACAGGCGAGGGTCAGAGACTGCAAAACATACTACAGGCGAGGGTCAGAGACTGCAAAACGTACTACAGGCGAGGGTCAGAGACTGCAAAACATACTACAGGCGAGGGTCAGAGACTGCAAAACGTACTACAGGCGAGGGTCAGAGACTGCAAAACATACTACAGGCGAGGGTCAGAGACTGCAAAACGTACTACAGGCGAGGGTCAGAGACTGCAAAACATACTACAGGCGAGGGTCAGAGACTGCAAAACGTACTACAGGCGAGGGTCAGAGACTGCAAAACGTACTACAGGCAAGGGTCAGAGACTGCAGACATAGTACAGGCGAGGGTCAGAGACTGCAAAATGTACTACAGGCGAGGGTCAGAGACTGCAGACATAGTACAGGCGAGGGTCAGAGACTGCAAAACATACTACAGGCAAGGGTTAGAGACTGCAGACACAGTACAGGAGAAGGTCAGAGACTGCAAACATACTACAGGAGAGGGTCAGAGACTGCAGACATACTACAGGCGAGGGTCAGAGACTGCAAAACGTACTACAGGCGAGGGTCAGAGACTGCAAAACGTACTACAGGCGAGGGTCAGAGACTGCAAAACATACTACAGGCGAGGGTCAGAGACTGCAAAACGTACTACAGGCGAGGGTCAGAGACTGCAAAACATACTACAGGCGAGGGTCAGAGACTGCAAAACGTACTACAGGCGAGGGTCAGAGACTGCAAAACGTACTACAGGCAAGGGTAAGAGACTGCAGACATAGTACAGGCGAGGGTCAGAGACTGCAAAACGTACTACAGGCGAGGGTCAGAGACTGCAGACATAGTACAGGCGAGGGTCAGAGACTGCAAAACATACTACAGGCAAGGGTTAGAGACTGCAGACACAGTACAGGAGAGGGTCAGAGACTGCAAACATACTACAGGAGAGGGTCAGAGAGTGTGCGGACATAATTGGGCTGAAATTGGACCTGGGTGGCATGTGCATTGCACAGATTGCACAACGTGTTCCTGTGTTTTCACTTTGCTGCATTAACTTGGCTGGAAGGGGGCATTAGTTTGGGCACCTGGAGCATTTGTGCACATCACTTGTGACTTGTGGCAGACAGTATCTCTTTGATTTGAGGGGGGAAGGAGAGGATATGTGCTAAGGGGGGTGGATTTCATATACAAGTGGATTGCAGCACAAGTCCTAAAGTGACCCCTTAAACATATCCTCTCCCCCCAAACCACTCATAGTGAACTGTAGGCTTGTTCTCCCCACCTCTGGAAAACTTACTTTGCAGTTGTTCAGGCAGTCTCAGACGAGCAGCTTTGACTCGGCAGCATGGTGAGCCTCCTCCTCCTCTGTGTACACAGGAAATATCACACAGCAGGAGAAGGAGGGGGCAGGCTCAGTTCTCTCCACTGCACTCAACTATGTGTGTGTATCAGGGGGGCCAGACAGCCGGGGACTGCAGGGAGAGATGTCGGCTGACTCGGCTCTCTCTGCAGTAAAAAGTGTAGCTCGTAGCAGCGTGCGGGAACGAAAATAGCCCGCACAAGCTGCTGCTCAGCAAGCCCTCGCTTATACAGTACTCTAAGTCTGATAAGCAGCGGTCAGCAGAGCGCAGAGACTCGGAGCTGTCACTGAGGGATCGGCCCACAGAGGGATCGGCCCACCGGGAATCTCCCGGTCCTCCCGATGGCCAGTCCATCCCTGGCTACCCCTGATGGAGGCCTGACTGCTGCCAGCCACAGGGGTAGCCTCAGGGGGAACCACATCCAAAGTCAAAAGGATTTCCCTGGCAAGGTCCATCCGATCATCCCCATCCTCCTCCCCCTCATCCTCCTCCCCCTCAACCTCCTCATGATGTGAGGTGTGGCCACTCCCCTCCCCTGAGGACTCATGCCCTTCCTGGGGCTCTTCAGCAGCCTGTTGTCCGGGGGTTGGTGCGGACTGGCCTGATGGCCCTGCAATCTCCTGGCCATCTGTGGATGACACAAAACATTCACAGGTTGGAGGATCCACACACTTGGCACATATTCCCTTCCCCCACCCACACATGCTACTCACCAGATAGAAATAATAAAAAAAACTTACCTGTCCTCACGCCCTCCTCTGAGTCAAAGCCAGGCAGGCCCACCACTTGTTGTCTGTGGAAGCACCGGGCCACTGCCCACTCCTCCTCAGCCAGCCTGACGGAGCAGGGTGGTCCTCCGCCAGTGCCCGTGGCATGGGCATTTATCTTGGCCATCTTGTCATGGACCAGGCTCCTCAGGTCATTTATCTTCTTGGCTATCCCACTGGGGGTCCTCGTCCCCCCCCGCATTGATCTGATCAGTTATCTCCTGGATGATCGCCCTCTTCCTGGCCGGGGTGGTGTCCCGGCTCTCAGGGCCATGTAAATATCGCCCAAATCGGGTGATGACCCTGGCAAGTATTTGCTTTTCTCGCACCGAAAAATTCAGCTTTTGTCTCTTTGGTGCCATCTCACCCAACACTCAGCACCAAACACACACACACAAATCTAACACAACAAACAAACACAAATACACACAGAACAAACACACACAAAAAGACACAGAACAAACACACACAAAAAAACACAGAACAAACACACACAAAAAGACACTGAACAAACACACACAAAAATCAAACCGCAAACACAAGACAGCAATATCAAACAACACAAGCAGACAGCTAATACAAATTCAAAAACACACACAGAAAAAACAAACAGAAAAAACACAGCTACTACAACCTCCTACTTCTATAAATCTTTTATCTAACAATACGACACTCACCAACAAACACCAACAGACAACAGAGCAAAAGCAACTTGCTTTAGGAAAGGGAACACAGGGATGTACTTTTGCAATGGAAGTGCGTTTGTGTGGGGCTATTTATACACAGGGTGGATCTCACTTAGTCTACTTGGCCTTTTTCCTATCTCACTGATTGCGCCAGCCCAAGTTCTGATCATGCCCAGTGAGGTGCAGATTCGTGTGCGCATGCGCAGTACGGCCGGCCCTTCATTTGCATGGGGTCACGGCTCATTTCAATGGAGCACGCCCACTTCCTTCCCACTTGCAATAACCCCGCCTTACGCCTCGGTATTTACGTTACGCTGGCGCACATTTGGGCGCAAATGCCCTGTGGATACGGCACTTACGTCACAAAATTCAGCCGCCTTAACTTAACTGACATATGTTAGGACAAACTAAATTTGCGCCGCTCTACATGAATCTGGTCCTATGTCCCTAAGAGCACCATCCCTACAGTCCAGCACAGAGGTGAAAACAATATGCTTTGGGGCTGTTTCTCTTCTAAAGGTACAGACCAGCTTTGCCGCATTGAATGGCCAATGGACTGAGCTATGTATTATAAAATATTGGATGAGAACCTTTTTTTCCCTCAGCCAGAACACTGAAGATGAGTCATGGATGGATCTTACAGGCTTTGGTTCTGGGAAGACGTCATATGACATCTTCTCCTTCCCAGGCCACTAGGGGGCCCGCGCCCCCCGCATCACTGGGGACCCAATGCGCGTGCCCGGCGGCCGCAATGTCCCCCAGGCACCCGTTATTGCCAAGTAACTGAGCAGGATCGTGGATCTGTGTGTGTAAACACACAGATCCACATTCTGTCAGGGAAAGGAGACCGATGGTCTGTCCCTTGTACATAGGGACACCGATCGGTCACCTCCCCCAGTAAGTCCCCTCCCCCCACAGTAAGAATCACTCAATAGAGAACACATTAACCCCTTGATCGCCCCCTAGTGTTAACCTCTTCCATGTCAGTCACATTTACACAGTAATCAATGCATTTTTTGGCACTAATCGCTGTATAAATGTGAATGGTATCAAAAATGTGTCAAAAGTGTCCGACATTCCCGCCGCAATATCGCAGTCACAATAAAAATCGCAGATCGCAGCCATTACTAGTAAAAATAATAATAATAAAAATGCTATAAATCTATCCCCTATTTTGTAGACGCTATAACTTTTGTGCCAAACCAATCAATATACGCGTATACATATCGGCCTAAACTGAGGAAATTTCTTTTTTTTTATATATTTTTGGGGGGGATATTTATTATAGCAAAAAGTAAAAAATATGTTTTTTGTTTCAAAATTGTTGCGCTGAAAACTGAAAAATGGCTTGGGCAGGAAGGGAATGAAAGTGCCCGGTATTGAGATGGTTAAAGTGATTGTAAAGTTTTGTTTTAATAAATAAATAAAAATTACAGCCGTGTTATACTTACCTGCTTTGTGCAGTTGGTTTTGGACAGAGCAGCCTGGAACCTCCTCTTCTCGGGTCCTTCTTTGTTGCTCCTGGCCCCTCCCTTCTATCGAGTGCCCCCACAGCCAGTAGCTTCCTATAGGGTCACCCGAGCTATATCAGAGCTCCGGGTATCCATTCAGTACTAAATTATGTTTTGTTTGGGGATCAAATACTTATTTTACTCACTGAGCTGCAACTGAATTTATGACATTTGTGCCATGTGTTTTTTTAGGATTTTTGGTTGATATTCTGTCTCTATCATTTAAAATACCCCAATGATAAAAAAAATTATAGACCCTTCATTTCTTTGTAAGTGGGCAAACTTACAAAATCTGCAGGGGATCAAACAATAGTTTTCCCCACTCTATATATACTCTATAATTTAGATATATATTTTGCCAATATTCATGTGGTCTATTCAATGGCCATTGAGGGTAAGAATTATTATACAGATAACAAATATCCCCTCATTACCAAACTTAAGGCTTGGTTTACACTGCCGTGACCTGAAAGTTGTGTGAGTTACGGGGCAACTTTGCCAGGCAACTTCCTGGAGATTTGCTAGCGACTTGAGTATGATTTGATACGACTTTGAAGTGATTTTAAGCCTAGGTTCACACTTGTGCGATGCGGGAACCAGCGCAATTACAGCGCTGGTTCCCGCATCCTATCTCCCTTGCAGGCAGTTCACACTACCCTCTGCGAACCGCTGCGGGTATCAATACATTGGTAATGACACCTCCAGATCGGTTCAAAGATGGCAATGCAAACTGTGAACTCGCACAGGAATCAGATTACCCATGCGTTCCGATTTCAGTGTGGGGCAAAAAAGCCCCTGCACCTCTTTTGTGTGAATTCAATGCAAGTTGAACCATACAACTGTATGGCTGAACTCGCATTGCACAGACATTGCATGCAATCTGCCCCGCAGTGCAGGTGCGAATCACATGCTATGTTTATGTTCGCACAAATGTGAACCTAGGCTAAAGCAACTTTCAGGGAATGCCTGGGTAATCTGCCTGTACTGTCAGATTCAAATCACGACAATATACAGTATATGAGGATCCGACTCGGAGGCAACTTCCATTAAAGTCTATGGGCACAAGTTGGATAGAAGTCACCTTGAAGTAGTACAGGAACCTTTTCTAAAGTCAGAGCAACTTCAGTAGTGCTAAGACAGCTCTCATTGACTAACATAGGATTTTACATGTCATGAGACGTGGGGGTCTCACAAGTCAGATCCCAAGTTGCGGCAGTACAAATTGAGTCTTAATGTTGTATATTGACATAATAATTAATGGCTTTTTATAATTGGGGCAAGTAAAGTTGGCCTATCCCTGTAATTGTGTAGTTTAATGTGTTTGCTCTTGAATTCTATGACAAGCAAACAATGTTTTATGGTTACTGGTAGAGTTGAGCGGATGCCAGGATGTTCGGGTTCGACGGGTTCAGCCGAACTTCGGAAAAAAATCCACGTTCGGGATCCGAACTTGACCCGAACTTGACCCCGAACCCGAACCCCATTGAAGTCAATGGGGACCCGGACTTTTGACTACTAAAATGTCTCTAAAAAACTAATGGAAAGGGTTAGAGGGCTGCAAATGGCAGCAATATGTTGGTAAGAGCATGGCAAGTACTCTGCAAATACATTTGGATAGGGAAATAACTTAAAATAACATAAAAAAATCTTGTCCTAGGAGGACGAGGTCAGGGTTAGGGTTAGGGTTAGGGTTAGGGCTAGGGTTTATCTCACATGTACAGATATGGAGGAAACACTGCAAAAACTGGAGGAAACACTGCAAAATATATATTTTTGTCCTAAATGGGTGATTTTTGAATAGAACAATAGAAGAACACTGGCTAAAATGTTTATCTCACACGTACAGATATGGAGGAAACACTGCAAACACTGAAAGAAACACTGCAAAAAAAATGTTTTTTCCCTAAATGGATGTTTTTTGAATAGCACAATAGAAGAAAAGTATATAAAGGGTGTATCTCACAGTAACATATGCAGTGCTGGTGTAATATGCAGAGTATCTCACAGGAACATATCCAATGCTGCTGCAATTTGATTTGTGAAGCAGGACTGACTCCTATATATTTCTCTCCCTATAAGAACAATCTGGAACCTTTCCTTAAACTATCTAATGCAGAGTATCTCACAGGAACATATGCAGTGCTGGTGCAATATGCAGAGTATCTCAGAGGAACCTATGCAGTGCTGGTGAAATATGCAGAGTATCTCACAGGAACCTAGGCAGTTCTGGTGTAATATGCAGAGTATCTGACAGGAACCTAGGCAGTGCGGGTGTAATATGCAGAGTATCTCGCAGGAACCTATGCAGTGCTGGTGTAATATGCAGAGTATCTCACAGGAACCTAGGCAGTGCTGGTGTAATATGCAGAGTATCTCACAGGAACCTTGGCAGTGCTGGTGTAATATGCAGAGTATCTCACAGGAACCTAGGCAGTGCTGGTGTAATATGCAGAGTATCTCACGGGAAAATATGCAATGCTGCTGCAATTTGATTTGTGAAGCAGGACTGACTCCTATATATTTCTCTCCCTATAAGAACAATCTGGAACCTTTCCCTAAACTATCTAATGCAGAGTATCTCACAGGAACATATGCAGTGCTGGTGCAATATGCAGAGTATCTCAGAGGAACCTATGCAGTGATGGTGTAATATGCAGAGTATCTCACAGGAACCTAGGCAGTGCTGGTGTAATATGCAGAGTATCTCACAGGAAAATATGCAATGCTGCTGCAATTTGATTTGTGAAGCAGGACTGACTCCTATATATTTCTCTCCCTATAAGAACAATCTGGAACCTTTCCCTAAACTATCTAATGCAGAGTATCTCACAGGAACATATGCAGCACTGGTGTAATATGATTTCTGAAGCAGGACTGACTCCTATATATTTATGTCCCTATAAGAACAATCTGGAACCTTTCCCTAAAGTATCTAATGCAGAGTATCTCATAGGAACCTTTGCAGCACTGGTGTAATAAGATTTCTGTAGCAGGACAGTCTGACTTTACAGTTCGGGTTCGCTCAACCCTAGTTACTGGCAGTAAATGCTTTATTCGTGAAATTTTTACCTACACAAAGTTTTGTTCATACTGTTTCTTGGTTTTTGCAATGCACCGTATGCATCCACTTCAGTTATGTTTACTACATTAAAAAAGAATAAAAACTTTATTAAAATCATAAGTGTGAATTTATAGATCTGTGAATGCCATGGATTTCCCTCATGCAGTAAAAATGTACTTAGTTAACTGAAGACAAATGCAAACCCCCAACAACAACTGCACTAATCTTTGAGTATGGATTATTAAAAGTCCACTGCAGCCAAACTTGGTGTGGTAGGTTCAGGAGAATAAGTTGCATAATGTTTTTTCTGTATCCGCAGTTGCTTCCAGGTCTGAAAGCACTCCATTGCAATGAAAATGTCATATTAAAATGTAATCTATTTTATATTATACAATGAAAGCAACATGGTGTGGATACAGAGCCACTGCTGACGGGAGGCCTTACTGCTGAAATCATTAAACAGGAATCAATAAATCAATAGAGGACTCAGCACAACATATCGTACTTTGTAAAACTTAAATAAAGTATAAAAATAAAATAAATTTACCAAACAAAACACACATTTCCAAAAGCTCCCTATTACTGATAGTACTGCACTATAATGTTACCTGCACAGTGAATATTTATTAAAGCCCCTTACAGCAACTGAGAAACAAAGATAAGTCACTGGTTTAAATAGTATTAGGGCTGGGAGGTCTTACTGCTGAAATCACTAAATGGGAACCAATAAATCAATAGAGGACTCAGCTGAACATCCTCTATGTAAAACCTAAATAAACCTTCAGTTGACATGCAAATAAAATAAATAATGCAAATAATGCTGTAAACTGAACCATAGGATGGTCTTTTTCAGCTACCAGCAGGGGCGGACTGTCAACTCATGGGGCCCCCGGGCAATAGGAGATAATGGGGCCCCCGGGCAATAGATTATAGGGCCACACAGTATACACACACATACAGTATGCATACACAGTATATACACACACAGTATACATACACTGAGAAGGTTCTGGAGAGGCGGGGCAGTTATAATCTTGGAATTTTTAGACCAAAAGGGTGTCGGTAAGGGACATTTCAGGGACAGATGTAAAAAAAATGGATTTTTACATACTGTCCCTGGTTTTACTGAGGCTGGCAACCCTGATGGGGCCCCCTAGTGGCATGGGACCCTCGGGCAGTGCCCGAGTTCCTGAATGGTCAGTCCGCCCCTGGCTACCAGATAAACTACCAAACATTACTTATCACAATTCTGATTACAAACTGTAAACTGTTTTTTTTCTACAGAACCGTACAAGGCAGTAAATAATGGGAAATCTTTTGTATGGCACACAGAAGGCAACAGAAAAAGAAAATACATACTAGAAATAATAGTAAATTAAATTTATCTACTTACCATCTAACTTGAAGAATAAATAAATTAACCAAACAGAACACACATTTCCAAAAACTCCCCATTTCTGATAGTACTAGACTATCATTCCGCCTGCATAGTGGATGTTTATTGATGCCGCTTACAGCAACTAGGAAACAAAGATAAGATAGTCACTGGTTTAAATAGTATTAAGGCTGGGAGTGGGTGGTCATAAAACATTTATGTAAGGTGGACATAATTTGTGATTCAGCTAGTGGAATGCCTATCTATGTGTTTGCAATACTTTGGTTCTCATAGTGACACTGTATACATGTGTAGCAGGGTCATCCTGTCAGAGTCTAATGACAGGCCATCCTCGCTGGAACTTTATTCATGCCTGTAAATATGTAAGTTACTTTTAAGGAGTTATGCATTGTGGGATTGCAAGTAGCTGGAGATATGGACTCCATTGACTCTTAGGAGAAACAGACTACACATCCCACAATGCCCTGCAGCATCGGAGCATGTGATAACTCCGCAAAGACTGATGGGGGAGGTTATTTAAGGAAAGGGCGCTGCTGATCTCGCTCTCTCGGGACCAGCATTTTCTCCTTTGCGGAGCTGCTGAAGACAGCACAACGTGTTGCTAGGCCAGAAGCCTGGGCCTAAAACTCACTGAGAGACCAGCCATCCAGAAGGAGGCAAGACTCCAGTATCCAGCTTGTGTTCCCGGAGATCGGAGAGGCAACCCAGCTGACAACTGAAACAGTGGAGAACCCTCGTCTGGGATCCTTGTGCTGTGGAGCAGTGTTTCCCTACTCGCTTTCTGAGAGGAACTCAGACGGAGCGTGCCTGTCGGGTGAGAGAGCACATGCTCAACCTTTAATTCTCTCCTTAGACAGACACCTTAGTGCCACCCTAGAAGCCGCAGACGTGTGCTTGGGCCTTAACCAAAACTTAGAGGCCTCATTAACTGTTTAGTGCCTTATAGAAGTGACTGACGCTGTTCACCAACGTTTGTTGTTCCAGATACTTTGTTGTGTAACTTCTTTCACTGATTGCCACTTGTGGATTACAAATCTAATGTGCACCAACCGGCCGCAATGTGGACATTAACTGTTCTACAGGATTTCCCGCTAGAGGGAGCTCGCGAGCATAGACTTCCTACCTTAGTTCAAGTGAATGGTACCCTTTTTAGTTTAGGTCTTTATCTACTGATATTAACTGCTGATTCCTGCAAGGGCCCTTGCTAAATCATAGTGAGTCATTATCTAACAGTTGTTTGTTGTGATTAAAACCCATGTTTGTTTCTTTAAGTTCACATGAAGTAAACTTATCTTTCCTGATTTAAATATATTTACTGTGTGAAGTGTATTTTCTTGTCTGGAGGGACCATCCATAAAGCAGGTAATACAATTGTTACATTATCACTGCATGTTGTGTGCCTGCTATTGTGACTTCAGCCAAGCAGAGGTCGCTATATTTTACCCACCAGACTTCCAATGTGTCAAGGGAGGGTTCGAGCTAGTTGAATAGGGGTGAGCTAAGCCAAAGAGAGTAGATCCCAAAAACAACCAGCGGCTCCTGAGGGGGTACCAAGACTAACCATGGATGCAGTCGCTGTAACTAAGTGGTGCATAGAAGAGAATGTTCCAGTAGATAAAGGCCTAGTGGTAGAAGTGCGAGGAGAAGCTTGGAGTAAAGGGGAAATACTCTCAGTCCTGAAAGCTTTGTCCCCAGATCAGAGAGTCTGGGTGACGAACTCGAAGGTGGACAATAAAAACCCACACACCTATGCTCTATGTGAATGGAAATATGGAGTTCCAGACTGTTTTAAAGAACCTAGTGTAGAGACCATGTATGGCATGGAACTTTTCCTGTTACTACCTGAACCAGAGTCAACTATTCCCTCTTCCTCTAGTGCAACCCCTTCTACTTCCTCTAGCACTCCAGCTCCTATTGGGGTTTCAGGACAAACAGTGAAGGGGTCTATCAAAGCACCACTTAAAGCCTTTAACCCCCGAGTTATGTGCTGTCCTGGAAGAGATTGTAGCCCAGTGCAAGAAAGATTCTCCAGATTGTTTGACCACTGGGTATAGGAAGCTAAGAAGTTTCTCTGGAAGACACTCTGTGCCCTCTTCGGAAGATGGCTTTGAGGAATGGATGGATCATGCCGTCCAAGCTCTAGAAGAGTGGGGGATCCCAGAGAAGAATAAGAAGCAGAGGATTATGGAAAGCCTCAGGGGACCAGCCTTAGAGGCCATACGCAACCTCAAGCATAGTAAAGACAATTGCACTGCCCAAGATTATTTAGATGTTCTACAGAATGTGTTCGGGAGGACTGAAGACATTAGTTAGCTCCTCTGCCAGTTGGAGCATTGCTTCCAAAAGAAGGGGGAAAAACTGTCTGAGTTTGTTAGCCGCCTGGATAAGATCCTGCACCGGATGCTGGTAAAGAAAGGGCTAGATTCAAAACAAATGGATAAAACACGCTTTCAACAAGTGATAAGGGGAGCTCAACCAATGGACCCCATTGTCTTTAAGTTACAAACTCAAAAGGGAAACGGGGTGTTGAAGTATCCCGACCTGATCCGGATCATCCGACAGGAGGAGGACCTCCTAGATCAGAAGAACAAGTACCAAGCCACAGAGACTCCTGCACGAGTATGTGTCGTGGCCACTGAGGACAGTGGCCCCAAAGTTGAGCTCTTGGAGTCACGAGTGTCTCAGTTGACGGAAATGGTAGCTGCTCTATCCAGCCAAGCGGGGTTCTCCCCCCACCAACCTGAGAGGGATAAAACCGGGAAGTCCGCCCAAGGATCCTATGACCAGCAAAATAAACCAAGAAGGTTCACTTCCTGTTTCAATTGTGGAGGGATAGGGCACACCAGGGAAGTTTGTCCCAGCCCAGTCAATGCCTACCAACCAATGTACAGGCCGGCGGGAAACTTCAGAGGGCCCTGGTGAAGGAGTCAACTGGGAGCCCGCCCATCATAGATAACTCCAACATGAAAAAAGAAACAGAGGGACAGAGGCAGAAAGAGGAGCTCCCTCTCAGACCAACTCCCAACTCCCGCTTCCGTGACTGGGTAGGGGTCAACAGAAGTACTCGCAAGAGAAGAGTGACGATAACTTGCATATTAACCTTTGAAATGAGCACTTTTGATTTTTCACGTTCGTGTCCCATAGACTTTAACAGCGTTCGCGTGTTCGAACACATTTTTTGCCTGTTCGCATGTTCTGCTGCGAACTGAACCGGGGGGGGGGGGTGTTCGGGTTATCCCTACAGTTGAGTTTCACGATGCAGGAAGACAGCTGCTCAGGATAGTATCTGGCAGATATGAGGAGGCACAACAGGCAGCAGCAGTTTGTGAGTAATGGGATACATACATTCAGAGCTTTTTTTCAGGGGGAACTTGGGGGAACTCAGTTCCACCACCTTTGGCTCAGACCCTTTGGTGCCTGCTCACCACAATCACTTGTAAGCACAGAAGTCTGGTTTCTGTGTTTACAAGTGACAGCTCTGCACTCTGTGTGTAACCCCCTGAACTCTGCACTCTGTATGTAATGCAATCCTGGTATTTAATGCCCCTTTAAGACCCTTCTACTGTTTGTGAAATCTGAACGGGGTCGTGGTTGAGTTCCTGCACCTATTTTCTGAGAAAAAAAGCTCTGCATACATTTATACATAACCAAGGTGTATGGTACTGTATCTTCACCAAAAAGTATTTACTAAACTTCAGCTTTCAGTAAAGTGAGGAGAAACTAGTTGTGACTGAGGCCTCGTACACACGACAGAGAAACTCGACGTGCCAAGCCCGTCGAGTTCCTCGACGAGTTCCTTGTTGAACTTGTCGAGAAGCTCGGCAGGCTTGCTTTGCGTACACACGTAACATACCAAAATCTTGTCGTTCTCCGGCGCGATGACGCTCACGACGTATGACGCGACTATAAAGGGGAGGTTTGATTTTGTTGGCGCCACCCTTGGGGCTCCTTTTGCTGATTCCGTGTTTACGCGTGTTAGTAAAAGTTTGGTGAGTGACGATTCGTGCTTTTCAGTCTTTGTGCTTTCAGATTGATCTCTGCCGTTCAGTTTGTACTTGTGTGGGTCGTATCTAGGCAATCGAGACGTGCGGTCAGGTCGTATTGTTTTACATTGCGGTCCTGTCCCCGCGTTTTTCATTGTCAGGGTCGTTCTTCATAGGTCTTGCTGTTCTTCACTGCGGTCTGTTTAGTGCAATTCTGATTTGTCGTTCGTAACTAGCCTTGTAGCCATGTTGCAGGCACCTAGTCGTCGCCGACTTCGTGCTAAGCATCTTCTGTCTATAGGTCTGTTTGTTTATGACCTAGACAATGAGGAGTTCATGAACAGGAGGAGGACACGTTCATGGACCAAGAATTGGTTGCTCCGTAGGAACCAATTCTCTCACATGCCTTTGCTGCGGGAGCTTCAGGAAAATAATCCTGTTGATTACAGGAATTTCCTGAGGATGTCTGATCCCGTCTTTCAGCACCTGTTGGCTTTGGTGTCCCCCTATATTACCAGGCAGGACACCGTTATGCGGGAAGCCATCAGTGCTGAGCAGAGGCTAGTTGCCACCCTCCGTTATCTGGCAACTGGGAGAAGCCTTCAGGACTTAAAGTTCTCCACGGGCATCTCCCCCCAGGCTCTGGGCCTCATCATTCCTGACACCTGCTCTGCCATCATCCAGGTTCTGCAGGAGGAATATATGAGGGTAAGTTTGGTCCTTTAATATCAAATTTTATGTCTATAATGTATGCTAATGTCTTGTAGTTATCTCTTCCTTCCCTAATTACCATGTCTGGAATATGCTGTGAATGTCCCCTTTGCCCCCATGCATGATGTAAACTTTGATGCCCCTTTTTTGGCCTACATGCATATTTTCCATCACTTACCTCCCCAGCATGCTATCCTGGGCCCCAACCTACCTAGTCTAGTCACTTCCCAATGTATTGTGTTATATCCATTGTAATGTCCCCCCCCTCCCCTCCAAAATGTGTTGTAAAGTCTATGTTCACCAATAATCATAATTATATTATTTTTGTACTCCCAAACTCATCTAGCCCTCCCCTCAAAAATGTGTTGTAAAGTCTATGTTCACCAATATTTTTTTAATTTTTATTTAAATTTTAGGACTCCCAAACTCATCTAGCCCTCCCCTCCAAAATGTGTTGTAAAGTCTATGTTCACCAATAATCATAATTATATTATTTTTGTACTCCCAAACTCATCTAGCCCTCCCCTCCAAAATGTGTTGTAAAGTCTATGTTCACCAATAATCATAATTATATTATTTTTGTACTCCCAAACTCATCTAGCCCTCCCCTCAAAAATGTGTTGTAAAGTCTATGTTCACCAATAATCAAAATTAATTTTTTTTAGTACTCCCAAACTCATCTAGCCCTCCCCCAAACTTGGGCATTGGCCCATCAGAGGGGGTGTTTAATGTGTTAATTGGCTAAATATATTTAGATATAATATGCTAGTTCCCAGAAATGTTATAATGCTTATAATGTCTTTGTATAATCTGCTTGCAAGGTTATGTGGCTAATTTTTTCTTTTTTTCTTCCCCAGCTTCCGTCCACACCACAGGAGTGGCAGTCTGTGGCTTTGGACTTCCAGACCCGATGGAACTTCCCCAACTGCGGGGGAGCCATCGACGGGAAGCACGTCCGCATCGTGCCTCCACCCCGTTCAGGATCCCAGTTCTTTAATTATAAGGGGTTCAACAGTATTGTGCTGATGGCGGTGGTGTCAGCACAGTATGAATTCCTTTTTGTGGATGTCGGGATGAATGGACGGGTATCGGATGGGGGAGCCTTCAGGCAGACGGAGTTCGCGCTTCGCCTTCAGGATGATGATCTGTCATTGCCACCGGATGACCAGAATGTAGAAGGCCTGCCATTTGTTTTCCTGGCTGATGAAGCGTTTGCCCTGGGACCCCATCTTATGAGGCCATACCCTCAGCGCACCCTCACCCCAGAGAGGAGGGTCTTTAATTTCCGGCTGGGCCGAGCACGTAGAGTGGTTGAGAACGCTTTCGGCATCATGGCCAGCCGGTTCCGCCTTTTCCTCACCTCTCTCCACATGGCGGAATATAAGTGGAATACAATTATTTTTGCCTGCTGCATTCTCCACAATTTTTTGCGGAGACAATCTCCAAATTATATGGCCCTGGTTGGGCCCGAGGCACAACATTTGACCCCTGCAGAAACTTTGGCGGGCCTTGAAGCTGGCCACACAGGACTGCCCCCCCAGAGTGCCCGTGAAGTCCGGGACAAATACATGGACTATTTCATGGGTAGGGGGGCAATACCATCTCAATCAAATTTGCCATAATTGTAGCTTTCAAAAAAATAAATCCTAATCTTTTTTCTAAACTTGTTATGTCTTGCTTGTGTTGTTTGGAGTTCTTTACTAAGTGTAACTAAGTGTATTTTCATTATCAACTAGCAAACATTTCCCAGGTGACCCCCAAACCAAACACATATAAAATTTTACGTATTTTATGAAAAACACCACACACTTTTTTGAGGTTCAAAAGCTCTTTATTTTCTTAATTTATGTATTTTTATTTTTTCATAAATACCCTACAAAAATTTATGGTATATTTTCTCATACAATATACAATCATTTTTGTATTTTTTTTGGTCATTTTTCTCATACAATATACAATCATTTTTGTATTTTTGTGGGTGATTTTTCTCATACAATATACAATCATTTTTGTTTTTTTTTTGGTCATTTTTCTCATACAATATACAATCATTTTTGTATTTTTGTGGGTGATTTTTCTCATACAATATACAATCATTTTTGTTTTTTTTTTGGTCATTTTTCTCATACAATATACAATCATTTTTGTATTTTTGTTGGTGATTTTTCTCATACAATATACAATCATTTTTGTATTTTTGTGGGTGATTTTTCTCATACAATATACAATCATTTTTGTTTTTTTTTTGGTCATTTTTCTCATACAATATACAATCATTTTTGTATTTTTGTGGGTGATTTTTCTCATACAATATACAATCATTTTTGTATTTTTTTTGGTCATTTTTCTCATACAATATACAATCATTTTTGTATTTTTGTGGGTGATTTTTCTCATACAATATACAATCATTTTTGTATTTTTGTGGGTGATTTTTCTCATACAATATACAATCATTTTTGTTTTTTTTTTGGTCATTTTTCTCATACAATATACAATCATTTTTGTATTTTTGTGGGTGATTTTTCTCATACAATATACAATCATTTTTGTATATTTTTTGGTCATTTTTCTCATACAATATACAATCATTTTTGTATTTTTGTGGGTGATTTTTCTCATACAATATACAATCATTTTTGTATTTTTTTTGGTCATTTTTCTCATACAATATACAATCATTTTTGTATTTTTGTGGGTGATTTTTCTCATACAATATACAATCATTTTTGTATATTTTTTGGTGATTTTTCTCATACAATATACAATCATTTTTGTTTTTTTTTTGGTCATTTTTCTCATACAATATACAATCATTTTTGTATTTTTGTGGGTGATTTTTCTCATACAATATACAATCATTTTTGTTTTTTTTTTGGTCATTTTTCTCATACAATATACAATCATTTTTGTATTTTTGTTGGTGATTTTTCTCATACAATATACAATCATTTTTGTATTTTTGTGGGTGATTTTTCTCATACAATATACAATCATTTTTGTTTTTTTTTTGGTCATTTTTCTCATACAATATACAATCATTTTTGTATTTTTGTGGGTGATTTTTCTCATACAATATACAATCATTTTTGTATTTTTTTTGGTCATTTTTCTCATACAATATACAATCATTTTTGTATTTTTGTGGGTGATTTTTCTCATACAATATACAATCATTTTTGTATTTTTTTTGGTCATTTTTCTCATACAATATACAATCATTTTTGTATTTTTGTGGGTGATTTTTCTCATACAATATACAATCATTTTTGTATATTTTTTGGTGATTTTTCTCATACAATATACAATCATTTTTGTATTTTTTTTGGTAATTTTTCTCATACAATATACAATCATTTTTGTAATTTTTTTTTTTTTTTTTTTATTAAATAAAGTGGAAAATCTGGTTTTATTATTTTTTTGTTTTTTTTTTTATTAAATAAAGTGTAAAATCTGGTTTTATTATTTTTTTGTTTTTTTTTTTATTAAATAAAGTGTAAAATCTGGTTTTATTATTTTTTTGTTTTTTTTTTTATTAAATAAAGTCTAAAATCTGGTTTTATTATTTTTTTGGTTTTTTTTTTATTAAATAAAGTGTAAAATCTGGTTTTATTATTTTTTTGGTTTTTTTTTTATTAAATAAAGTGTAAAATCTGGTTTTATTATTTTTTTGTTTTTTTTTTTATTAAATAAAGTCTAAAATCTGGTTTTATTATTTTTTTGGTTTTTTTTTATTAAATAAACTTCAAAATCTGCTCTTTAAATTTTTTTTTGGTATTTTTTTAAGATTCAGACTCTCCCCAATACATCCAATAAATTTTTTAATTTAGTTTCCACCCTCCTTGCTCTTTCATTATTTTTTCTGTTGGCCAAATATATCTCCTCCACCTCTTCTCTGCAGGCCCATATTTCCGAGATCAGCATCTGTTTTGTATGCCTGTCCAAGCCACCACCTGATCCTGAAATGTGGGACAAAACAATTTATTTAAATTAGGCAGGCCTACATCTACATTACCTGAAGCTGGGTTAGTTATATGTTACTTTACCTGATGTGGTGGCAGGCTGCGCATCATCACCATCCCTCGGGGGTGTGGCTTGCGTGCTGACTTGGTGCTCCCGTGTTGAAGCTTCATGACGCCCTACGAGAATGAAGAAAATGGAAACAGGATTTTTAGAGCTTATAGGCCTGAAAGAGGAATATGATTCACTTTATAAAATTTCTGGGACTATTGATGTTTAGAAAAACCCCTCAGGGCAAAACACAGGATTGAAGGCATTCACAAAGATCCTGACAAATCTTGTAGCTTTGGTCTACTTTTAAACATGTAAGCCAACAAAGTATACACTGGATCACCTCAGCTCTGTGTGAAGCCCAAAATGGGTTATTAAAGGGGACAACAATTATGCAAATGAGTCCACATGTGTCACCGACTGCTGAGCAGACTCTCCTTTTACTGTATATTTAATTATTAAAAAAAGATTTGTGGTTTTAATAGCACATCTACATAATTTTCACGATTGATCTCACCACAATTTTCAAAAAATGTCATAATTTGTAGGATTTAAAACACAATATTTAGTCGTTCAGAATGGACGTCCAGTTTGACGACAAATTATTGTGCCTAAAAAAATATTACAGTACAACCTGAAATAAAAAAAACATGGCGCGGAACAAATCTTACAAAATATATAACAAACTTACTTCTTCTAATCACTCTCCTGATCCTCTTCATTTGTTCCGGCTCCCGTTTTTTGAGGTCACACCACCTTTTCCGGATCTGCTCCTTGGACCTTTTCACTCCAAATTTGCGATGGAGACTCCTCCTCACCTTCTCCATTATTGCGGCCTTGACCTTGTTCGGGTACTTATATGGCCCATGCCTCCCATCGTAGTCCTCTGCTTTGAGGATGAGGACCATCTCCACCATTTCCTCAAAGGTCATGTTGGAGGCCTTACAACTGATTCGCCGTGCTGCCATATTCTCCAACATGTGCTTCCAACAAAAAAAAGATGGAAAAGGGGCGGGGAAAATACGATACCATGAACGTCAGGGGCGGGGAGACGTGCGTAAAGTCCCACATGCGCGTGTATAAAGGGCTACCACGTGAGTAAAAGGGGCGTTCACAGTTTGTGGAAGACGGCGGAGATAACGATCGGGTCAAAGACCGGTATGTAACTACATTTTACATGTTTTTCTTGATTGAATGATTTTGTGGCCTACATCTTAGGTTCAGAAATTACAACATAGCCAGTTTGAAATTTGAAGGTAATGGTCCGCTATAGTGCCGTCGTACGTAAACAACGCTTTGATTATGCATTTTGATCCAACTACTGTTGTGTGGGCAATCTCGGTTCTCATCAGGATGTCTTCTAAAAACAAGTCGGTTAAAACATGATGCAAATGGTCGCTTTTATGTCTTGACCAAACTATATCGGAGTGCTTTTATCTAACTAACGTTTCATACACAAATGAGGATGAGATCTGGCTTATTAGTTCGACACAACTGGTCATCTGGTTCCTAGGAACTGACCCAACATGATCTGCAGCCAATTCCACCTTGTCGTTTTTGCGACGGAAGATAAGGGGCGGGGGGGAAACATCAATTTTTTTTAAGCATGGGCGGATGTCGTGTGCGGAGTGTATATAAGGCTCGAACACATGTAGCGTCCATACGACCGGGTTGCGTAAGAAAGACGTTTGAACGACAAGCGTGTAGGTATGCTTCGAACTTGGGACAGCAGTGGCATATTCAGGAAAGACAGACATTTAAAGGAGCACTAAGCCAAAATTGTTTGGGGCAGAAATAACTAACTTTACATTATATCAGTCTTGATTTCATGTCCTCATTGTCCCTTTTTGCTTTTAAGCAGCTGTAATCATTTGCATAAATCATCACTTCCTGGTTCTGCTCCCTCTCAAATTTATCAGGGGAGCTTGTCACTGTGGTCTAAGCTGTGTGTCTAAAAATCAACCAAAACAATGCTACTAATTTTTGAAATTAAAATATGCCCTGCTTTTATTTTTTTTGGGTTCTGTGTGTCTCTTTACTTCACAGAAACAATAACTAAATTTAAAACCAAAAGTGAAACTAGAGGCACATTATATGTATGCACTTGTATGTCTCTAGACACTGTAAACAGTAATTTCCTCAAAAAATATAGTTATCCATTAGTGACCCTTTAAGGGCTAGCTTGTGAGAAAGAGTAATTGACTTTCTAGATTGTGTAGTGACATTATTTTTTTATCCTTGGTTTTGGACAGGAAAAGATGAATCGCTTTAACCAACCCGACTTCTTGGAGATCTTTATTGATAGGTGGCAAGAACTTCCTGTTCTGTGGGCCACCAAAGACCCCATCTCTCGAAATAGAGAATTGCGCAAAACTGCACTGGAGAGCCTGCTCCCACTTGTGCGGAGACAGGTGGGGTTTGATGTGACAACTGACCAGTTGGAGGTCAAAATTGGGACCTTGAGAGGCACCTACAGGAAGGCACGCAACAAGGTCTTGGCTTCGATGAGGTCTGGAGCTGGAGCAGGGCAGGTATTTCAACCCAAGTTGTGGTACTACAGCAAACTGAGCTTCCTGGATGAACACCTGGAGGTTAGGGAGTCACTTTCTAGCCTTCGCCCCAGAAGCCACAGAAGCTCCAGCCTTCCCTCCAGCCAACCTGCTGCTCCCTCTGCAGAAGAACCCTCTCAGCAGCCTTCCATCCTGGATGAAGATCCAGATTTGCCCAGCTGGAGCCAGGTATATAGTACTTTCAATGTGCAAATATGTGGTGTTCAAATGTTGTTAAAGAGATGTAAATTAAGATATTAAAGGTAAATAAAAATTAGATATAAAAGTGTTATTCCAAAAATTTGTCAGTATTGGCCATGAATTTTTGTGGTGTGATTGACCATAAAACATGGGTCAGAATGATTGGCTTAGCTAAGTCGTGACCAAAAAAAATGCAACAGTCAGGAGCTTAAATAAATAAACCAAAAATGTTAAAAAATAGTAAAACTTTACTTTTTTTCCATACACAGGACGAGACCAGGCAGCAGGAGGATCAGGAAAATGCCAGGCAGGAGGAGGACAGGGTGAGTGGCTTGGAGGAGGCTGCAGGCCCAAGTATCAGTAACGTGGTGGCAGGCCCAAGTGGAGCGGATGAGGTGGCAGGCCCAAGTGGGTTGCGCGAGGTTGCTGGGCCAAGCACGAGATGCCAGGTGTCTCCTCTTCGTCTGCGTCCGAGAAGGCAGGTGAGGGATACAAGGGTGCGTGACGCCTCACTAGCCCTCATTCGGGATGCCCATGCAACCCTGCAACAGCCTCCCACTGCTCAGGAGGGATTTGTCACAGTTGTTTTGGCCAAAATGTCAGAAATGACATTAGACCAACGCCTCCTCTTTGAGGGCCTCCTCATCACCCTGGCAAATCAGGGGGTGAGGGGTCTTCTCACAGAGGACACTGTGATTTGCCGCCATCCCCATCCTCACACACCACATAACTCCCAAGCTCCCCCACCTTCTTCTTCTTCTCATGCTCCTTCTCAAGCTCCCCCACCTTCTTCTTCTTCTTCTTCTTTTTCTCATGCTCCTTCTCAAGCTCCCCCACCTTCTTCTTCTTCTCATGCTCCTTCTCAAGCTCCCCCACCTTCTTCTTCCTCTTCTTCTCCTGCTCCTTCTGAACATTCTTCTTCCTCTTCTTCTCCTGCTCCATCTGAACATTCTTCTTCCTCTTCTTCTCCTGCTCCATCTGAACATTCTTCTTCCTCTTCTTCTTCTACTACTCCTCCTCCTTCTACTGCTCCTCCTCCTTCTACTGCTCCTCCTCCTTCTACTCCTCCTCCTTCTACTCCTCCTCCTTCTACTCCTCCTCCTTCTACTGCTCCTCCTCCTTCTACTCCTCCTTCTACTGCTCCTCCTCCTTCTACTCCTCCTCCTTCTACTGCTCCTCCTCCTTCTACTCCTCCTTCTACTGCTCCTCCTCCTTCTACTCCTCCTCCTTCTACTGCTCCTCCTCCTTCTACTGCTCCTCCTCCTCCTCCACCTCCTCCTCCACCACCGTCGGCTACTCATCCTCCACCACCTTCGTCTACTCCTCCTCCTGGCATGAGTACTACCCCTGTGGCACCACCTCCAGCCAGGCATAAGAGGAAGGCTGCTGAGAAGGCTGCAGAGAAGGTGAAAGAGCAGGCTGCAGGGAAGCCACCAAGGAAGGCCTTGAAGAAATCAAGAAAGTGACTCCCTTACTTCCATGTGGTGTACCAGAGTTCAGGCTGCTGTAGTACCACAACCTGGTGACATCTGCCTGCCCTGCTCCAGTTTCTGACCTCGGGGAGTCCAAGACCTTGATGCGTGACTTCCTGAATGATCCTCTCAAGTCCCCATTTTGGCCTCCAACTGATCACGAGTCACATCAGGCCACACCTGGCTGTGCACAAATGGCAGCAAGCTCTCCAGTGCTGACTTTTGCCTATCAATTTTTTTTTGATTACCAAAATAAATGGTACATTTTTTTTTTACAGTTCATACTTGTCCTTGTATTTTTTTACATTTCAATTTTGCAAGTGAGAAGGCAGGTTCTTATTTTGTAAAAATTGGATATAAGGTGTAATTTGAAAGGGACACATGAGATAAGACAAAGCAATAAGGTTTCTATGGGGGGAACTTGACATTACAAAAAATAAAAGGATTATCATTTTTTAAAAATAAAAAAATAAGGTGATTAAAATCAGGATTTAAAACACACGACCAAAATAAGGTGACAATAAAAAAAAAAAAAAATATTGAGTCCAGTAAGAAAAAGGTTCCACCTAATTTTAAGGAACTCTGTGTGAATATCGTTAAAAAAAAATTATTATATTGCTGTTTTGTGCCCTTAGGAAAAATTGTGTAAAGCGCTGCAAATAAACGATTAAATAATGTTGGAAGCGACACGAATGTGCTATCTCCAATCCAAACGCTAGTTTTACCTATGTTGGTCTCCAGTGTCTAAGTTTTTGACAAGTTTCTTAGCATACACACGACCGAGTTTCTCGTTTAAAAAACAGCCCGATGAAGAACCCGTCGAGCCAAAATCCACTGCCATCGAGAAAATAGAGAACCTGCTCTCTATTTGCTCGACGAGTTCCTCGGCGGCTCCATCGGGCCAAAAATGTACACACGACCGAGTTTCTCGACAGAATCCGGCTCTTCACCGAGATTCTCGACGAATTCTGCCGAGAAACTCTGTCGTGTGTACGAGGCCTTACAGTTTTATTAGAATTTTGAAGCAAAAACAAAGATCATTACAAACAGTTGTGTAGTACTCCAGTGTTTCTTCTATTTTTTACTAATGTAATAATTTACCCTTTAACCATTCTCTACAGGCACTTAAAATATCCCATGCTGAAATTTCGTTGTCAGAATTAGAAGCATCTGTTGCTTCACCTTTCACTTCCAAAATTCCAAATATTCAATGTGTACCAATGCTCATAAAGTAAGCTTTGTGCTTGTTTACAATTTGCATAAGTTTTGGCTATAAGAAACTGAATTATTGTTTCAATGTCAATTATAACTGGCTTTGCACATAAAAATGTATATGTCCTAAAGCAATAGATAAAGTTTGCTTTACAGAGTGAATGCTGGCTGTGTTCACTTTAAATATCCAATTACTTACAGGAGAAATAATATCCAAAAATAAAAAAAAACAGGATTTTTGGTATAATTTGATTGAAGTGAACTTCTAAACTTCAGAAGTTTAGAAAACATTTGAGATAATTTACTAAAATAGTTTTACATTTTCACATAATCAGGTGCGTGAATGTTCACTTCAATTATCCAATCCTGTGAAAAGCAAATTCCTGTTCACTTAACCACTTCAGCCCCGGAATGATTTACCCCCTTCATGATCAGGCCATATTTTGCAATACAGCACTGCATTACTTTAACTGACAATTGCGCAATTGTGTGCCACTTTATACAAATACAATTGATGTCCTTCTTCTCCCAGAAATAGAGCTTTCTTTTGTTGGTATTTGATCACATCTGCATTTTTTATTTTTTGCGCTATAAACAAAAATAAAAAATAAATTACTTTCTGTTATAATACATATACAATAATAAAATAAAAAAAATCAGCCAATATGTATTCTGCTACATATTTTTGGTAAAAAAAAATCCCAATAATTGTATATTGATTGGTTTGCACAAAAGTTATAGCATCTACAAACTATGGGATAGATTTAGGGACTTTTTATATTTTTTTATATTTTTTACTAGTAATGACGGTGATCTGCGATTTTTAGCGGGACTGCGACATTGAAGTGGACAAATCTGACACTAAAGCCCTGTACACACGATCGGATATCTGATGGAATCGTACCCGATGGATTTTTTTGTCAGATATCCGATGAAGCTGACTTTCATCAGTCTTGCCTACACACCATCAGTCAAAAATCCGACCATGACATAAAACACTACGACGAGCCGAAAAAAATGCTTCCAACCGTTCTAAGAAGATTCGACGGAGCATCTAAACTATACGACGCTACAATCGTACATTTCTGGTCAAATGCTCGGCCCATAGGCTATAGAAAAATTCTAATGTTGGTTGACTAGTAATAATAATTAATAAATATAATTATTACTAGTCATACAACATTAGAATTCTTCTATAGCTTGAAGGCTTAACATTCGACCAGAAATGTACGATTGCGGCGTCGTACAGTTTCGCTGCTCCGTCGAATCTTCTTTGAACATTCGACAGACACCATAAGCCTTCAATTGCAGATTTGACCTTAATTCATTCAGATTTTCAGACGAATGCAATTTCTAACGAAAAACTAAATAGATAAAAACGAATTTCGGGAGTAACTAAATTAATTAATTTTTCGGATGAAAACTAAATTCCAAAACAAAATTTTTCAGTGTGCACATGTCTAGTTTACAACACCATTCATGAATTTTCTTCATAGTATTTAAAAAAAACAAGGTGGTTGATTTACTAAAATAATAGGGGCTGTTCGCTTTGCAATATGACTGTTTACGGAGTTTGGTGAATATAGTATAGCTGTGAGTACTGCAATCATCCAATCATGTGCAATTAACTATGATGTGATATGATTGTGAGTTTTAAGTGAACACAGGCCTACCTGTTTATAAGGCTATGTGAGCATTTACTTTATAAACAGAATATTGTCTTCTAGTTATCATTGTAGAACATTGCCACAGCTGTTAGCTCTTGTTTTTAGACACAAATTTTACAGCTACAGCTGGAGTGTCTGTGGCTTGGGTGAATGATTTGCAATATGTATGTTGGTATCTTATCTATCTTGTCTATACCTTATATACAATATATCTGTTTAAATTCACTGTTATGAGTTCTGGAAATGAAATTATTCAACATTCGGTACTGGCAATTTTCAAATTAAAAAGAGTCCATTAAATTACTTGTACCCTCAGTGGGTGTGTGAAAGTGCTGAATTTGTGTGATGATAGATCAACCTATATATTAAAACATATATTTTCTTCTAATGTTTGCATCTACGTTGTAAAATAAAAAATCCCTTTTTAAGAGACTGTCACCAAATTTTTTTTTACAATAATAATCTAAGAATGCTATAATGCCACACATGTTGCCACATCTGGACAATGTTTTTATTACCTAATTGCCGAGTTATGAGAGTAAGTTCTTGGCACATCAATGTTGTGTGTAAGTAAATACTATAATTACTGTATTTATTGGCGTATAACACTCATTTTTTTACCCTGAAAATAGAGGGTAAACTGTGCCTGCGTGTTATACGCAGTGGGCTGTGGAAAGTTTTTTCCCTGAAACAACCCTCTTAAAGTTAGGGTGCGTGTTATACGCCTGTGCGTGTTATACGCCGATAAATACGGTAACCTTCTGTATGTAAAATCCATTTTTAGCACTTACATCTTTTGACTTTTGTGGTTCTTTTAAATCACATTGATGCATACTCCGTTCAATGTCTTACTTAAAATAAAAATGTCTTACTAACAAATAAAGAATATAGATATAAAACAAATATTCATATATCTAAGTGTAGCGCCTGTGTACTTTTCAGTACAGGTGCTATGTCAAATTTAGTGGGATGAGAGAGTTATTTGCTCTCATCCATGTTGATTTGTTTAAATTCGGCTGTTGCCAGCCCTGGACTGTCCTGTGGGTCATTCTGTGCTCCAGAGATGTAGTTCCATCTCTGGATGGCAGGTGGCGCCAGAGGGGTCCAGGCGGAGGCGCCTTTTCTCCAGCAGCCAATCAGAGGAGTGTTTCCCTCATGGGGCATGCTGGGGGAGGGTATTTCTGTGGCGGACACCATTTGGTGGGGTTCTTCGCGGGTTCCTGGTTCCAGGTGCGGCACCCACCTTTAGGGTGTGCGCACATCACAGGCCCCGGCGATATGGCCTACCAGGCCGGGGTGCACGTGCTATGCGGAGTTCCTGACTCTGGGCCTGGAGCAACTGATGCTGCCAAGGGGCCCCAGTGACTTACTGGGTCCCCCACCTCTTATTAAGAAGATCCCAAGCGAGTTGTGCTGTTCGGTGGGGAGTCGGTCTGAGGTGAACCCGGAGGCAGGTGATCCAATAGGGCTTAGACAATCCATCGGGGATCTGGGTGACCGGACACTGGCAGGTTGTATGCTGCAAACTGTCAGTCGGTGACCCCAAGCTAACAAGTCTACCTGAGGAAGATTCAGGCTAAATTGTGTTTACTGGGAGGATTCGCTCTATCATCCATGTTCATGAGTATTAGGCCTGTGGCAGAGGTCTCACTACAAATCTAAATCTTACTAGAGCCAAGTCGGTGGCAGAGACTTGTTCCTTCCCAGCAGTTCCGAGTGACACCCTGGCTGCCAGGCCTGTGAGAGGGACCTGTCCAGGGGCATTATACCCACTCCGGCTGGAGTGGCGATGAAGCAAGGTTAATCATTGGAGGCAGGACTGCTTCTTCTATCCATAGCCTGAATCTGCAAAGTTCTCTCCTTTTCACCAACCTTTCTCTATCTACCTCATGTTGACTGTTGGTCATGTTGGACCCAAAATAAAGGCACAGAAAACGTCAACTAACTGTCTGGACATTCCGTCATTGCTCTCATTATCGTCACCCCTAGACACATCAAAGAGGTAACACAATTATGCCAATCCCAAATCTAACCAGCGGCTCCTGAGAGGGTAGCGCTATAAGTTAAGTTTTGAGCCAGATTGTCAACTGCTATCGGTAGAACCAAATGGAATAAATGGTCCGTGTTGTTATTTATTAATAACACCTCTACTTTTATTTTGAGAAAACGTTGTACATTGCTAAAAATACATACAACACTGTGTACAACAATGTAAGAAGACAATGTTCTTTTCTTACACAGGGAAGGAAGGAATACTTTGGTTACAACGTTCTCTATCTTTAGAGCGGACTTCCACCTAAAAATGGAACTTCCGCTTAACCCACTCCTCGCCCCCTTACATGCCACATTTGGCATGTAATTTTTTTTGGGGGGGAGTGGGGGCTTCAGGAGAAGGGGACTTCCTGTCCCACTTCCTCCTTCCGCCGAGGGGCTGGAAAGGCGATTAGCTTAATCGCCTTTCACAGCCCCTCCCTTTATTTTGATAAAAGAATCCTAAAAATGACTCCCATCTGGAATGGCTCATTGCAATGTAAATAACTTTTAAAATATTTTCTGGAGCTATCTCCTAAGTCCGAGATGTTAATGAGGTGGTTCAATCATATTTTTCTTCACAGGTGCTGTGAGTTCAGGGTAGATTTTAGCCAAAGGATGTTATCATCGGGTGTTCACATATGCTTTTACAGTTTTTCTCTATTGTTTTGGCTCATTTCTTGAAACAGAAATGACATTCTCAAAACTCTAAGATCATTTGGCAAAACAGTCTTACAGTTTAGCACAACACTATAACTCAGGTGCAAAAGCTCATATCTCTCCCAAAACTGTTCACTCATGCTTCAAAACCGTATTCATTTCCCATATAACGAGTCAGTGCCTTCAAAATGGCAAATATTTTTCTCAATTGCTTTGGCTCATTTCTTGATACAGACCGGACGTTCTCAGCTCTCTTGGTACTTTTGCCAAAATAACCTGGATGGTTCGGCACAACACCATGGTTCACCTTCAAAAGTTCATATCTTTCCCAAAACAGTTCACTCATGTGTCAAAACTAAATTTCTTTCTCATTCAAATAGTCAGTGCCCCCAAAATGCTTCATCCCTTTGGCATTGTGTAAGCACTGCAAGTCAAAATGTTTAGATGTTTTGTCTCTATGACAGAGGACCATTGAAATATCCCTCATGTCCACCTTTCAGTCTTAGCCCAGTCCTTCATTGACAATGGTTACTGTACAGTTTTTGTCTAGCTAACTGAATACAATTGTGTATAAAACTGAAAAAAAAGAAAAGATTTTAGGGTAAGAGTCGCCTCCAAGGTTTGACATCACACACTGCACTCATACTGCCAAGGAAAAATTACTTTACAGTATTGTAACCATTATCATTCACACACAAAGTACCATATTTATCGGTGTATACCGCGCACTATTTTGCCCTGAAAATCAGGGCAAAATCGTGGGTGCGAGGTATACGCCGATACCTGCTTTTCCGCAACGAGTTTGAATACTGCGCCGGCATATACCGAGCGCAGTACACTCGTGTATCTTCGGGCAGTCTCGGCGCCTCTCGAGCTGACGTCCTGAGCGTAAAGGACGTCAGCGCGAGAGTTGCCGAGCCTGCCCGACGATACACGAGTGTACTGCGCTCGGTATATGTCAGCACAGTATTCAAACTCGGCGTGGGAAACGAGCGAGGAGGACGTGAGGACGCCACAGAAGGACGCCGGACCCGACGAAGAGGACACCCGAAGCCGCAGACGGACGCCGGACCCGACGAGGCCGCCGATGGACGCCGCGTAAGACACCAAAACTGTAAGTAAAAAAAAAACTTTTTTCCACAGGATTTGGGGCAACTTTAGGGGTGCGCGGTATACGCGGGAGCGCGTTATACCGTGATAAATACGGTAACTTCCATACTTCAGAGTAAAAAGAAAATGTATACAGCATAATAAATACGGAAATATAAATGCACAAACATGAAACAAGGAAAATTACATTTAGCCTACAATGCTGTAAATAAAGCTTTACAACTACTACTACTACTACTTTACAACTACTGTAACGTCTCTTCACTGGTCGCTGTCCTCACCCTCCCTCTCCTGGCCACCGTCCTCACCCTCCTGCCCATCCACACGCTGCTGTCTGTCTGGCCATAGATTTTCGTCAACATCACAGTGTATATCCTCCCTTGCGATGCAACAAGGGAAGAAACGGTGTGCATGTCCCAACCATCCCCTACACTGATCTCCTGTAATATCCTCACAGGCAGCGTCCATTGTATGGATCAGGGACCTCTGATCTTGAGCCCGATGCTCATTCACTCTCCACCTCCAAGCGGAGAAAAACTCCTCAATAGTATTGAGGAAAGGAGAGTAAGGTGGTAGGAACACCATATCCATCCTTGGATGAGCAGTGAAAATTCACATTGCCCCATACAATTATATTTTGTGGTAGGTACATGTTCTTCTCAGAATTGGGGACCCAGTCGAATACTGGGGCCCGCCACAGCTTTAAATGTTCCGGGCCAACATGGTCCCGGAACCAGGAACACCGCATGGCACGCGCACCCCTGTCTGGTAGGCCATCTCGCCGGGGGGCCGTGATGTGTGGTCACCCTAAAGGTGGGTGCCACCTCAGGAAAAGAACCCCGCCTCAATGGCGTCTGCTCCAGAAGTACCCTCCCCCAGCATGCCCCGCGAGAGAAACTCCCTCCCGATTGGCTGCTGGCAAGAGGCACCCCAGCCTGGACTCCACTGTCGCCCCGGGGTGGTATGACACCCCAGCAACCACAGAATGGACCCGCAGCACAGCCCAGCTGAAACAGAGACCCTTTGTAAAATTGCAATCAGAATCAGAATCAACTACACTCTGATTATCCCTTAACTTTTACAGTAATAGCACTGGTACTTGGAAGTACACAGGCGCTACATCTACAATATTTTTCTTGTCATTGTTAGTATCATACATAACATCCCACTGAGGTAAGATACTGTTATACTGTAGGCCTATCACACACACTAAATGAATATGTAAATGAATAAACATATTTGTTGCTCTATGCACAGTGTCCTGTCCTATACATTATATAATTCCATCATTGATTGTGAGGCCACGGTTGATGACATGGTCTATAATTGTGGCCCGAATTTCATCAGGGACAGCATGGTGTCTTCGTGCTCCTCGGCCTCTTCCCCCTATTCCACCACCACGCACCCTTACTCCTCCTCCTCTTCTTCCTCGAGCAGACAGTTGCCATTGTTCATTTACTTGGCCAGGTGACTCCATGTTCAGAAATTGTACTGGTCCTGCATGGTCAAGCTCTATATATACATGTTTGGCAGCATTCACAATCATGGACAGCATCTGTCAGGTACAGTAACTAAACATACTGTTTGATTGGTCATCTGAGACCAACTCCAACTCCTCCTTCGTTAGTCAAGTTCTAGTTGCACCCGACTGTCAATTGCTGTAATCATTTTATCAAATGTTCCAAGAGATTCATATATGGTATTCATGGTATTATGTTCCTGAATAATTTTGACAATTGAACAGACTATTGTGCATGTGATGACTTAAACAATGAAATGACGCTGACCTGTTTTGGAGAGAACGACCATAAGACTGAAGAAATGACAATCAGTTTAGATCAACAAGATCTATTCAATTGGAAATTGTGCTAAATGTAGGTTACTTGTACTAAATCATTTGAAAAATGTACTGAGACAGTGAGACATGTACTGAGACATTTGCAATTTGATGAAATGAATGAGAAATGCCATTCAGTTGTGAACAATTGCGAAGTGGTTTGGAGATTTGTCCATGTTGTTTTGAGAATGTCATTTCTGTTTCAAGAAATGAGCCAAAACAATGGAGAAAAACTGTAATGCATTTGCTTATTTCTACTTTTGAATAGAGTATAGAATAGATAAAATCCCCCTCTGATTTGTTTGCTGTCTGTGCCACATTGTGGAAATTTAATAATTTTTTTGCCTCCTGTCCTGTAGATCAAACAGGAAGTAGGTGGGAATTTCTCCAAAGAGAGGAGAAGCCTTGTTGTACGTCAGGGGTTCCCAACCATTGGCCCGGGGGCCACACGTGGCCCGCAAAGCCCTATGATGTGGCCTGCGACCTTCTGTTCTGGGATGGCTGGGTGGCAAGCCCAGATTGCAGGTTGCTGACTTGCCAGCTCAGAGCATCAGTGTTGTGAATGAAGCCGGCAGTAGAGGAAGCAAGTGGCTTTTTAGAAAGTGCACCACACCTGCAGGATATGATAGACGTCTATGGCAAAATGCAGCTAACTGGTGGGAAAACCACAGGAACACTGCGCCGCACCCATGGTGTGGGTAGACCCCAGACATTCAGTGTAAAAGCAGCCTCAGGCCCCTTTCACACGAACGGCCCAACCCAATCGGACCCTCCATTCACCTCTATGGAGCAGAAGATGTAAAACTTTTTGTCCATTTACACCCTGCCTACCTTGAATCCGATCTGCTAAAAAAAACAGAAGTGTATCAGTCCCCTTCCATCTGATTGGATCAGAGGGCCCATAGAGTAGATTGGGCTGTGCCTGTGTCTGCTTTGCATATGCAGAGTGGACACAGACCTGTCATCTGCCCACTCTGCCCATTGTGGCCCGCAACTGGTTACTAAGTCGCTTAAGTGGCCCTCGGCCTTCAAAAGGTTGGGCACCCCCATCGTAGGTAGTTGTCACTAGAATAACTGTAATGCTGCATACACACAACAAATGTTCGATGTGAGCTTGTTGTCAGAAAATTCGACCGTGTGTATGCTCCATCGGACATTTGCTGTTGGAATTTCCGACAACATAAATTTGAGAGCTGGTTCTCAAATTTTCCAACAACACAATTCAACGCACAACAATTCTACACATGCTCTGAATCAATTCAACGCATGTTCAGAATGATTGAACTTAATATTTTTCTGCTCATCGTAGTGTTGTACGTCACTGCCTTCTTGACGTTCGCAATTTCCGACAACATTTGTGTGACCGTGTGTATGCAAGACAAGTTTGCGCGAACATCCGTCAAAAAAATCCATGGTTTTGAATGTCCGATTGCGTGTACGCGGCATTACCCTTTTTAACCTTTACAGTAGGTGCACGCGATATTGTGTCAATCTCGCTCCCTTTCTCGGCGAGATTGACCACCTACGAGCCCCATCGCGGGAGCCAGCGCCGAGCTGGCTTGCCGCGATGGAGACAGAGCCGTCATAGAAGCGACGGGAGATCCGACTTGGATTTCCGCCAATTCTACACGTGTGCGGCGTTTGTTATGAATCCTGAGGGGGAAGTCCCCGCCGGATTTTAAATAAAAACCCAGCATGGGTTCCCCCCTCAGGAGCATACCGGGCCCTTAGGTCTGTTATGGGTTGTAAGGAGAGCCCCCCTACACCGAAAAAAACGGCGTAGGAGGTCCCCCCTACAATCCATACCAGACCCGTATCCAAAGCACGCTACCCGGCCGGCCAGGAAGGGAGTGGGGACGAGCGAGCGCCCCCCCCCCTCCTGAGCCGTACCAGGCTGCATGCCCTCAACATGGGGGGGTTGGGTGCTCTGGGGCAGGGGGGCGCACTGCGGCCCCCCCCACCTCAGAGCACCCTGTCCCCATGTTGATGAGGACAGGGCCCCTTCCCGACAACCCTGGCCGTTGGTTGTCGGGGTATGCGGGCGGGAGGCTTATCGGAATCTGGGAGCCCCCTTTAATACCCAGATACCGGCCCCCCACCCTAAGTGAATGGATATGGGGTACGTCGTACCCCTAACCATTCACCTGTAGGAAAAATGTCAAAGTTAATAAATACACCACACAAGGGTTTTTAAAATAATTTATTTTTCTGCTCCAGAGGCTCCCCCTGTCTTCTTTATTAGCTCTTTTACCAGGGGGAGCTTCTTCTTTGACGTCTTCGAGTGGGTGGGGGCCGCCGTCTGGTTCTCTTCCACCGCCGGGGGGGGGGGTCGCTTTTAAAAAAGCCCCCACCCCCCGGCGGGTTTCCTCCGGCGTCTTCGGCGGGGGGCTTCTTCTTCCGCTATCCCGACGGGTCTTCTCCGCTATCCGGGGGGTCTTCTCAACTCTCCGGGGGTCTCCTTCTATGTTCGCCGCTCTCCACTGTTGACTCGGCACACCCCGGTTCTTCCTCTCGCTGTCCGGTGCCTTCTTCTTCCGTGCTGTACGTCTTCTTCTCCTTCCGTGCTGTGAGTTCTTCTTCCGTGCTGTGACGTCATGTTCTTCACTTCTCTTCTTCTCCCGATGTTGACACGTCGCCTTTCCTCGCTGCAATGACGTGTGCGCGGCTTGCATCGGACCTATATAGGCCTCACAGTCCCATCATGCTCTGTACCTACCCATGTGATACCTACCCACCCAAGCTTGAATGGTCCAGCACCAAAGCTCACTCCATACAGACCTCCAGGACAGCTTCTTTCTCCTCCATTATTATTGTCCATTGCTATGCACACTGGGGCAGATTCACGTAGAATCGCCTTACTCTGTGGCGGCGTAACGTATTACATTTACGTTACACCGCCGCAAGTTTTACGGGCAAGTGCTTGATTCACAAAGCACTTGCCTGTAAACTTGCGGCGGCGTAGCGTAAATCCGTCCGACGCAAGCCCGCCTAATTCAAATGGGGCGTGTATCATTTAAATTAGGCGCGTTCCCACGCCGAACGTACTGTGCATGCACCGTCCCTAAAATTTCCCGACGTGCATTGTGCTAAATGAGGTTGCAAGGGCGTCATTGGTTTCGACGTTAACGTAAATGGCGTCCAGCGCCATTCACGGACGACTTACGCAAACGACGTTAAATTTAAAATTTCGACGCGGGAACGACGGCCATACTTAACATTGGCTAGACCACCTAGAGGGCAGGTTTAGTTTTACGCCGCGTATCTCTACAGAAACGGCGTACATTTACTGCGACGGGCAAAGCGTACGTTCGTGAATCGGCGTAACGACTCATTTGCATATTCTGCAATGGAATGCAATGGAATCGCCACCTAGCGGCCGGCCTAGAATTGCAGCCTAAGATCCGATGGTGTAAGTCACTTACACCTGTCGGATCTTTGGGAGATCTATGCGTAACCTGATTCTATGAATCAGGCGCATAGATACGACCGTCGGATCTCAGAGATACGACGGCGTATCAGGAGATACGTCGTTGTATCTCTTTTGTGAATCTGCCCCACTATCTTCACTGTGATTGTACAGACAACTGCTTTCGTCCTACTTCTGCAGCAGCCATGGTACAATGAAACAGATGTCTTCAGGTAAATGATTACCACATTGTTTGTGGATCTAACCATTGTTTAGCCACCATTTGAAAAATGCAGTTTAATAAGGACAGTGCAAGTAATTTTTTTAAGCTAATGTTGCCATTATTATACTCCCTCAAATGGAGCTTAATTCAAATCCAGCAGTAAGCTAAAGCAGGAATCGTCAAACCGTGCCACGTGCACCAAGGTGAGCACATCATGTCTTTTTCACTGAAACCTGGGCATAGTTGATCGTCAGCCCACAACCTTTCAACGCCCTGATATCATTAATGTGAGGATGTTAGTGTGTGAAAGAAGCCCACCCACACTCCCCTTTACTATGCAGCAGGTATTTGAAGTCCCTGCATTTCTGGAAGTGCAAAGTTTTGGTAGATATGAGGTCTGAAGGTGAAGAATTTGGGTTGATCTGAGGTCTAAAGGTGCATTCATTTGGACCAAACAGAGGTATGAAGGTGTAGACATTGGAGTTGATCTGAGGTCTAAAGGTGTAGGAATAAGGGCTAATTTGAGATCTGAAGAAGCATTACATGGGCATATATGAGCTTTGAAGATGCATGCTTTGGGGCTTATTTGAGGCCTGAAAGTTCATTATTTGGGGTTTATAGGAGGTTTGAAGGTACATGCTTTGGGGCTGATCTGAGGTCTAAAGGTATATGAATTGGGGCTAGTTCACAGTAATAGTAACAACAAACATGTTTTGTGTGTGCACTATTTGACCTTATTTATGATGAGAGGTTAAAAATGGAGAGCATATTGTAATATCACATGGTGGAGTACACTGTTGTCACTGTGGGATTGCACATTCATAGCAGATGTTGAATTGATCACAGTTGCACACAAGTTTTGGAAGGTATATTTGGATAAAAGATTCTTATACCCTGTACACACGATCGGAATTTCCGATGGTCTAAAATCCGATGGAATTTTTCATCGGAATTCCGTTCAAGCTGTCTTGCATACACACTGTCAGACCAAATTCTGACCGTCCAAATTGTGGTGACGTAAAACACTACGACGAGCCGAGAAAAATTAAGTTCAATGCTTCCGAGCATGCATCAAATAGATTCTGAGCATGCATGGGTTTTTTCTCCATCGGAGTTGCACACAGACGATAGGGACAAAAAAAATGTTCTATTTCTAAACACCGAAGGAAAAAAGTCAGATGGGGCCCACACACGATAGGAATTTCCGATGAAAAAAGTCCATCTGACTTTTTTCATCGGAAATTCCGATCGTGTACAACGCGGCATTAGTTGTATTGGGACAAAACATATTTTTAACAGTTGAGGTAGTTATGCACTAATACACTGTGCATATATGTATTTTTAAGTTATGTTACACTATTTTTGTTTTTTTAATTATATTTAGGGGTGTGATGCAATTAATTATCAGTGTTTTAGCTGCAACCTGGTGAGTTTATTGGAGTTTATGTAACACTGCACAGATTGCTACCCACCCTGACCTAATGTGTCATTTATTACACACTTTTTAGTACCCTGTTTTCTTACAGTACATGTAAATCATAACAATGAACTTCTATTATATGGTCAATGTATGTCTGTTAAATAATACCATTGAAAGTGTTTTGTTATAACTGTTTAAGTTCAAAAATACCTGTTAATCTTGCCAGAAATTGTGTGAATTGATTACTTCCTGTGCTATCTAAATGTGTTAACTGTTTTCAGTTACACTATTCTTAGCTTTCTCTGAGGACTACATAACCATACCCTTCAATGTTAATAACAATAGGAAAGGGGCAGGTTTCTGTGGTCCTATCTTGTTTCTGTCATTATGATACTGAATGGTGAGTGAGCGTTGTCATCTTTAGACTTGAAGCCTGTTACTTACAAAATCACCAGGTGAAAAAATCCTGAAAAAACAAAATTAATGCAGCCACCACATTAACCACTTAAGGACCGCCGCCTGTAAATATACGTCAGCAGAATGGCACGGCTGGGCAGATGTACGTACCGGCACGTCCTGTAGATCTACCCAGCTGTGGGTCGCGGGCGTGGGCCCGTGACCCGGTCCGAAGCTCCGGGGCCTGTGGGACCCGCGGACCCGATCACCGCTGGTGTCCCGCGATTGGTCCCCGGAACTGAAGAACGGGGTGAGCCGCGTGTAAACACGGCTTCCCCGTGCTTCATTGTGGCGGCTGCATCGATCGTGTCATCCCCTTTATAGGGAGACACAATCGATGATCTCACTCCTACAGCCACACCCCCCTACAGTTGTAAACACACACTAGGTGAAACATAACCCCTTCAGCGCCCCCTGTGGTTAACTCCCAAACTGCAACTGTCATTTCCACAATAAACAATGCATTTTAAATGCATTTTTTGCTGTGAAAATGACAATGGTCCCAAAAATATGTCAAAATTGTCCGAAGTGTCTGCCATAATGTCGCAGTCACGAAAAAAAAATTGCTGATCGCCGCCATTAGTAGTAATAAAAATGCAATAAAACTATCCCCTATTTTGTAAACGCTATAAATTTTGCGCAAAATCCAACCGATAAACGCTTATTGCGATTTTTTTTACCAAAAATATGTAGAAGAATACGTATCAGCCAAAACTGAGGAAAAAAACTTTTTTTTATATATATTTTTGGGGGATATTTATTATAGCAAAAAGTAAAAAATATTGCATTTTTTTTAAAATGGTTGCTCTATTTTTGTTTATAGCGCAAAAAATAAAAACCGCAGAGGTGATCAAATACCACCAAAAGAAAGCTCTATTTGTGGGAAAAAAAGGACGTCAATTTTGTTTGGAAGACACGTCCCACGACCACGCAATTGTCAGTTAAAGAGACGCAGTGCCGAATCGCAAAAAGGGGCCTGGTCCTTTACCTGCATTTTGGTCCGGGGCTTAAGTGATTAAAAGGACTTGTAGCTGAAATATATACTTTTTTTTGTTTTGGGTTTGGATACCTTAAATTGCCTCCAGTTTGTTGCTTCTCATGTCATTCTTATTGTGCATCTTAACCTAAAAAAAACTAAAATTTAATATATTGCAGCCAGTCCAAAAATATAATGGCTGCATTTGTTTTCTTTTTTAAAATGTTATTTCTACCTGGCGTCCCTGCCACCAGGGCCGTCTTAATAGCATCATGGGCCCCTGGGCAAAGTAATGCTATGGGGCCCCTACAATGGAGACAGTGGCCCAGATTCAGGTAGATTTGCCCATTACTTACACCTGAGCCGCTCAGCTGAATTTCTCTGCGCTGGAGCAATTTTGCCAAATTGCCACCTGATTCAGGAATCGTTTGTTCAGTTAATTTGCTCCTGTTTAAGGCAAAGCTGAGGGCGCAAGGCCGTGCAAGTCAAAGTGGGTGTGCCCCTATGTAAATGAGGAATTTTCGGCTCAGCAGAGGTTTGCGCCGGGCGCGCGCATGCGCAGTTAGAGCGCTGCCGTCTGCGCATGCGTCAAACTGCGCCTAGCATAATTTCAGGGCAAATCCTGCTCAGCTGCTTGCACTGAGCAAATAAATAGGAGCAGACTTGCGCAGGTTCTTTGCTGAATTTCATCCTGCTTTTTCCTACCCCCCCTGAGCAAGGAAATTCAGCCCATTTGCAAGACATGGCACCTCCCAAAGGGACCAAAAAAAGGAAGGCCAACTTTGTGGCTGCGGAGATGGACATCCTGATTGCTGCACTCCAGCAGCATAAGGAAGTCCTATATGGTGCCCAGCGGGCAAACACCACCATTGCCCAAAGGAGGGCTATATATGAAGCCATTGCCCTGGACATCAATGCCCTGGGTAATGAAGTGCGTACCTGGGATGACATCCAGAAGAAATTAAATGATATGAGGCGCAGGGTCCGAGATAAACTGGCCCTTATCAGGAAACATACCGGTGGCACGGGAGGTGGGCCGCGATGTATGATCCGGCTCAATCAGGAGGAGCAGCTTATTGCACAAACATTTGTGCAGGAGCAGGTGGAGGGACTTGAAGGGTACGACTCCACTGTTGGGAACTTGGGGACTGGTAAGTTTTTTTTCTTTCATATCTGCTGTGCATCATGGGAGGGGGTACAAGTGAACATATTTGTGGGTAGAAGTGAAGATGTAAGTATTATTTTTCTTTCATATCTGCTGTGCATCATGGGAGGGGGTACAAGTGAACATATTTGTGGGTAGAAGTGAAGATGTAAGTATTATTGTTCGTACATATCTGCTGTGCATCATGGGAGGGGGTACAAGTGAACATATTTGTGGGTAGAAGTGAAGATGTAAGTATTATTTTTCTTTCATATCTGCTGTGCATCATGGGAGGGGGTACAAGTGAACATATTTGTGGGTAGAAGTGAAGATGTAAGTATTATTTTTCTTTCATATCTGCTGTGCATCATGGGAGGGGGTACAAGTGAACATATTTGTGGGTAGAAGTGAAGATGTAAGTATTATTTTTCTTTCATATCTGCTGTGCATCATGGGAGGGGGTACAAGTGAACATATTTGTGGGTAGAAGTGAAGATGTAAGTATTATTTTTCTTTCATATCTGCTGTGCATCATGGGAGGGGGTACAAGTGAACATGTGAGAAGTGTGTTGCACCAGCAAAATATTTCGTTTTGGTGTCATCCACAGGTGGTGATGAGGAAGAAGAAGCTGGGCCATCTTCGGCTGCGGCTCGACCCAGCCCATCCAGACCAGAGCCAGGGGTGCAGTCAGGCCCCATGGACATTCTGGCTATGCTGGTCCAGGAGGAGATCATACCGGGGACAAGTATTGAGGAGCAAGTGGTATTGGAGGAGGATTCCTTTTTCCTCATCCAGGAGGACTCTGGCTCCCTCCAGGAGGATACCACCATCCCTGTGCAACCCACCACCCCCCCGCCCAGCACGTCATCCCCCTCCAGGGCAAGCCCCTCCAGGGCAAGCCCCTCCCTTGTGGACCCCTCCCCTTCTCCCTCTGTCCCTGGCCGAGCCTCTCCTCCCAGGAAGGCTCTGTCCAAAACGAGGCATATACCCTCCAGCCTCCGTGACGGTCTGCTGGAGGAGCAGGCCCTGCAGACCCGCCATATAGGGGCCATGGTGGGAGAGGTGCGTCGTCTGGCGGACAGCATGGCATCCACCTCCACCTCTATGCAGCATGCCCTCACCCTGCATGAGGACCGGGACAAACATGTCGCACAGAGCCTGGGGGAAATTAGTGGCAACTCTAAGGCCATAGTCACCTGCTTGGTGGCTCTGGAGACCACACCAGCTTTGTTAAGCAGGATGACAGCTGCGGTGGAGGCCAATACCGCTGCTGTGCAGGCCAACACCGCTGCAGTGCAGTAGGAGGCGAGAGTTACCCGCCGGCATCAGCGGGATACCACCACCCGCCAAATGCGGATGTTGGCCCAGACCAACACCATCCTTGCCCGCCTGGCCAACGCCATGGAGGGCATGCAGCCACCACCTGCAAGGAGTGTGGAAGTAGGGGTTGATGCTCCTCCCCCCCCTCCTCCCCCCCCTCCATCCCCACCCCATGCCTCCTCCGCACCACGGAGATTGAGGAGCCGGAGCCGGGGCACCCTTGGCCCAAAGAAAAAAACAAAAAAATAATTTTATGTCTACATTTTTTTTTTCAACACAATATGATTTTTTTATTATTTTTCTATATGCTCAGGGTATGAGATTTTTTTTCTTTTATATGCTCAGGATATGAGTTTTTATATTTATTTGTAGTCCCTACACACGGTGAGGAGTGTATACTACAGTGTGACTGGTGTGTGAATGGGGGGGGGTGGCACTCCTGCTGGAAAAGGGGTGTCACCCTCTGCCATGTGAAAGGTGTATGAATGGACAGCAACATAATTGGAGCCTTGACGCGGCGTTGCTGCTCCATAATACCATGGGGTATTGTTGGGTCTAATCCAATTTGGGGTGCATGTGTTGGGTGTGTGCTAGGGACTACAGTGGTGTACATACATGCATTATACTTGTGACAAGATCAGGGTGTGTTTAATGTGCAAAGAGACGTTCCACAAGACCATTCCGGATTGCTCTTCCCTCAGAAGATCCGGTAGTGTTTCTTGGGGGGGGGGTTGCGTGGTTCGGGGGTAAGGTCATTGCGTAGCTCAATGTGCATGCCCCTTCTTAGAGCTAAATTGTGGAGAATACTACATGCCCCTACGATTTGGCATACAAAGTTGGGTGAATACAACAGGGTCCCCCCTGATTTATCCAGACATCTGAATCGAGATTTAAGGATGCCAAATGTGCGTTCCACCACCGCACGGGTACGTGCATGGGCTTCGTTATATCTTTCCTCTCCTGGTGTTTGAGGGTTACGAAATGGGGTCATCATGTGAGGTCCCAGGGCATATGCAGAGTCACCTGGAAGGGAAAAGACAGGAGGATGTTAGTCGTGCATGTGCCCCTTGTGATGTGTGCATCATGGGGGGGGGGGGGGCAGTCATACCTGACACCCATGTCACTCACCAATCAGCCAGCTGTCTCCATACATGTTCTGGTCAAACTCGGTTGGGATGGGGCTGTGTCGGTAAATAAAACTGTCATGGCTTGACCCTGGGTGTTTGGCACGGACATGCCATATGAGGCCATGTGCATCCACAATCATCTGCACATTTATCGAATGCCAATGTTTCCTGTTGCAGTAGATATGCTCGAGGAGCCGGGGGGGGCGTAGTGCCACATGGGTACAATCTATTGCACCCACAGTGCGTGGAAATCTGGCTAATGCATAAAAATCACTGATTGCCTTCTGCCGCAGGTCAGACGTGGTTGGTTTGATAAATTGTGTGCCCATTCGTCTGAGTATTGCAGGGATCACTTGGTGCACACACCTGCTCATGCTGGATTGGGACATCCCCGCCACCACTCCACCTGTGCACTGAAATGAGCCAGTTGCCAAAAAATGAAGGGTTGCCACTACCTTCACCAGTGGCTGCACTGCCTGTCCCCGATGGGTCGGGCTGCTGATGTCATCCTGCAGGATTGTTACCAACTCAAGGATGATTTCAGGGCTGAAGCGAAACATGCGATACACCTCAGTATCACTCATATGAAAAAGGTTGTAGCGCCCTCTGTAAATCCTCTCCCGTGCCCTCCTACGAGTCGGCTCAGTCAATAGAATATCAAGAACCATAGCTGCCCCTGGCATGTTGGTGCACAGATGTGAGGTCCCGAAAATGTGGGTGCTCTGCTTGTTCAGCTCGTCTGTCTAGGTGCTGCTGAAGTTGCGCGCTCCTTCAGATGACATTTGGCCATCTTTTGCTAACTTGCCCCTGCTTTTAGCAGGAGCAAGTTTGCCCAGGGAAAAAAGCTTGCGCGCTTCCAGCGCAAGATGCGCATCACACGCGCATGTTTCTGAATCATCGGCAGTACCTAATTTGCATATTCGCTGAGGGAATTCCATGAAGGCGCACCCGCGCAAAATTGCGCGAAAATTGCGCAGGAACAGCTAGGCTGCGTGCGCGGGAAAATGGCCGCATTTCAGGCTTAACTGGTTTACAGAATCAGCCGCAAATTTGCATGGGAGCAAATCAGTACTTGCGCGGCGCAAATCACACTTGCTCCCGCGCAAGTGCTTCTTGAATCTGGGCCAGTGTAAGTAAACAGACATCAAGTCGGTAGGAGGCACCCTTTGGGTGGAGCTCCACATTAACTACATGAACAATCATTCTGTACAGCAAAGAAACAGTGGGAAAATACGTCATACATAAAGTAACAAAGCTGTCCTGTGCATATAATATATCTGCTAGATTGTTGCCTCTCCAGCACTCTGACCCCTCTACACCCCAGATATCCCCCCCATCGCTCTCAGTGTCATTATGGGGCCCCCAATTTCGGGGGAGCGTGGGCTCAAGGACCAGCTGCTTTGGGGAAGGTGCATGGGGGCCCCCATGCAGCTGGGGCCCCTGGGCAGTGCCCAGGTGTGCCCTCTCATTAAGACACTCATTATAAATTATCTTATTTTAAGCTGTATGCTCCTGATTTGAACGCCTCATCATCTTCTCATCATCTTCATAACATAGAGGGATATTATATTCCACAGAAATACATTTGGTAGAGCTGATAAATAAAAGTTTCAGAATTTATTGTAGGCTCAAGGGGTATTTTTGTGTCATAGTTTGTCATTTTTAAACAGACAAAACATGGGGAAATGTGCATACATTGATAAGATGTACTAAATATGTTTTGTTTTTACTGTGTTCACTTTAATTTAAATACACTTTAATTTAAATTAAAAAATAATAATCCAAGTGAGTCTGTATATCTTTGAATCACAGTTTACTACCAATTTTTTACTTTTAAATGATAATAACCTTTATATGCTTTTATAAATGCAGCAGTTTTACAACTTAGACAAGAAACAGTGGCTACCATCTGGTGGGTTTCAAAATAGCCCTAGCATCTGGTAGGCTACAAAATAGTCCTAAGGGACAAAAGGCCCCATCCCCTGATAACTACCCAAGCTCAAGCTCAACTTCTCTTAGTAATTATCATTTTTATAATTGCATAAACTGATGTCATACTTGACCTTACAGGAAAACTGAAGCCTAGCCCTTGTAAATATAGTGAGCTTGAAGTTTTTTTATAACTGGCAATTAATGTAGTGATGTAGGAAACAGAGGAGCAGTAAAAGCCAAAGCAAAGCTTAGAGAAGCATCTTTAAGCAATCGCATTTTCAAAGGTAGGCAAACACTTGTGAAATTCCTCCCAATTCTCCTTACAGTAGGTGTCCAAGTCTACTCAGGAGCAGCTATAACTCTGCAGCCTGTGCACTGAAGAACAAAGCCTGTGCTCAAACAACTTTAGTATATTAGCTTTTTGTATGCATCTAATGCTCCTATAGACATTGATCATCATAAATGTCAATAAAGGGTTTTTGTTTGTTTTTTTCCCAAGAGACTCATACATTTGAGAACTGACCTTTGCTTTCTTGTACAAACAAAAGCGTGGGTGTCTTCACTTCAATAGACTTAAACTGAGATTTCAGTAAACAGTCAAATCAGTTAAAAGTGGGAAGTGCTCTGACTGGCAAACTTCAAAAACATTAGAAGAACATTGCCATGTTGCCAGATGAAGTAGAAGTAGAAGGAATTTTCTGCAAGGTGGAAGAAATGATTCACTTCAATATATTTTTCTCTTATCTACTTTTTCAAAATACTGTATTTATTGGCGTATAACACTCACTTTTTTACCCTGATAATAGAGGGTAAACTGTGCCTGCGTGTTATACGCAGGGGGCTGTGGAAAGTGTTTTCCCTGAAACTTCCCTCTAAGGCCCCATACACACGACCAAACATGTATGCTGAAACTGGTCCGCGGGCCAGTTTCAGCAGACATGTTTGGTCGTGTGTGGGCGCGAGCGGGCCGAATTCCAGCAAACATTTGCCCGCCTGGCCTTTTCCCAGCGGACAAATATTCCTGGACGTGTTTTAAAACCGTCCGCTGGAATCCTGCCCGCTCGGACATGTACGGTCGTCAGTACAGACCTACCCTACATGTCCAGGCGCCCGCCGTCCCTCGCATGCGTCGAATGACTTCGACGCATGCGTGGAAGCCTTTAAATGGCAGGCCCGCCCACGTCTCCGCGTCATCGCCGCGTCATCGTCGCGGCGACGACGCGGACACGCCCCGCGTAATGTTTACGCGCGGACTTCTGTACGATGGTGTGTACAACCATCGTACAGAAGCCCTCTGGCAGACATGTACGGTGAAAACGGTCCGACGGACCGCTTTCACCGTACATGTTTGTTCATGTGTACCCGGCCTTAAAGTTAGGGTGAGTGTTATAAGCCTGTGCGTGTTATACGCCGATAAATACGGTATTTTTTTCACTTGAACACCACGTTTTCCTTTTGTGCCTTTAGAAACTGTGAACGTTTTCAACCTGTAGCAAATGTAAAATAAAGTAATATATACAGTATATATTTGAGTAAACTTGGCACAGTTTGACTTTTCTTTATTTCCAATTGGCAGTGCCTGTCTACCATTAAACCATAGCATGGAAAATGTTACCATAAAAGAACATCGGTATGCAGAGAACTTCATCACCACAACAATGTTCCCTATAACCGGATTCAACCTTATTATTCTAGAGTTTGTCTTCTCCAAAGGACAGCCATTCAGACAGCGTTTATATACTAACTGTGAGTTGCAATTTCATGTCTGAATATAAAAAATATAATTCAATATATGTTTATACCCTTTACCTCTACTCTCCTGCTGACATCATTGCTACGTGTATGATAGAATGCAGTGCAGAATTTGTGTCCCCCCCCCCCCCAATGCCAATCACAAAACACAATCTCTGATGATGCTTTGGCTGTGCATTTTGTGTTAGCCAAGAGTAGTTGGTGTTCTATCTAGTGGGACTAATAGCTGCAAAACTATAAAAATGCTGCTGCAATTGGACGTTTGGCTAACTTATTGACTATCTATCTATCTATCTATCTATCTATCTATCTATCTATCTATCTATCTATCTATCTATCTATCTATATATATATCTGTCTGTCTGTCTGTCTGTCTGTCTGTCTGTCTATCTATCTATCTATCTATCTATCTATCTATCTATCTATCTATCTATCTATCTATCTATCTATCTATCTGTCTATCTATCTAACTGTCTATCTATCTAACTGTCTGTCTATAAATGTCACAGCACAGTGATTGAACACTATCAATAATATTTGTTATAATGCATTTATATTTTTCTTTTTAGATCTACTTACCTGTTTGATGATTGTGCAAGTGACAGTTTATGTGTTTGTGTTGTTTGCTGACATTGAAGATATGTACACTGTTCTGGAGGTATAGTATTTTGTAACAATTGTCTTAATTATTGTAAAAGACTACCCAGCATAAAATCTGCGTAACTATGAGGACTTATTTTAGCTATCTTACCTATTTTAGGTAATTGATGAGTATTTTATATATATATATATATATATATATATATATATATATATATATATATATATATATATATATATAACTTCTCCTTTAAGCCCTGCATCAAGTCACTCTTCGAATCCTTGCCAATTTCACTCTCTTCTTACTCTTGCCCAGGGCCGATCCAGGGTGCACAGGGTGCTTTACACCCAGGCGCCTGCAGAGGTGGGGATGCCGAAGTGCCATTTTCCCCGCTCCCTCCTTCTCTCCTTGTTTGTGTCTGTCCAGAACTAGTGTTCTGAGCATAGATGTGTGTCCGTCCAGAACTGATGTGTGTGCATAGGGCAGCCCATCCAGTCTGGCAGTGCTCGGGGGAGGGGTCGCTCCTCTTCCTGACACAAGGGTTCTATTTTTCAGTGACTGCTGAGTGCTGATGTGCTTCTCTTCCTGTATTGTGTCTATTGTTAAGAGATCATGTAAGGATCCCAGGTTAATGAAGACTTTGTGGGGGAGCATCTCTGTGGTTCAGTCATTGCCATAGAAACATATGTAAAGGGGAGGGGTTAGTAAAATGGCCATGGCCATGCCCATGTGGGGGCGCCAGAAATATTTCTGCACCCAGGCGCCTGTGACCCTAGGATCGGCTCTGTTCTCACCTTGACTCCTGCAACTCCCTTAGTATCTAACATTCCTCTTTTCCAATACCTCCATGGGTTTAAATATTGACAACAACTTACAAGGCCATCTAAAACTCTGTCCCCAGCTATATTAACAACCCTTATCTCAAGAACCAAACCATCCTCTTCACTCCTCCCAAGACCTCTCTTGCTCATATTCAAGACTTCTTCAGAGCCTCTCCCATCCTCTGGAACTCCCTATTTCAATCTGTACTGCTATCTCTTACAATGTCAGCCTTTAGGTGATCCTCTTCAGTACAGGCAAGTCTATATTTTCTCAGTCAGCTCATTCCCACACATCTACCTTTTGTATCACTTCACCCCCCCCCCTTAGTTTATAGGCTTTCATGAGCAGCCCTCTCTAAACCCTCTTGTCTTAAATTGTATTGTAATTGTAATGTCTCCCCTCATTTTGTAAAGCACTTTGTTTAACTGTTCAGATAAACCATGAACCCATTCTGCAGGGAACATTTTTTATTGCTGTAGTTCCACCTCAGAAGTAGGTGCTGGATATTTTGGGTTGTTTTTGGATGTTTTCTATATAATATTTTCCAACAACAAATTGATTTAATCATTGCCAACCTGTATCTCTATGTATCTGTCTATCTATCTATACAGTATATTCCATTCATGTATCAATTTAATTGAAACTATTTCAGAGGGTTTATTTGCTGTTGACCCTATGTTGCAAAGTCCACAAACATTAAAACCAAAAGTAACATCATGTAACATCACATAAAACTAGCAATGCAATATTACGTGACACATGCTTGCTTCTGTGTTCTAACATGTGTATGTTACAAAAGCGACTGACAGAATGTTTTCTATATTTCCTCAATTACAGTTTTTCTCCATTGGTTTGGCTCATTTCTTGAAATAGAAATGACATTCTCAAAACAACATGGACAAATCTCCAAACCACTTCGCAATTGTTCACAACTGAATGGCATTTCTCATTAATTTCATCAAATTGCAAATGTCTCAGTACATGTCTCATTGTCTCAGTACATTTTTCAAATGATTTAGTACAAGTAGCCTACATTTAGCACAATTTACAATTGAATAGATCTTGTTGATCTAAACTGATTGTCATTTCTTCAGTCTAATGGTCGTTCTCTCCAAAACAGGTCAGCGTCATTTCATTGTTTAAGTCATCACATGCACAATAGTCTGTTCAATTGTCAAAATGATTCAGGAACATAATACCATGAATACCATATATGAATCTCTTGGAACATTTGATAAAATGATTACAGCAATTGACAGTCGGGTGCAACTAGAACTTGACTAACAAAGGAGGAGTTGGAGTTGGTCTCAGATGACCAATCAAACAGTATGTTTAGTTACTGTACCTGACAGGTGCTGTCCATGATTGTGAATGCTGCCAAACATGTATATATAGAGCTTGACCATGCAGGAACAGTACAATTTCTAAACATGGAGTCACCTGGCCAAGTAAATGAACAATGGCAACTGTCTGCTCGAGGAAGAAGAAGAGGAGGAGGAGTAAGGGTGTGTGGTGGTGGAATAGGGGGAAGAGGCCGAGGAGCACGAAGACACCATGCTGTCCCTGATGAAATTCGGGCCACAATTATAGACCATGTCATCAACCATGGCCTCACAATCAATGATGGAATTATATAATGTATAGGACAGGACACTGTGCATAGAGCAACAAATATGTTTATTCATTTACATATTCATTTAGTGTGTGTGATAGGCCTACAGTATAACAGTATCTTACCTCAGTGGGATGTTACGTATGATACTAACAATGACAAGAAAAATATTGTAGATGTAGCGCCTGTGTACTTCCAAGTACCGATGCTATTACTTTACAGTAAAAGTGAAGGGATAATCAGAGTGTAGTTGACTCTGATTCTGATTGCAATTTTACAAAGGGTCTCTGTTTCAGCTGGGCTGTGCTGCGGGTTCATTCTGTGGTTGTATGGGGCAATGTGAATTTTCACCATGGCCCGCTTATCAGGGCCTGGTTCACTGCTCATCCAAGGATGGATATGGTGTTCCTACCACCTTACTCTCCTTTCCTCAATACTATTGAGGAGTTTTTCTCCGCTTGGAGGTGGAGAGTGTATGAGCATCGGGCTCAAGATCAGAGGTCCCTGCTCCATACAATGGACGCTGCCTGTGAGGATATTACAGGAGATCAGTGTAGGGGATGGTTGCAACATGCACGCAGTTTCTTCCCTCGTTGCATCGCAAGGGAGAATATACGCTGTGATGTTGACGAAAATCTGTGGCCAGACAGACAGCAGCGTGTGGATGGGCAGGAGGGTGAGGATGGTGGACAGGAGAGGGAGGGTGAGGATAGTGGACAGGAGAGGGAGGGTGAGGACAGTGGGCAGGAGGGTGAGGACGGTGGACAGGAGAGGGAGGGTGAGGACAGCAACCAGTGAAGAGATGTTACAGAAGTTGTAAAACCCCAGCTTTATTTACAGCATTGTAGGCTAAATGTAATTTTCCTTGTTTCATGTTTGTGCATTTAAATTTCCGTATATATGTATGCTGTATACATTTTCTTTTTACTCTGAAGTATGGAAGTTACCGTATTTATCGCGGTATAACGCGCTCCCGCGTATACCGCGCACCCCTAAAGTTGCCCTGAATCCTGTGGAAATAAGTATTTTTTTTACTTACAGTTGTGGTGTCTTGCGCGGCGTCCATCGGCGGCCTCGTCGGGCCCGGCGTCCGTCTGCGGCTTCGGGTGTCCTCTTCGTCGGGTCCGGCGTCCTTCTGCGGCTTCGGGTGTCCTCTTCGTTGGGTCTGGCGTCCTTCTGCGGCGTCCTCGCATCCTCCCCGCTCGTTTCCCGCGCCGAGTTTGAATACTGCGCCGACATATACCGAGCGCAGTACACTCGTGTATCGTCGGGCAGGCTCGGCAACTCTCGCGCTGACGTCCTGTACGCTCAGGACGTCAGCGCGAGAGGCGCCGAGACTGCCCGAAGATACACGAGTGTACTGCGCTCGGTATATGCCGGCGCAGTATTCAAACTCGTGGCGGGAAAGCGGGTATTAGCGTATACCGCGCACCCACGATTTTGCCCTGATTTTCAGGGCAAAATAGTGCGCGGTATACGCCGATAAATACGGTACTTTGTGTGTGAATGATAATGGTTACAATCAGGCCCGGACTGGCCATAGGGCAGACCGGGCATATGCCCGGTGGGCCGGCCCGGCCAGGGCCACCCGCTCTGTAGCCTGTAGCTGTTCAGGCCGCACAGCGGGAGGTAAGCGCCGACCGCGGCCTGAACATGGTTAACACAGGCCGTGGCCGCTGCTCGCCGCTACCGCTATGCGGCTGTGTCATCAGCAGAACTTTCGGCTGCATTGGCTGAGCTGTGTGTCTCTCTCACACACACACAGCTCAGCCTCAGAGCCGATACAAACAGTTCAGCTCTGCTCCCAGGGACTGCTCCTCCTCCAGCCAAGGTGTCTGCATGGTGGGGCAAGGGGGAAAGCTGCAGGCTGCTGGCAGGACGTTTCCCCCGCTCACCCCCTCCCCTTCTCTTGTCGGGACTCGGCAGCACATGTGAGGAGAAAGCTATTGTTCTCCCCTCACCATTGGCCACAACAGCAGCAAATCGGAAGAAATGGAGGGGCATCATGGGAAATGCAGTCCCAGAGATAGGTGGCCCAATTGTTTTCAGCAGGGAGCTGACTACTTTTCCCAACATGCACTCTGCTGGGGGAGAGAGAGAGAGAAAACCAGAAACATGCTGAGGAGTGCTTATAGCATCTATTATAGGAGACATGAAAAACGAAAGAGGAGACTGTGCTGGGGTAACTAATAGCCCCGGCACCACCAAAGAGAGCAACACTGTGCCGCACCACCAGAGAGAGCCGCGCTGTGCCTCACCACCAGAGAGAGCCACGCTGTGCCGCACCACCAGAGAAAGCCACGCTGTGCCGCACCACCAGAGAAAGCCACGCTGTGCCGCACCACCAGAGTAAGCCACGCTGTGCCGCACCACCAGAGAGAGCCACGCTGTGCCGCACCACCAGAGACAGCCACCAGAGAGAGAGTGCCACGCTGTGCCGCACCACCAGAGAGAGAGTGCCACGCTGTGCCGCACCACTAGAGAGAGAGTGCCACGCTGCGCCGCACCACCAAATAGAGAGCGCCACGCTGCACCGCACCACCAGAGAGAGCCACGCTGTACCACACCACCAGAGAGAGCCATGCTGTACCGCACCACCAGAGAGAGCCACGCTGTACCGCACCACCAGAGAGAGAGCTGCACCGCACCACCAGAGAGAGCCACGCTGCACCGCACCACCAGAGAGAGCCACACTGTACCGCACCACCAGAGAGAGAGCTGCACCGCACCACCAGAGAGAGCCACGCTGTACCCGCACCACCAGAGAGAGAGCCACGCTGTACCCGCACCACCAGAGAGAGAGCCACGCTGTACCCGCACCACCAGAGAGAGAGCCACGCTGTACCCTCACCACCAGAGAGAGAGCCATGCTGTACCCGCACCACCAGAGAAAGCGCCATGCTGTCCAGCACCACCAGAGAGAGAGCAGGTCAGTGTCACGGGGCAGTGTGGTGACAATAGGAGACAGAGAGTACTAGCATTGTATGGCCAAAATAGGACTGGGACACTGTAATAAAAATGGGACTGCACTGTAAAGGGGCAATGTAATCATGGCAGGGCCCCTTTGCAGTGCAGTCCCCTTTATATCACAGTCCATTACAGTGTGGAGGACCAACAGCAGCCACCCCCATGAATGGCGACAACCCCCCCCCCCCCCCCCAGTGACCAGGCTGCTCAGTCTAAAAATGCCCGGGCCTATTTTTTGTCCCAGTCCGGGCCTGGTTACAATACTGTAAAGTAATTTTTCCTTGGCAGTATGAGTGCAATGTGTGATGTCAAACCTTGGAGGCGACTCTTACCCTAAAATCTTTTCTTTTTTTTCAGTTTTATACACAATTGTATTCAGTTAGCTAGACAGTAACCATTGTCAATGAAGGACTGGGCTAAGACTGAAAGGTGGACATGAGGGATATTTCAATGGTCCTCTGCCATAGAGACAAAACATCGAAACATTTTGACTCGCAGCGCTTACACAATGCCAAAGGGATGAAGCATTTTGGGGGCACTGACTATTTGAATGAGAAAGAAATTTAGTTTTGACACATGAGTGAACTGTTTTGGGAAAGATATGAACTTTTGAAGGTGAACCATGGTGTTGTGCCAAACCATCCGGGTTATTTTGGCAAAAGTACCAAGAGAGCTGAGAACGTCCGGTCTGTATCAAGAAATGAGCCAAAGCAATTGAGAAAAATATTTGCCATTTTGAGGGCACTGACTCTTTATATGGGAAATGAATACGGTTTTGAAACAAGAGTGAACAGTTTTGGGAGAGATATGAGCTTTTGCACCTGAGTTATAGTGTTGTGCTAAACTGTAAGACTGTTTTGCCAAATGATCTTAGAGTTTTGAGAATGTAATTTCTGTTTCAAGAAATGAGCTAAATCAATAGAGAAAAACTGTAATAAATTATTATTATTGGTTCTGTCTTTGTTCTCAGCTGGTGTGTACCCCGTATTACTGGAGAGTGAACATCTTTATCATGATAGTTGTTTTATTTATCATGTCGTACATTGGAGAGGTAACTTAACACATTATTTTCTTACAGTTATGCATGACTATAGTAAACGGTACTAAGAAAAGCATGCAGTGTCATGACATACAGTCAAAAGTCACAACAAATCCAAATCTTGTCCGATATCTCCAACAGTACTATCCACCCATCCCCATCCCCAGAATTAGCATTATTGAAATGATTGAATTTAGAAATTGACAACCTCTCTCCCCTCAACAGACGTGTCGCTACGCATATCCTTTTAGCAACAAGACTTTGTGTAGCTGGACATTGGAAATTTTCTAGCCCCTTTATGATTTTCAAAACTATAGACCTAGTCTAGAATCAATGCTACTACAACATGATGATGGCCTCAAGTAAATGCTGCTATGCCCAGGTGGTTCTCCTCTGGCAGCCTTGGAAACAATGGTTATAAAATAAACACCATGCTGATATCACATAATATGCACTAAGCTCTTTTCCTAATGTAGCTGTGTATTGCCACTAGTTACTAACATCCACGCATATCCACCCTGCTGCCAGGCTTCCATACATCATTCTCCAGTAGACAATGAACAGCGTGGTTTTGTTTTTGTTGTTTATTTGGGGGATATAACTTGGTTGGTGAAGGGGTATGGGATGACCATAGAACAAATTACATTTTCCATGTTATAGCAGTTGCGCTTTAAACTGGAAATGGTCCTTGTGACTTTTCTGATTAACTTGAAGAATTGATATAGCGGTTGCGCTTTGCATATTCTGAATAGAGCACTTAGAAGATAGGTGGACCCTAACCTTGACAGACTCTGACTTTACACTTATCCTCTGCACAACTCCTGCAGACTGTTACTCCTCCTCTGCACAAACTCCTGCAGACTTTTGGGACCATTGTCATTTATACAGCTATTAGTGCTATAAAAATGCACTGATTACTGTGTAAGTGTCACTGGTAGGGAAGGGGTTAAACACTAGGGGGCGATCAAGGGGTTAAGTGTGTTCTAGGGAGTGATTCAAACTGTAGGGGGGATTGTCTCACTAGAACATGGCAGAGATCAATGCTCCGATGACAGGGAGCAGTAGATCCCTGTCATGTTGCTAGGCAGAACAGGGAAATGCCTTATTTACATAGGCATCTCCCCATTCTGCTGCTCCGTGACCCATTCGGGGTCCCTGGCTGACATTGAGTCTGCGGGACCGGCAGGCATGCTCACGAAGTATGCGGCGCGCACGCGTGCCCACTATGCTGCGATTTAAAGGGTGATGTACAGGTACGCCCATTTGGCCAGCCATTCCATTGTGTCAATGTATATTGTCATGCACTGGCTGGCAAGGGGTTAAGGAAGCACACTATTACTGCTCTCCAACTGACTGAGGGCTCATATAAACAAGCATTGCCAGGGACAATTATTGCCGCTGCATGTGTATATCCCTTTACAGCTGCCATTACAGTTTGGAGGGGTAGTCAGTTTTGAAGGCGGTAAAAATACAGCTCAACCATCTATTCTTATTGCCCTCTAGCCTCTAGCCTCAGTGTTGCAGAATGTGATGATGACTATTAGTAGCTCACTTGTTCTTTGGATTGAAATGTTTAAAATTAAATGTTATGGCAGTGTTGGCGGGAAGTAAAGTGTAAACCATTTAGATTTGATTTGATTTCTCTGGATTTTGTTTTAGGAATTGTTTATTGAAAACCGAAAACTCTGGCTCTGGTTTAAGAGAATATTTAACTACAAATCAAAAAGTCAGTATAGGAAACTACAGAGGAAACTGCAGAAAGATTCTGAGTGGCCTCCAAATAACAGGACAGACTATGCAATTCAGACTGTTCCCGTAAAGAGCACTGATATCGTTTACAGTAAGCCCAATTACAGCAACTCACCACATGGGAAAGAAGTGATTTCAGAACATACAATTGTAACAGCCATGTGAGTGCGGAAATTAAAGACTTTTCAAATTCCAAGACTTTTTTTGTTGTGGTGTTTACTGACTACACTAATATCCAGTGACATCTAGTCTCATGTGAATGTTATTTTTTTTCTTTCAGTCTAAAGCAAGCCATACACGGTCGAATTTGGAAAAAAAAATAATTTTCAAAATCAGAAAGTTTGTTTTTTTGTGATCCGATGATGCCACCATTGATTTTCTAAATTCGGCCGACCAAGCCTTCATGTTGCTACAGAAAAAAAAATTCTCTCCGGGAATATTCTTTTCTTGCACATGCGCATTTTTTTTCGCGCACGATTCTCCCATTATTGATTCCAACATGTCCTATTCCTCAAATTTGATTGCCGCACGAAAATCGTCTGTTTCTGCAGCCCACCAACGGTGCGAAATTCGTACGAAAATTATTTGATGCGATTTTTGAAAGAAAATGTATGGCCAGCTTAATTCTAACACCTTATTTCAAATGCACATTTAAATATGGGTCCACATTGTTTTGCTTCCTAGCATTTTGTAATTAAGATATCAAAACAGGGTTTGTGTTTGCTGAACTGTGCAGAAATTCTGATGGTGATCAAAAGGTTCACCTTTTCTAAACCACCTCATTTTTAAAGCCCAACTCTAAGCAATTTTAACCCCCTAAGGATTTTTAAATAAAGAAGCTTCTCTGGCTGCAAACTCCCTTTCTTTCCAATGCTATCCCCTTAGTAATTTGATTCCACAACTTAATATCCTCAGTCTTTCAGGTTAAATGACTCACCTTGGCACTGCATCACCAATGCACTGCATCGTGGTCTCTAGCGGGGGCATCAACACTGTGCCCACCACTTATAGATAAGTGATTCAGAGAGCTGTTCATTAAACCAGACCTTCTATCTGCATCATTGTGGATTGCCCATCCCTGGGAGAAGATCCAAAGAAGAAGATGTCTCAGTGCATCATGTGATTGGCGTGAAGACATCTGAACAAAAGTAAAAAATAAAACAACAAACTAAAAATAAATCGCGCTGACAGGTGCAAAATGAAGCCACTGGCAAAAAGCAGTCAGATAAACTGTGCGGCACAATAAATAAAAACTTGCCACGCTAATTGTGATGATATATAAACAGACTAATCATACCAATAAAAGTGAGATTTCACATTTCACATTTTGTATTTTTATTCTGTTTACATAACATCACGGTTAGCGCGGCAAGTTATTTACAAAAAAAAAAAGGAGCGGAGTTGGGTAGGAATGTCTAAATTTGGGTCTAAAATATTTTGCACGGAAACTTTTCATTTTGTGATTGTACTGAAAAGACTTCCTTGTTCATAATTCCTATTACTTGGGGACATGCAGAGTTTTCACATTTGTGCTACATCTCATTCGTTTCCATTTTAGTTCAGTTATGACGCTTCCAAGTCTAGATATGTAAATATCACAGGTATTCTTCACTTTTGTAGAGTATATGTTTGTAATCTGCAAATTTAGATTAATTTTATGTAAATCTTTTTATTTTAAATTTGTCAGGAATTAAATCTGAATCTTCATTTATGTCACTGCTAACACATTTGTCTTGCTGCTTTTATTTTTTTGTATCAGCATTTCAGCCTATATTTAATATATTTTGTGTATTGCTTATATTATTTGTGGCATTTTCCCTGATGTCATCTAATAGGTAGCTTATAATATCTTATATATTTTTGAATCATTAAATATGAATGTCCTGTATTTTGTTGTGTTGTATTTTTTTATAATTATTTCAGTGTATTTTTAAACCATGATAATTGTAAACAACTTTGTCCATGTTAGGGGATGCAGATAACTATGAGCATGATAACAGTATCCCAGATGTAATCCTATACTTTTGTATTACTTACCGGTGCCCAACACCACCCCTCTTACCCCAACTAAACCTACCAAAAACCATGACACAAAATGTTGGAGTAAAATTGACCATTTTGACCCCTTTATTAAACAATAAGAAATATAACAGACACTCCTTAAAGGGACACTAAATGTTCATGTTTTTTCACCTTAATGCATCCTATGCATTAAGGTACATACGGCCGTCGGTTGTATTACAGGAGTGTGCCCGCAAGAACTAACCACCATGCGAGAGAGTTTGCATGAAGGTGTTTAGTTCTTGCGGGAAGGAGCCGAGACAGCCACGAGGGACCCCAGAAGACCAGGTTTGGGGTCACTCTGTGCAAAACAAGCTGCACAGTGGAGGTAAGTGTAGCGCTCACCCCCGAAGGAGCCGCTGAATTATCGGGTCTTCTGTCTCACCTCTGTGACACACCACAAACAATGAATCCACAGCACACCAGCACACCTTGTGAAGTTTTATAACAGATTTAATGACTGTGGGATAGAGCAAAAGCCCTTAATGTCTCCCCACTCTAATATAATACAACTAATAACAGAATGAGATAATACGTTTAGATTGAATGCGATGAACAGTAATATATCTATATACTTAGCAGTATCGACCCCACCCTAAACTACTGGCCAGTAGTACTGTCCTAGGCTAGCCAACGTTGGGGCCCTGGATGTATGACAGATGTAGGAAATACACTTGTTGCAATGGCCAAAGGCCGCTCACCACTTCCAATGTCTCTTTGGGGAAGGAGGATGGTTGTCTGCGGAAGCGAGTGTCCCTCTTTCCTCAGACCGACGTCTGTGAAATGGATGCAGTCTTTTAAAGCCTCCGGCAGGGCATCTCAGATCGTCTAGGGGCCGTCTGGGGAATCTGGCAATAACCTCCGTCAGCTGTACTCACTCAGTTGGGCAGGCTGGATTACTCCGGTGGCTGGATCGGCCCTGCGACCAGGCCTCAGTTCGATCGCTCAAAACACAGTCTCTCTCTGTTTCAGTAGACGAACATCAGTCTCTCCAAGAACTATTGCATAGAGCCTGTGTCTCAGTGGCAAACACACAGCTCTGACACAAGCTGTCTTAAATCACTCTGTGATGCAGATCTGTGTTCCCTGGTCACTGTTCCAGACTCCCTCTCCTCACTACTTCCTCCTGACTCCCCTCTCTCCTGGAACTTCCTGTCTCAAAGCCTCCTGGGAAATGCAGTTATCCAGCCCCTTGCTGTAGAAATGTATCTCTATGTCTGTTCTGTACTGCAGCCTCCAAATATGTGATCTCTGGCTCCACCTGCTGCAATATATATATATATCTACATCCTCTTAAATGGCTGAAAATCACAACAGGGCTACATTCTCCCCCTACTTAAAGTCTTTGGGGTCCCCCCCAAAGGGTAAACTGTATTTGTAAGTTCTACAGACAATATATACAGTATGAAAGGCACATATAAAGTTTATACTAGACCATCTGAATACCTTTACTGCGCATAGATAGATGCAGTCTATGACAACGTCTAGCAAGTGGAGGGGGCAGAGGAACACTCCACCAAGGTGTGCTGATGGTCGGGATTGGACACAAGTCCTTTGATACCTCTGTGGTTAGGGTGGACACTTTGGGTGATCTGCGTACAGTAGTGATAGCTTCCTCTGTGCTGTTCCCTGGTGAGTCATAAGTGAGTCTCTGAGGAGGTCGCACCAGTCGTTTGGACCTTGATTCTAGAAACCTGGATGGGCCTTCATCTGCTGAGTCCTCTTCTACTTGCTGTGTTAACTGAGGGAATTCAGTTTCCTTTTCAACTGGCTCAACAGGGGTATCTTCTAGCACTGAGGTTTCCGGCAAGAGACTTTCCACTTGAGAGGGTACAGAATTATCCTCGTTTGCTTGAGGCACAAATTCAGGGGCATCTGGTCTCAGATTGCTCAAATCCGGCTCAGGAGTCATAATAGTTGGATGAACATCCATAGGTTCAGATGGCCACATCCAACTCGGACACACATCTTCCTCATCGCTGTCGTCCTCACTTTCTCTTGTAGAAGGTGGCTGTTGGGACCGAGTAACCGGTGCTTGACGGGAAGTGGATGGAATGGGTGAAGGAGACTCATCTCTATCTGGTACCCGCACAGCTTCATTCAGAGGTAGGAGATGATTCCGATGCCAATTCTTCAGTGGCCCGGTCTTTCCCTCTGGTCGAATCTGGTACACTGGCAGGCCAGGCAATTGTTTACAGACGATGTAGATCTGAGAACTCCATCTATCAGCTAGTTTGTGTCTGGCCGAAGCACCCAAATTTCTTAATAGAACTCGATCACCTGGCTGTAAATCCTGTACCCGAACCCTCAAGTCATAGTTCCGTTTGTTTCTTTGTTCTCTACTCCCGGATGTCAAACGGGCCTTCTCAAATGCAGAAGCCAGGTTTCTCCTCAGTCTATCCACATAACCCTGGTGAGAGGCAATAGACGTCTGGTCAAGGGAGAGGCCAAAAGCTAAATCTACTGGTAATCGGGCTTCTCTTCCAAACATGAGGCGGTACGGTGAGTATCCTGTAACATCACTTTCTGTGCTATTGTAAGCATGCACAATGGTAGAGATATGCCGACTCCAGTGCTGTTTCTCCCTGATCGACAGTGTTCCCAACATATTGAGCAGAGTCCGATTGAATCTCTCCGGTTGTGCATCACCCTGGGGGTGATAGGGGGAGGTTCTTGACTTCTGAATCCCCAATAGATCCAAGAGCTGCCTGATGAGTCGACTTTCAAAGTCTCTGCCTTGATCAGAATGGATCCTCTGAGGTAGACCATAATGAACAAAGAACTTTTCTACTAGGACTTTGGCTACAGTAGGAGCACGTTGATCTTTGGTTGGAAAAGCTTGAGCATAACGGGTAAAGTGGTCTGTCACCACTAGGATATTTCCCTGTCCACTAGTGTCAGGCTCTAAGCACAGGAAGTCAATACACACCAGGTCCATAGGCCCTTGACTCTGTAGATGGCTCATTGGAGCAGTCCTAGAAGGTAAAGTTTTCCTCTGGATACATCTTAGACAGGAATGGCAGTAGCTTTCAACTTCGGTTCTCATGCAGGGCCAATAGAATCTGTCTCGGGCCAGTTTAAAAGTTCTCTCTGCTCCTAAGTGACCATGGTCATCATGCAAAGCTTTCAGCACATTTTCTCTATGCTTCTCTGGGAGGAACAACTGCTGCTTTTCTTCTAAGTCATCCGAGGGGCCCCTTCGGTAGACCACCCCGTCTAGCAGTTTCAACCGTTCCCACTCTTTGTGGACCAGACGAGCCTCTTTTGGTGAATCAGTTAGTAGGAGCCCTCTTTGACCCGCTTTCATTGCTCTCAGAGTTAACCCGATCAAAGGATCTTCAGCCTGATCTACTCTCAGGTCCTTCTTCGTGAAAGTAGGCAGGCCCTCACTCCTCAGCTGTGTAGGGTTACAATACATTTTAGGGACACCGGCAGCCATGACTCCTATGGCCTCTGCTCCAATCATTCCTTTGGTTCGGCACTCCACCCCTTGGCATAGGGCTTGAACTCCATCTGGAGTCAAATGAGTCCACTCTGTTTCTGGGACCCCTGTGCTATAGGGTCTCCTGGATAAGGCATCCGCGTCTTGGTTATTGACCCCAGGGCGATATTTGAGGCTGAAGCGGAATCCTGACAGGGCAGCCAACCACCGGTGCCCAGTGGCATCCAGTTTGGCCGTAGTGAGAATGTAAGTGAGTGGGTTGTTGTCAGTTCTGACCACGAAATTGGCCCCGTACAGGTAGTCTTTTAGTTTGTCCACCACTGTCCACTTCAAGGCCAGGAACTCCAACTTGTGAGTGGGGTAATTCTTTTCAGAAGGGGTGAGACCCCGACTCACATATGCCACCGGTCTCAGGAGGCCATCATATTCCTGGTATAGTACTCCTCCTAGCCCTTCTCTGCTAGCATCCACATGTAGTTCATAAGGCTTGGCAGGATCAGCGTAGGCAAGGACAGGAGCCTGTGTTAGACTTCCTTTCAATTGGAGGAAAGCTTTTTCACATTGGTCGGTCCATTCCTCCTGGATTGATTCACGAGGCTTCCTAGTTCCGTGGGCTGATGAACCCGGCTCAAAGGACATTGATTCATCTTCTGCTCCTTCCATTCTTAGAAGCGTGTTCAGAGGCTGAGCTATCTTGGCAAACCCCTCTACGAACCTCCTATAGTATGAGCAGAATCCTAGGAAGGACTGGAGTTCAGTAATATTACGAGGTCTCGGCCATGAAGCCACAGCTTCCAACTTCTTAGGATCAGTTGATATGCCTTCTGCTGAAACAACATGTCCCAGGTACGTGACTGAAGGCAGACAGAACTGACACTTCTCTAAGGAAAGTTTCAATCCTTCTTCATGCAGCCGCTTCAAGACCTTTTCCAACCGCTGCTCATGTTCTTCCAGTGTTCTTCCGAAGACTATTAGGTCATCTAGATACACTAGTACCTCGATCAGGTGCATGTCTCCCACCGTCTTTTCCATTAGTCGTTGGAAAGTTGCTGGGGCTCCTGTGAGGCCTTGGGGCATTCTATTAAACTCAAAGAATCCCAGTGGACAGATGAAAGCAGTCTTCTCTTTATCTTCAGGAGGTACAGGCTGCACTCCATAAAAAATTCTCAACTTCCTGTAGCCATAGTTCACAGATGGCGAGGACATTTTTCTAACGCTCTCTACCAGTTTTCCTATGTCCATGAAGAAGGAAGCTGGGGGGTAGTTAGTGGTTGGTACAGAAGTGGTAGTTACTTCCACTGTGTCTGACATGGCCTGGCTTGGTCCCTCCAGACAACTTGCTGAGGTGAGTAGAGGGAATAACCGTGCTTTAACTTCTCCGGCTAGCTGGATGCTATCACCCTGGAAGCAGGTTGGGACTCCTTTCTTCCATTCTAGTAGGGCATAGGTATGGGAGACTTTTTGATCTATTTTCGTGTCTATTACAAACACTTTCTGGTCAGGTGCTAGTGTAGTTACTGCTTGACGGATCTGTTCCTCTGTCCATTTGTCAGCAGGAATGTCCATTACTATACTCAGCCCTAATTGGCCATTTTGTTCTTTGCACCACTCTGCTGCGGTGTTTGGATCCATTGCTGGCTCGTTTGTGCGGTTATCACTTTGCGAGAGGTATCAGAAGAAATCCCGGACGAGCCCCCACGTGTAGCGCTCACCCCCGAAGGAGCCGCTGAATTATCGGGTCTTCTGTCTCACCTCTGTGACACACCACAAACAATGAATCCACAGCACACCAGCACACCTTGTGAAGTTTTATAACAGATTTAATGACTGTGGGATAGAGCAAAAGCCCTTAATGTCTCCCCACTCTAATATAATACAACTAATAACAGAATGAGATAATACGTTTAGATTGAATGCGATGAACAGTAATATATCTATTTACTTAGCAGTATCGACCCCACCCTAAACTACTGGCCAGTAGTACTGTCCTAGGCTAGCCAACGTTGGGGCCCTGGATGTATGACAGATGTAGGAAATACACTTGTTGCAATGGCCAAAGGCCGCTCACCATTTCCAATGTCTCTTTGGGGAAGGAGGATGGTTGTCTGCGGAAGCGAGTGTCCCTCTTTCCTCAGACCGACGTCTGTGAAATGGATGCAGTCTTTTAAAGCCTCCGGCAGGGCATCTCAGATCGTCTAGGGGCCGTCTGGGGAATCTGGCAATAACCTCCGTCAGCTGTACTCACTCAGTTGGGCAGGCTGGATTACTCCGGTGGCTGGATCGGCCCTGCGACCAGGCCTCAGTTCGATCGCTCAAAACACAGTCTCTCTCTGTTTCAGTAGACGAACATCAGTCTCTCCAAGAACTATTGCATAGAGCCTGTGTCTCAGTGGCAAACACACAGCTCTGACACAAGCTGTCTTAAATCACTCTGTGATGCAGATCTGTGTTCCCTGGTCACTGTTCCAGACTCCCTCTCCTCACTACTTCCTCCTGACTCCCCTCTCTCCTGGAACTTCCTGTCTCAAAGCCTCCTGGGAAATGCAGTTATCCAGCCCCTTGCTGTAGAAATGTATCTCTATGTCTGTTCTGTACTGCAGCCTCCAAATATGTGCTCTCTGGCTCCACCTGCTGCAATATATATATATATATCTACATCCTCTTAAATGGCTGAAAATCACAACAGGGCTACATAAGTATAACATGTTTGTTATCTAAAAATAATAAAAAAAAATGCCTTTACAACTGCTTTAATAAAGGAATGCAAAATACTACAATAAACATTAAATTAAAGTTGTCGATCCTTGGAGGCTCCAAATATCAAATTATCCCTTGGTATCTGCATACTGCTTCCACGGTCCCCAGACAAATCAAACCGGCTCGGGGACGGACCATATTCTGCAGATATCACCATAGTAATTAATCCACCATAACTGGCATTCCACCAGGGACTCCATACCTTAGATGGGTCCCTAATAACATTATCACAGCAGGTTATTTCGAAATGCCTTCAAAGACCCCAACCGCACTGGCTTGAAAAAACATACATACGACAAACCAAATCGATATACGGTGGGCCGAAATCTTCTCCTCCTCATGTCTGAAACGGATATCCGCCACCCCGTACAACCAGGACTGATCATGCAGACACTCCCACCCTGCTGGCCGACCAATGACCCAAGGATAGATTAACTAAAAATGTTAACCCCTGGTTAGCCCTACGCTTATTTTTAGAATTTTTTTTGCTGCAGTCTATACTTGAAAGGGGGTAATGCTTAAGCATTTTTATTGCCAGGGACCTACAGCTCTGGTTTCCTAAAGTATGAGGCTACCAGTTATATCAGTTCATGGGACTGTTGTCCACCTAATACTGGGTTGCAAAGTTGAAAACCTAAAAGTATTCATGACTCTGGGTTTCTTCTGTACATGTCATAACTGTTGGTAACAGGGGAGAGTACAGTGTCATGTGAGTGTTATAAAGAGAATTTTAATAAAGAACTGTGAATTTATGGAAAACACTATGGATTATTTTCATAATTATTTCTGATCCTGATATCCATAAAAGCCTGATTGTTGATTGATGTTTATTGATGGGTCAATTGGATTGATAACCTTAAACTTTTGGGGGAACAAATGCGATTAGACCAAAAAGAAATATGGGATTCACCATATTAGGGCGACTTCAAACTTCGCCGCTGCGTTTTGGCCGCAGTGCAGTGTATCCATGTTTTGGTTTGGGTTGCCTGCTCTTTTCTATGGAATTCTATTATGCCGTGTGGTTTTGGTGTATTTTCTGAAAGCGCACCAAAATTCCTGTATGCAAGACATTTGGTGCACTTTCAGAAAATGCACCAAAACTGTGGGACATAATAGAAGTCTATGGTAATGTGTAGCTAACCCTCACCAAAACCATTGGTACACTGTGCTGCATCCATGCGGAGGCCAAAGCACAGTGGGGCAGTGTAAAGCCACCCTTAGGAAAGAGTCTGGCCACTGTGGGTGAACTGCAATTCACACAGTAGGGTGTTCTAACAAACAAAGCATGTGGGAATACAGTGCATAGTGGATGGCATAGGAAGAATATGCTGATACTGGTTTCACTGTGGATGCACTTTATGACCAAATCACTGGGGTTGGTTTACTAAACCTGGAGAGTGCAAAATCTGATGTAGCTGTGCATGATAGCCAATCAGCTTCTAACTTCAGCTTGTTCAATTAAAGGGTCACTTTAGGATTTTTTTTTTTTTTAGCTAAATAGCTTCCTTTACCTTACTGCAGTCCTGGTTTCATGTCCTCATTGTTCGTTTTTGCTCTGATGTTGCTGTAATTCTGCTCTGTTGTGGACACTTCCTGGTTGTCTGGCTCCTTATGAAAAAAGTCATGGGCGACTTTAGTTTCGTTTTCCTAGCCATGACTCTCTATGGCACTGTCCAGCACAGAGGCATAAAATAACATGCAAAGACTAAACTAGTTTCACTTTCATTTTTGCATCTAGGAGGCACATTATATGATTGCTTTTTATCTATTTGTAATCGTTTTTAAAAGGAATCAGTTAACTATTATGTCTCTATACCCTGTAAACAGTCATTTCAGCAAAAAAATGTTTTCCTTTAGTGATCCTTTAAGCTTTGGCAAAAAAAAAGTACTGGAAGCTGATTGGTTTCTATGCAGAGCTGCACCTTATTTTGCACTCCGGTTTTAGTAAATCAACCACACTGTTATTTAAAGTGTCACTTTGTGGATATATTGTAAGGGTTTTGGATCACATGGTATACTTTGATAAAGTTTATTATTTTATTAACACCAAAGCCACAAATAACATTTTAATAAAGCACACACATTTTGTCATAGGTATTATTGCCGCCGTAGTGATGCCGTGTCAGTAATCTTGACATTAGTGTATAGCTAGAGAAGAGACAATTCAGATAGCGTCAGGCCCCATACACACGAGAGGATTTATCCGCAGATACGGTCCAGCGGACCGTATCCGCGGATAAATCCTCTCGTGGATTTCAGAGGATTTCTATGCGATGGCGTGTACACACCATCGCATTGAAATCCGCGCTGAAATCCTCTGCCGATGACGTGTCGCGCCGTCGCCGCTATTATGACGCGGCGACGGGCGCGACGCTGTCATATAAGGAATTCCACGCATGCGTCAAGTCATTACGACGCGTGCGGGGAATCCCTTTAGACGGATGGATCCGGTAAGTCTGTACAGACGAGCGGATCCATCCGTTGGAATGGATTCCAGCAGATGGATTTGTTGAGCATGTCAGCAAATATCCATCTGCTGGAAATCCATCCCAGGGGAGATTTATCTGCGGATAAATATCCCACGGAGTGTACACACCATAGAATCTATCCGCTGAAACCCGTTTGCACGGATTTATCTGCGGATAGATTCTATCGTGTGTATGGGGCCTCAGTGTAGTGACGGTGGAACACTGTCTATTTGATTACGTTACTGCCTGTTAAACGCCATTTACTTTTGAGTGCGTTACTGCCAGTTAAACGCCATATCATTTTGCGTGCGTTACTGCCAGTTTGACGCCATATAGTTCTGTGTGTCACTGTACATTTGGCGCATTATATTACCGTATATTATATTGTATCCATTGAGTGTGTCTGTGTAGTGTGAGTACTCAAATTAAAGGGCACTAAACACCTCTTTACATTAATTAAGGTGTATCTACGTACAGATTTCCCCTTCTTCTTTACATTTGCTTATAAGCACCACCCCCTCCCTCTCAATAAGGTCTGGGAGGACAACAAGGAGAGGCAGATGTTCCCTTGGAACTGTAATGGGGCCAGCAACAAATGTGTCCATAGGCAAAGGTGGACGTGGTGGTCAAAGACCAACTTTTCAGTACCTGTCTGACAGGTGCATATCATTGCAATTTTTTACAGCAAGGCAAATTCTTACTTTCACCAAGATTATCTCTATAGGGTTACAGTGGGAAGACACCACCAACACCCAAAGACCAATTTTAGTCAAAGTGACACCAGAATGTATCCAAAAAATCTCTAATCTTGTTCCCAGTGCACTACATTGTGGTCTCATCATACACACCAGCTCCCCAGCTGTTGCTGAGCAAAATAAAGGCAGCTTGCAGGAAAAAAAAACAGCTTACCTGTAAAATCCTTTTATTGGAGTACACCACGGGACAGAGAGCCTTAAATCATTACATAATAGGTTGTATGGTCGCCTGAGGTGATTGGACACTGGCACAACCAATCAAAGATAGTTCCCCTCCATATAACCCCTCCCATCAGGGAAGTACCTTAGTTTTGTAACAAGCAATAAGGTTCCCATAAGAAGGGGGGGCCTCTGTGTCCCGTGGTGTACTCCAATAAAAGGATTTTACAGGTAAGCTGTTATAAAAATCCCATTTTCTTTATCGTACACCACGGGACACAGAGCCTTAAATCATTACATAATGGGACGTCCCAGAGCAATGCTTAATATGAAGGGGGGAGACCCAGATCCGAGCCGGCCATAAATGGACAAGAATCCCTAGACTGCTGCCTGCAGTACACTATGCCTAAAGGCAGAATCCTCATGTCCTCTTACATCTATTTGATAGAATTTGGTGAATGTATGAACTAAAGACCAAGTTTCAGCTTTACAGATCTGAGCCATCTAAGCCTGATGATGCACTGCCCATGAAGCACTCATAGCTCTGGTCGAGTGCGCCTTAACTAGGCATGTGCAAAAGGGAAAAATTAGTTTTGTTTAGTTTCATTTTAATTCGTTATTTAATTAATTTCGTTAAGTTAGATTCGTTACATGTGTTAAATTCGTTTTCGGAATTTGTTTGTTTTCGACCGAATTTCGAAAAATACGGTCGAATTCGAAAATATTTCGACCGGATTCGAAAACAAATAGTCTCTTTTCGAATATTATTTTTTTTCGAATTCCGATCGAATTATTATTTTTTTTTTTCAAATTCCGATCGAATTTTTTTTTTTTCGAATTTCAATCGAATTTTGTCCGCAGGTTTTCGATTCGGAATCGAAAACGTTTGTTCGGATTCGGTAAATTCAATAATATTGCAATTCGGGAATTCGTATGCATCCGAATGTCCGAATAATGAAAATTTCGTCCGAATTTCGATTCGGAACGAAACAAAATGCACATGTCTAGCCTTAACAGAAGAAGGAGGAATCTTGTTCCTTAAACCATAAGCTTGAATAATTATTTGTCGAATCCACCGCGCAATGGTGGATTTGGATGTCGCTTGACCCTTCTTGGGACCATCTGGCAAAATAAACAAAACATCAGTTTTGCGTATCTGAGTGGTTGCCTGCAGATATGCCTTTACTGCTCCCAGAGGCGATTCAGTTTGCATGTGTTGCGCTTTACAAGTCTTTCACTCACTCACTCACTACACCTAGAGAGTGCAATAACTTTCGGAAAAAAGGAAGGCAAAATAATATCTTGATTCAAATGAAATGTCGACACCACCTTTGGTAAAAAGGTTGGATGGGTTAGTAGAACAATCTTGTCCTTGTGACAAATTAAATAAGGCTTTTTACAAGAAAGCGCTGCTAATTCAGATACTATTCTATCCGAAGATATAGCACTCAAAAAGGCCAATTTCCTGCTTAAAAGAATCAGCGGAATATGGCAAATAGGTTCAAAAGGTTGCTTCTGCAACACTGACAATACTAAATTCAGATCCCATGGGCACAAGGGGGACTTGACTGGCGGATTAATTTGCAGTAACCCCTGAATGAAAGCCCAAACTAGGGAATGAGTTGCCAGCGGTCTTTGAAAAAAGACTGATAGAGCCGATATTTGACCCTTAATGGTACTAAGGGCTAATTTCATATCCACTCCTAGCTGGCAAAAGGCAATAAAACTACTTATGTCATATGTTTGAGGATTCCATTTGTTAGTTTCACACCATGAAGCATATGCTTTCCAGACTCTATAGTAGATAAGCCTGGAGGCTGGCTTTCTGGCATTAATAAGTGTAACACAAAAAAACTCCTGCGCTCTGGTGTATCGCCAAACCCAGGTACAGCAGTATAGTCTAACGGCAAACTCTGAAGTCTTGCAGCCCTCCACAGAACAAAAGGGTGTTCATATGTCTAAAACAAAAAGAAAAGAAAGGAGGGCGCACCGACCTTGTGCATTTCCACTTAAAATATTTATTAAAAACAGAATAAAAGCAAATAGTCCTACTCACAAGGAAAATAGAGTATGCACTTTTCAGACAGCTGGACTGGACCTTACGGCACCTGCCAGTAGAACCTCAGACATCTGGACGGTTGACGCGTTTCTGGGGCGTACCCCCTTCTTCAAAGCCTAGATGGTCCGGGATTAATAAGTGTAGAAAGCCCTGGATCCGAGATCCCTCGTTTCCTCAGAATGTGGGTCTCAGCAGCCAAGCCTGGACCTTGTGACAGCAGGTCGTGATGAAGCGCAGGCTTCCAACGTTTTCCTACCGCCATCTTTATGATTTCGGCGTACCATGATCTTCGGGGCCACTAAGATTACAGGAATTCTTTCCTTCTTGATCCTGCAAATTAGCCTTTGTAAGAGAGCGTTCGGCGGAAGCACATAGATCGGTAAAAACTGATTCCACGGAATTATTAGAGCATCCGATCCGTACGCCAGAGGATCTCTCGTCCTGGACACAAAGTTGTCCAACTTCCTGTTGAACCTGGAAGCTAGCAGGTCTACATCCGGGGTCCCCCATCTCTAACATATGGCCTTAAAAACATTGGGGTGGAGAGACCACTCTCCTGGTAGTAGTTGCTGGTGACTCAATTTGTCCGCCTGCCAGTTTCTACCCCTGGAATGAAGATTGCAGAGAGACAAGGAACATGTTCTTCTACCCATGCCAAAATCCGATTCACCTCTTTCTGGGTGCCCTGACTCCGGGTGCCTCCCTGGTGATTGATGTAAGCTACTGCAGTAGCATTGTCGGATTGAATCCACACCGGGTGGCCCTGTAACCTGTGTGTCCAGGTTCTCAGGGCTAAGTATACTGCCCGCAACTCTAGTATGTTTATGGGCAGGTTCCTTTTGGTTTTGGCCCAGGTTCCCTGGGCTGAAGCTTCTTCTAACACCGCTCTTCAGCCCTTAAGGCTGGCATCAATAGACACCACCTTCCAGGTGACTGGAAGAAAGAATCTTCCTTTACGCAAGTTCTTGGTTTCTAACCACCAACTGAAGCTTTGGCGCACTTGTGGACACAGGTGCATGGGTAGATCCAGATCTTGGATCTTCCTTTTCCAAGGTGGCTAAGATACTACCTTGAAGTAGTCTTGAGTGAAACTGGGCATAAGGGATAGCCTCAAAGGAGGCCACCATCTCCCCTAGTAGCCTCATGCAAAAGCGAATAGACGGCTTTTTCTTTGCCTTGACCTTTTGGATCAGGTCCCTTAGCGACTTGATCTTTGGTTCTGGCAGGGATACCCTGCCTTGGGCTGTGTCTATGATCATGCCCAAATACTCTACCCTTTTTGGTCTTGTAGAGAGGATTTTTGTATATTTACAATCCATCCTAACTGTTCCAGGTATTTTATTGTGTTAAGCACAGCGTGATCTAATGCTGCCACTGACTGATCTATCACAAGTAGATTGTCTAGCTAGGCCATTACTGCTATGCCCTGTACCCTCAGATTTGCCAACAGAGGGGCTGGTACCTTTGTAAATACCCAGGGGGTGGTGGCCACCCCAAATGGCAGAGCCACAAACTGGAAGTGGCGATGTTCTAGCACGAACCTCAAAAATCTTTGGTGCGCAGGATGGACAGGCACATGTAAATATGTGTCCTTGATGTCTATTGACGCCATGAATTCTCCGCCTTGTAGGGAGGCGACCACTGACTGAATAGTTTCCATTCAGAAATGGCGAATGTTCAGAAACTGATTTAGAGATCTTAGGTCCAGGATGGGTCTGACGTCTCCATTTGGTTTTGGAATCACAAAGAGGTTTGAACAAAAACCTGAACTTTGCTCCTTCAGGGGTACTTCTGTGATCACCCCTTAGGACAGCAAGTGATCCAATCCTTTGAAAAAGGACACTCTTTTTAGTGGATCCTTGGAGAGTCTTGAGCTTCGGAATTAAGAAAAAGGGATTTCTCGAAATTTCAGTTTGTATCCTAGGGATACTGTGGATACTACCCACTTGTCCTGGATTTCTGTCTGCCATGCCGCTGAAAACTGCCAAAGTCATCCCCCCACTCTAGCGAGCGAGCTAGGCGCCTCTTCATGAAGAGGCTTTGGGGTTTGGCTTGTTAGCCTTTGAACCCCACTGCTTCTTGTTTTTCTGGGCTTGGTCTTCCTTAGCTTTTGTGGCTGGCTGAAAATGCTGTCGCCACTGGCTGTAGCTAGATCTACCAGGAGCCGTGGGGGGGGGGATGCTTAAAACAAGAACGCTTGCTTTTCTTCTTCTCTGGTAAAAGGGTAGTTTTACTGCTCGATATCTTTTGGATATATTTCTCCAAATCTTCCCCAAAGAGGTGTTCGCCATGAAAGGGGAAGCTGGCCAAAAGCTTCTTGCATGGAGCTTCTGCTGACCAATGCTTTAGCCAAAGAATTTTGCGCATTAGCACCAGCTGCAGCGTTAGGCGGGATGCCTGTTGGATGGAATCTCTAATGGCATCCACTGTAAAACATAAGGCCCTAGGCATATTCTCCCAAAATTTGATCTGTTCTTTCATCCCCTGTTTCACCTGGTTCTTTAAGACCTGACACATACCCACCCCTGCCACAGCAGGTTGGGTTACTGTGCCTGCCAGGAGGTAGGATGATTTTAGTAAAGATTCCAACCTTTTTTCAGAAGGATCTTTAACCACTTTAGCCCCGGGCCTGTTTTTCAGAGTCGGTGTTTACGAGACAAAACCATTTTTTTTTGCTAGAAAATTACTTAAAACCCCCAAACATTATATATATATATATATATATTTTCTAACACCCTAGAGAATAAAATGGCAGTCATTGCAATACTTTTTGTCACACCGAATTTGCGCAGCGGTCTTACAAGCGCACTTTTTTTGGAAAAAAATCACTTTTTTAAATTAAAAAATAAGACAACAATAAATTTGGCCCAATTTTTTTATATATTGTGAAATATAATGTTACGCCGAATAAAATGATACCCAACATGTCACGCTTAAAAATTGCGCCCGCTCGTGGCATGGCGTCAAACTTTTACCCTTAAAAATCTTGATAGGCGACGTTTAAAAAATTCTACAGGTTGCATTTTTTGAGTTACAGAGTAGGCCTAAGGCTAAAATTATTGCTCTCGCTCTAACGATCGCGGCGATACCTCACTTGTGTGGTTTTAATACCGTTTTCATACGTCGGCGCTACTCGCGTATACGTTCGCTTCTACGCGCGAGCTCGTCGGGACGGGGCGCTATAAAAAATTTTTTTTTGCTTTTCGCATTTATTTTTAGTTATTTTAGAATTTTTAACACTGAAATAAAAAAATTATCACTTTTATTCCTATTACAAGGAATGTAAACATCCATTGTAATAGAAAAAAGCATGACAGGTCCTCTTAAATATGAGATCTGGGGTCAAAAAGACCTCAGATCTCATATTTGGGCTTAAATGCAAAAAAAATAAAATAATTTGGAAATTTCATTTTTTTAAATGACAAAAAAAAAATGTTTCTTTAAGACGCTGGGCGAGACTGACGTTTTGACGTCACTTCCGCCCAGCAGAGCTATGGGGACGGGCGAAGGAGATTTTTCCTTCAGTCTCGTCCCCGCTCAGCTGCCGGATGGTCGCGATCCCCTCCGCCGCTACCGACGGCTACGGTAAGCGACGGAGGGCGTGGGAGAGCGGCGGGAGGCCCTCTCCCGCCGCCGATAACGGCGATCTTGCGGCGAATCCGCCGCGGAGACCGCCATTATCGTTAACACGGCCGCCCACAGAAGAGATGAATATCTCGATTGTGGAAGCAGCTGCTGCCGTTACCGAGATATTCATCTTTAAAGTGATGACATATAACGACGGTGGGCGGTCGGCAAGTAGTTAAATACCTGAGCATTGTCCACCGGACAAGTTAGGCTTTTGTTTACAGAAGAAATCGCTGCATCCACGGAAGGCAGACTCCACTTCTTGGTAAACTTCTCCTCCATAGGATAAAGCACTTGTCTGTGTTTTTTCAGTCTGCGTAAATCAGATTCTCCAATAAAGGATGAATCGGAAAGGCACAAGCACCCTGTGGGGATTTTAATGAGCCCAGAGAGGAGACAAGTGATTCAGTTAACTCCTTAGAGGGTAATCTGAATGTGGAGCGCACTGCTTCAGTATAATATGGCACCTGTAATTTTAGCACCTGAGATGCAGAAAAAGGTTCCTCTGATAGCTCTGATCCATCCAAATCCTCATCCCTTGATGGGGCCTTATCCTCCTCAGATCTTTCTGTAAGGAGATCTAATACAACAGGAGGAGATCTGCTTTGCTTTTTGTCCTTTCCTGAGGACTTTGCGATTAACGCAGCGATTCTCCCTTCTAAATTGCTTAGGGGTGTTGCCAAAGTGTCTTCAGTGACATATGCAGGCACAGGCACAACAGGAGAGGCTGCAACTCCTGATAGAGGTAATGGCTCATCCTGTATAAATACTTCAGGTATTACAGGAGATGAGGGTACCGAGCAGGCACAGCTAGAGCCTCCTGTCTCTAGCGGTGATGCTTTTTTGCTTCTCCCAGAGCCTCTAGAAGACATATTGCTAAGCAAAGCCAAGGTACCAACAAATGCATATACTACTGTGCTAGTTTAGCAAACTACATATAAATATGCAACTAATAACACACAGTTTCATGCCAGAGTGGGTGTCTTATCCTTGGGTGCTCAGCCAACCACATGAAGATCTTATGTGCCCTTAAATGCTGCTGTGTCCCTTGCAGGGAAGCTCCAGACATGTGAGGTTTGTTCCTTCCTGTCTGACCTTCATTAAAAGCATGCTCTTCAGGCATGCCTCCCCCCCTCCTACTGAGATTGTCATAAAGTGCGCCCCCATATGTGCGCGCATTCTAGGGGCATCCTCCACACCCCTGTGTGGTTCATGGCATTCTCCTGTGTTTGGAGCTCCCTCAGCTTTCTGTGAAAGAGGAAGGACGGAAATGCAGAGCTTGCAGAGAAAGGAGTGTGCTTGTCATTTGGACTGACACTGATTTGGAGCTTGGTGAGTGAAAAACTCAGCTCTTTACTCCCTCCAGTGGCGGCTTAAAAAATGACACCCACTCTTAATAGGAAAAGTCCTTAAGTTTAAAACTTAGGACTTTTTCCTAACTCACCTTGCCCCCACCGCAGGTTCTCTGTCAGGCAGATACTAATCTTTCCCCATCTTCCCTGGGCCTTGTAAAAGACTCTTACCAGGACTTTTAGCGTATAGAGTGAAAGTGCTGGACCCCAGTCCTCCGGAGAGAGACATTACAGGCGACACCTCGTCCATGAGGTTCGGATACCATCCAGTTTTGGCGTAATATAATTAAGCATCTTGGATAGACCCACAGTGTAGCTCTCTACCCTCATAGGGCTTCTTAGGCAGAGTTTTCTTCAGCACATTTTCCTCACGTCCAACACCTTAGACACTGGCGAAAAAACGAAGGTACTTTGCTGATGGGAGGGGTTATATGGAGGGGAACTGTCTTAGATTGGTTGTGCCAGTGTCCAATCACCTCTGGTGACCATACAACCCATTATGTTATGATTGAAGGCTCTTTGTCCCATGGTGTACGATAAAGAAATTACATTTTTTTTTGCTTTATAAATTCAATTATTGCTGCAGCAGATTCTAGACATGGTACAGATCTGCCACTTTACAGTTAGACTAAGGGGACCCCGGGCACTATATTAACCACTTCCATACAAGGCACTTATACACCTTCCCGCCCAGACCAATTTTTAGCTTTCAGCGTTGTTGCACTTTGAATGACAATTGCGCGGTCATGCTACACTGTACCCAAATAAAATTTTTATCATTTTGTACCCACAAATAGAGCTTTCTTTTGGTGGCATTAGATCACCTCTGGGATATTTATTTCTGCAAAAAAAATGACCAAAAATGTAGAAATTTTTTTTTGTTTCTGTTATAAAACATTGTAAATAAGTATGTTTTCTCCTTCACTGATGGGCACTGATGGTACTGCACTGACGGGCACTGAAAAGGTGGCACTGATGGGTACCGATGAGGTGGCACTGATGTGGTGGGCACTAATATGCGGCACTGATGGGCGGCATGGATGGGCACTGATAGGCGGCGCGGATAGGCGGCATGTATGGGCTTGGATAGGCGGCACGGATGGGCACGAATAGGTGGCACAGATGGGCACAGATAGGCGGCACGGCTGGGCACGGATAGGCGGCACGAAAATTTCTCACATGGTCCTCATGGAAATCTTTCTTTGCATCCTCGAAAATGAGGAAGTTGTTGGAAGTGGGTTACACTGAAAATTAGTTCTTTGGGGCGAGGAGGCAAGGGTGGAGGTGATGGGAAAGAGAGGAAAGAGAATTATCTGTTTTTTTGTATTCCCTGAATGGCTGAGGGTTGGGTTTATGGAGTAGGAGATGGAGACTTCTTCCCCTTCTTGGAGACTGTAAGGCCCAGATTCTCAAAGAAGTTACACCGGCGTATCTCGAGATGCGTGGCGTAAGTGTATATATACGCCGGCCTATCTATGCGGCGTACCCACAGAACCAGATACGCCTGAAAATAGTATTTTTCCGACCAACGTAACCTTTCTACGCCGGCGTGGTGTGGGCGCATATTTACGCTGGGCGCATCTAGCACTCCCATTGATTTTGTATTCAAATATGCAAATGAGGGAGATACGCCCATTCCCGAACGTACGTTTGTCCGGCGCAGGCTACGCGCGGTGCGCGTAAGCTGTACGTCCGGCCTAAAGTTACCCCTCATAAAGCAGGGGTAACTGCACCAGACGTGTGCAGGTCAGCTGGAGAGCAGCTTCAGCAGCACCGTTACGGATGAGCTGAGCAACCACACTTGCAGGACAACACATCTGTATGCCAACATGCCAGGGGCAGGCATGGTCATAGCACTACTAGTGTGTGCCCAGGCGCGTAGAAGGAGGAGGGCACGGGAGAGGATATATACCAACGAGCATGAACGTCTTTGGCATGGGTGATTCGGAGGTGTATCGCATCTTCAGATTCAACACTCATGCCATCCTGGAACTAGCCACAACCCTGTAGGATGACATCACCAGCCAGACACACCGCTCACATGCAGTGCAGCCACTGGTCAAGGTACTGGCAACACTCCATTTCCTCACCAGTGGATCTTTACAAGTGGAGTTGTGAGTGGGATGTCACAGACCAGCATGAGCAGATGTGTGCACCAGGTTGTCCCCGCAATCCTCAGATGCATGTCCCACCACATCATCAGACCCACCCAGGAGCACCTGCGGAATAAGGCAATGGCGTATTTTGACAGAATTGCAGAATTCCCACGCACCGTGGGGGCCATTGATTGCACACATGATTGCACACATGTGGCACTACGGCCGCCCCCGTGCCACAGAGCACATATACCGCAATCGGAAGCACTGGCATTCCATCAACGTACAGGTGATAGTCGATGGCCAAGGCCTCATATGGCACGTCCGTGCCAAACACCCAGGGTCCAGCCACGACAGCTACATATACCGTCAAAGCACCATCCCAACAGAATTCGAACAGAACGTGTACAGGGACAGCTGGCTGGTTGGTGAGTGACATGGGAGTCAGGCATGACTGTCCGACCCCATGATGCAGACATCACGAGGGGCACATGCACGACTAACATCCTCCTGTCTTTTCCCTTCCAGATGACTCGGCATATGCACTTGGGCCCCATCTCATGACTCCATTCTGGGATCCACAAACCACAGGAGAGCAAAACTACAATGCTGCACACATACATACTCGCACATTTGGCATCCTGAAGTCCCATTTCCGATGCCTGGATAAGTCTGGGGGGACCCTGTTGTATTCCCCAAACTTCGTATGCCAGATCATCGGGGCATGTTGCATTCTGCACAACTTTGCCGAGAGAAAGGGCCTGGAGATTGACATACGTGATGATCTGACCCCCGAACCAGACATTCCCCCCTGCCCGTGGCTACCCCGTCTGCTGAGGGAACAGCAGTCAGGAGTTGTCTCGTGGAACGTATCTTTGCACGTTAAACACACACATTCACAAGGAGAATGCACGCATGAACACCACTGTGGTCCCTAGCTCACACACACCACATCCACATCACATTGGATTAGCCCAAGTCCAACATGCAGGACTTGGGAGCAGCAACGCCACGCCAAGGCTCCAATTATGTCGCTGACCATTCATACCACATTCACACAGGTCGTGGGGATAAATTCTCCCCAACGACCGAGGGTGACACCCCTTTGCTGGCAGGAGTGTCACCCCTCCATTCACACACCAGTCACACTATAATCTGCACGCCTCACCGTGTGCAGTAATTGAAACAAAACAAAAACGCTCTTCACCAGAGCACAAAATAAATAAAAACGCTCTTCACCAGAGCACAAAATAAATAAAAACGGTCTTCACCAGAGCACAAAATAAATAAAAACGCTCTTCACCAGAGCACAAAATAAATAAAAACGGTCTTCACCAGAGCACAAAATAAATAAAAACGCTCTTCACCAGAGCACAAAATAAATACAAACGCTCTTCACCAGAGCACAAAAAAAGGCTAATCCAAGCTTCCATGGCCACGGCCACGGCTCCGTAACTGCCTGGTAGAAGGCTCAGGTGGGGGGGGTCAGGTGGAGGAGCATCCACCGGTCACTCCATGGCTGGAGGCCTGCCCTCTAAAGCCACGGCAATGCAGGTGAGGATGTTGTTAGTCTCTGACTGCACCTGCCATGACAGTCTCCCCTCCGCCTCAATGGCAGCTGTGTTGCCCTGAACGGCCTCAGTCAGGGACCTCACCTCTGCCACGAGGGTAGCCGTTGTGGCCTGCAGCTCCCCCAGGCAGGTGATCACAGCTGCAATGTTGCCAGCCACATCTTGCAGGCCGTCATTGATGTGGCCCGTGGAGGTCAGGCTGACGGCAACTCGCCTCATCTCCTCGGCCATCTCACCCATATGGCGGGTCTGAGCCCTGGTGAGATTTTCAGGCAGGAAGTCAGGAACCCCCCTGGTCTTCCTGGTTGCCTTCCTGGGGCCAGGAGAGGCTTGAGGCCTGGCATAGGGGAAGGGACTTGAGGGAGTGGGTGGATTGAGGAGGGATCCTGAGGGGCTGGATGATATGAGGCTTGGCATCCGGGACGGATCAGCCGAGAGGGAGGTCTCTTCAAGATACAGGGACACCTCCTCACCAAGATGTTCCGCATCCTCCTCAATCACCTCTTCAGTGGAGGTCTGGGCACCACTCCCCTCCACCAATGCCTCTTGGCTTCCCAGGGGGTCAGGGGCATGATGATCAGGGGATGAAAGTGTGGGACGGGCAGAGGCACCAGATGGCCCAGCTCCCTCCTGGACATCTGTGGATGACACAAAACATTCACATGTTGGTGGACCCACACACTTATCACATGTTCCCTTCCACCCCCTCACATGCTACACACCAGATAGGAGAAAAAACACACTTACCTGTCCTCAAGGCCGGCTCAACTGAGTCATAGCCCTCAACTCCCTCCACTTGCTCCCTCTCAATGCAGCGGGCAACCACCTGCTCCTCAGAAGTCAGCCAAATGGTAGAGGCTAGTCCACCACTAGTGCCCCTGGCATGCCTTCTCATATTGGCCAGATTCTCCTTGACCCTCCTGCATGTCATTCATTTTTTTTGCTATGTCCTGGGGCCTCCTCACCTCATTGCCTAGGGCATTCACCTGGGTGATTATCCACATCAGGATCTCATCCCTCTTGCCCTTGCTGGTGTCCATGCTCTGTGTTCCATGGAGGCGAGCGTCATATCTCTCCATGGCCGCTATTATGATGGCCCTCTCCTCTGGGGAGAAGTTCTTCTTCCTATTCCCACTACACCGAGCAGACATGGTCAACAGGAAGAGAGCAAAAGTACCTACACCACTAACAATCAGATGGGTGTACTTTTGTGGGGGGGGTCATGCGCCGTTCTTTCGGCCCTTCATTTGCATGGGGTCACGGTTCATTTAAATGGATCACGCCCACTTCCTTCCTACTTTGAATTACGCCGGCTTACGCCAACGATTTTACGTTACTCCGGCGCAAAATTAGATGCATTTGCTTTGAGAATACGGAGCTTGCCTCTCTAAGTTACGTTGGCGTAACACATATGAGATGCGCTACGCCGGCATTAAAGATGCGCCGATCTGCGAGAATCTGGGCCTAAATGTATATATGGGCCTTTCTTTGATAATATAGATTGTGGTGGATTTATTCAGAAATAGAGAGACACATGATTGAATGCTATGTGAAAGGTTGTGTTTGTGTTAATACTGATACAAAACTTCAATAAAGATTATAATGATGGCTATATACAGGGCTCAAAATTTCAAGTCCTGAGCTACTAGCCAGGCCTCAAGGCATACTCGCCACCAGTTGCCCCACCCAACCCCTACCATGTCCCGCCCCCTAATCATGCCCCTAGACACGCCCTCGTAAATTTAATGAAATTACACTTGAATGTTTTATGTAGAATTAAGTTATAAAAATAAATATTAAAAACAACTTTATCCATGCCCAAAAATGCAGCTTGCCCGTGTCTACCAATGCAGCAAAATGCACCCACTTTCCAGCCAGAGTCCCCCCACAATTGTAGCCAGAGTCCCCCCTCACCCACATTGCAGCCAGTGTTCCCCCTCACCCACATTGCAGCCAGAGTCCCCCCTCACCCACATTGCAGCCAGGGGCGGATCCAGAGTCTAGTCTCGGGAGGGGCACTGCCATAAAATAACTGAATTTAATGTATAATACAGTGTACAGAGGTCAGTAGGATGTAGGGTAGTGTGCAGGGAACTGCAGGACAGAGGACAGGGGTCATTAGGATGAAGAGCAGTGTACAGGGATCAGAAGAGCAAGGGACTATGTGTCACCAGGAGGGTAAAAACGACACACACTGTGGGGTCAGAACGGCTGGGGGGGACCAGGAGAGCATACACTGGGGGGGTCAGGAAAGCTTACACTAGGGGGGGGGGATCAAGAGAGCTTACACTGGGGGGGTCAAGAGAGCTTACACTGGGGGGGATCAAGAGAGCTTACACTGGGGGGGATCAAGAGAGCTTACATTGGGGGGGATCAAGAGAGCTTACACTGGGGGGGAATCAAGAGAAGTTACACTGGGGGGGGATCAGGAGAGCTCACACTGGGGGCGATCAAGAGAGCTTACACTGGGGTGGGGGGATAAGGAGAGCTTACACTGGGGGGATCAGGAAAGCTTACACTGGGGGATCAGGAAAGCTTACACTGGGGGGGGGGGAATCAGGAGAGCTTACACTGTGGGGAATTAGGAGAGCTTACACTGGGGTGGGGGGGATCAGGAGAGCTTACACTGGGGAGGGGGGAGATCAGGAGAGCTTACACTGGGGAGGGGGATCAGGAGAGCTTACACTGGGGAGGGGGGGGGAATCAGGAGAGTTTACACTGGGGAGGGGCATCAAGAGAGCTTACACTGAGGGAAAGAGAGAGCTTACACTGGGGGGGGGATCAAGAGAGATTACATTGGGGGGGATCAAGAGAGCTTACACTGGGGTGATCAAGAGAGCTTACACTGGGGGGGATCAAGAAAGGTTACACTGGGGGGGATCAGGAGAGCTTACACTGGAGAGGGGGGATCAGGAGAGCTTACACTGGGGGGGGATCAGGAGAGCTTACACTGGGGAGGGGGGGTCAGGAGAGCTTACACTGGGGAGGGGGGATCAGGAGAGCTTACACTGGGGAGGGGGGATCAGGAGAGCTTACACTGGGGAGGGGGATCAGGAGAGCTTTACACTGGGGGGTATCAGGAGAGCTTACACTATGGGGGGGGGGTCAGGAGAGCTTACACTGGGCAGGGGGATCAGGAGAGCTTACACTGGGCAGGGGGGATCAGGAGAGCTTACACTGGGGAGGGGGGGGGGTCAGGAGAGCTTACACTGGGGGGGGGATCAGGAGAGCTCACTAATCTACATGAATAAAAGATGAAGAAGGAAGATCCCATTTGTCAGCTAAAAGCACCTGAGTGAGTGAGTGAGAGACTTGTAAAGCGCAACACATGGGAACTGAATCGCCTCTGGGCGCTGTATCCATTTCATGGGTAAGGAACCCCTTGACCTCAGAAGAGATGGGTTTTAATCTTTCTCCTGAAGGCCAAGTGGTCCGACTCCAGTCAGATGGTGGTTGGTAGTGCATTCCACAGGCGAGGTCCCTGGACTGCACCTCTATGCTAAGCTGCAGTAACTCAGCATAGAGGTGCCTGCCTGTAAACAATCCACACTGTAATGCAAGCAGCAGAGCAGAGCTCACCTCCTTTCACTCGGCTCCATCTGCTCAGCACTCAGCACTGCAGTTGGCCACACGGCTCTCTCTTCCAGATTAAAATGACCTCGGGAGAAAAGGCACATCCCCCACCCCTCCCACTCAAGCAGCAGCCTGCAGGAGAGAGGCTGAAAACTGCTGGGGGAGGTACAGGGGGGCGGAGAGTGCAGTCCGAGGTTTCTGAGCAGTTTCTCATGCTGAGAATGGCTGCCAGCGTCCCGATCATAGCTTTGGTTACCCGGGGAGCGCTCAGAGTTAGTAATATTTTCTCGGGGGCCCTATTTACTCACCAGCCCTCAAAATTTACTCGCAAAATGCGAGCAGGCGAGTTAAATTTTGAGGGCTGCTATATATATATATATATATATATATATTTCTGCTGCATACCATTTAGTTTGTAGGATATTATTGATTTGTGTTTCCTATATCTTTATTGTACCTTCTATAACTACTTTATTTTGTTTCAAAGCCATTCTATCAACTTTTCTGTGGTGTAATACAATTATGCTTGCTACCATTTAAATGCATAATAATCATTTTATTGAGCATGTTCAAATGACAGCCAACGTGTTACATCTTTACAAACAATATAATTTCTAATGCATGGAATATATTATAATTTATACATGACATAGTGTAAAAAAATATATAATGTAGCATGTTTTGAAAATCTGACAATTAGATCAAAGGATGGGGTGCAATTTGCTAGCATATAGTGCATGGTACAGAATCAAAAATAGAAAGTTTGACTTAATTTGGATATTTAAAATACTGTAATTTCATCAGCTTCATTTAGGTATTCATCATCCTCAAAAGCAAGATTAACCTGAGCCCCTGATGCTTCATTGACAGCCTTCATGTTGATGTTTTCGCTGGTGCTTTTTACAGGTGCACCACTGTCATTTGTATTGTCATTGTATGCCAGATTTATTTGACCTTTGATCTTATCACTTTCCTCCTGTATTCCACCATCTTTACTTGTCCTGAATTCCTGTTCATTGTCAATTTTTTGATAGAAATTTTCATTAATTGCCATGTTCAGTTGGTCTCCAGGTTCATAAAATGAAAGACGTATAGATCCTTGGTTTGAGCTGTTTCTTCCACTTTCAGCCGACTCTATAAATCTAGCCTTCTTTCTTCTGTAAATGGAAAGCACATAGCAAATTATTAAAATAAAATTGTGATCAAAGGTTATTTATGATGCAGTCTGTCAATAATAGTAAAAGAGCACTAATTGTTTATCTAAGCACCCATAATGTAGCATTAGTGTTTTTTGATCCTGCCAGTTGATCTGTTGATTTTTAACTTTTTTCAGAAGGGTGACAACACTGTTTACACTTAAGTGATATTGCTACAATGTTACACCCCTTGACCTGGACGTTCCCCCTTTAAAACTGAGTCTGCATGTAAATGTGAATAAAATAAAAAAAAACATGTGAAATAAAAAAGGAATTCAAATAGCAACCACATTTCATTACTAGAACAGGACATTTGTTTGGTAAAGTGTTCCTTTAAATCTAACCACGAGTTATAAAATATAAAATATAATAATCAAATGTAATTTTATACTTTTAGCCCCCCTCATTTTTCAAATTTTTCACATCCCCTCCCTTTTCCCCCTTTTTTTTACATACATAAAAACACTGTAGATCACATATTAGATAAATGTTATACAATGGAATTTATATAGTAATATACAGGATTCAAGAAACAATGTATAGGAGTATGCATGGAAGTATATGTATAATGGTTTACTTATTTATTTATTGTTTTTTTTTTGCAAATAATGTGGATTTTTTTTTATAAAACTAAATTATAAAAACTGTAAAAATTGTATTTTATGTGTGACCTCCAAAATGATATGCTTTATTTTCACTTTGGTAGCCAACACTGTTTAAAGCGGAGTTCCACCCTAAAAATTAACTTTTTTTTTTTTTTTTACTCACTTCTATCTGGCTGTATTCGTAATCTGCCTAGTTCCTGGTCCTAGGTGGTTCAACTTCCTGTACTAAGACCCCATTGCCTCCTGGGAAATGATGACACTCATTTCTTAGGAGTCTCTGGGCATTACTGTGCCTAAAAATCGCCCAGCATGCACCTCTCCCTAAAAACCAGGAAGAAAAAGGAACTGGGCTTCACATGCCCACACATATGATGGATACGGCCACAACATGAGCTGGAGGATATAAGGCATTTCTGGAACAATTGGGCAGCTATTAATATGTTTTAGGGATCATTTAATGTGATTAATTTTAGCGTGCAAAAAAATAAAAATATGCCCGGAACCCCACTTTAATTAGAACATGAATTTCTACTCGTAAAAACTGATACTCATGGTAAGTGTGAACCAACTGGAACCAGAAATTGTGGTAAGACTAGGCTCCAAAAAACAACGTATTTCATGTTTTTAAATATATCAATCGGTTTGCGTTGTGTTAGCTTAACTCAGTGTTTCTCAATTCCAGTCCTCAGGCTTCCCCAACAGGTCAGGTTTTCAGGATTTCCATTATTTTGCACAGGTGATTTGATCAGTTTCACTGCCTTAGTAATCACCACAGCCTTTTCATCTGAGGGAAATCCTGAAAACCTGACCTGTTGGGGGGGCCTGAGGACTGGAATTGAGAAACACTGGCTTAACTAGACATATATATGTACCAGATACACTATACTTGCTTATATAATCTCCTGTGTGTGGAAAAAATATACATACTTGGATTTCAAGTAGAAGTATGCAGCAATAATAAAGACAAAGCTGATGACGAAGACTCCAAGAACGACACCAATCACAATGTATATAGCTGTGTTGTTAACTAGAAGCAAGAAAAAAGGGAAACATTTATTAGAATGGGGCAATTTTAACAATACCAAGTATGTAAAAAAATATGATGATAAAATTATAGCAACAATAATCATTTTAATTTTGTAAGTACGAAAACAACAACTAAATATCTCTTTAACTCTTTCACTGTCAGGTCTGTACATCATAGGAACCTGACAGCAGGGGGTTTTACACATACTCAGTGTGTGTATATCTGACAAGTAGACTGCCACCTGATGAAAGCAGTCTGGCACATCTGGTGGCGTCATATTGCCTTCACATCCCCTGGTAATGTGTGCCACCATGTATCTCTGGCTCTTCTTGCCCATTTGTGAGCCCGGGATCTGCATTGCAGGCTTTGCCGGGTGGGGGGGAGGGAGCTGAGTGTACACATGTCTGCTCTCCTCCCCTTCTTGTTGCTGACCCAGAAGTGACGTGTTTGATCTAATTTCTGAATCTCCCTGTCTGCTTCCCTGGCCAGCATGGCCCTGAAATAATGTAATGCAATGTGATCTGCACAGTGGAGTACAGGGGAGACGTCTTATTAAAGTGATGTTGCCCCTCATTTGATGAAAAAAAGTTAAGTAAAACATTTTTTATTTTCAATTGTAAAAAAATGAAGGTTATTGCCAAGCATATAAAATCTCCAACCACAAAACATTTTGACCCCCCACTCCCACATATACGCACCTACAAACTTAAATGGCACCTACTCATGAAAACACTGATTGCAATACACATGCTGCATAATGCCACGCATGCCGGAGTGAGAATAATATTTCTACTTTTAAAATATCACCTATAGAAAATATAGGGTATTGAAGTTTGTCGCCATTACATGTTGGGTATCTATTTACTTTGTGCAATCTCATCGTTTATATTTTACCAAAAAAAATCGCAATTTATTGTATTTGTGTGCCCTAAAATTTACTTTAGTGTATTTTTTTTTTTACCAAAATGTTGTGTTTCTTTATTGCGGTATTATCGTGTAACAGAAAAAAACTGCATCTACTACTATTTTACTCTATAAGGTATCTGCTTTCAGAAAATATATCATTTTTTAGGTGGTTTATGCAATCTTCAGGCCTAAAATTATTTTTTAAACATGTGTAAAAAATGCAAAAACAACTCTAGCAGCAAAATGGTTAAAAAGTGCACAGTCCAGTATGCACAGTTATGGCCAGCAGTCTGATGATGTCTGTGCCAGACTAAAACATGGATTGGTTGCTACAGGTTATTGAATGAATATTCCTGCTATTTGTACTATTTTATTAAATAGATGGCACTATTTTATTAAATAAGTGCCAATAATATTTCTTGGCACAGTGAAGAAGAGTTCTGGCCATCCATGGCCAAATATAAAATATTTTATCCAAAAAATCGAAAGCTGTGATCTTATTTCATTAAAGCGACACACATACTGCATACTCTATCTTAATGATTGCAAAAAGATGTATATATTTGTAGCATAAATTAACCAGTAACTTACTTTCATTCTCCTCCTCGCAGTAGGTTCCTTTGTGGGTGCTGGGGCACATACAGCGCATGCCATCAGTCGTATTGTCTGTTCCTGACAATTCCACACAGGTACCACCATTCTCACAAGGGTTTTCCAGACATGGGCTTGCTGTAATCACAATATACAATATTAGAAAGTTGTACAATACATTTTGAAATATTATTTCCCAAAGACCTGTAGCTTTCGGTACTTTTGAAAGTCATCTGTGCCATTGTTGTTGCAAACTCCAGATTACTTGTAAAGGAAACTTCACTGTTTTGTACTGCGCAAATGTCATAAGGGGTCTACTTTTTTACTTCTAATTCTGATAAAAAGGATTATAAGCCCACTTACGTATATAGCATCCACGAATCTGACTGGCTGTAGTACATTCCTCCCCTTCTTTACACTGCATGTCCTCACAAACTACAGAGGAAGTATCTGCGCAAGTGCAGTTCTGTGAACAGTCATCTGTAATGAAGCGATCACCAGTCTGCAAGAAACAGATTAAATACAACATTTTATTATATTAAAGTAAATATAAGCCTGCCCTAACAGTTCGCGTTTAACTACTTTAACCGGGAAGGATTTGCCCCCTTGAAGACCATGCCATATTTTGTGATACGTCACTGCGTCACTTTAACTGACAATTGCGCGGTCGTCCGATGCTGTACCCAAACAAAATTGACGCCTTTTTTTTGCACAAATAGAGATTTCTTTTGGTGGGATTTGATCACCTGCAGTTTTTATTTTTTGCACTATGAACAAGTCAAAGAGCGACAATAAAAAAAAAAAAAAACATTTATTCATCAGTTTGATCCAATATATATTGTTTTACATAATTTTGGTAACATTTTTTACAAAATGATTGTTTTTTGCAAAAGTTGTCGGGCCAGATTCATGTAGAATTCCGGCGGCGTAACGTATCCCATTTACGTTACACCGCCGTAAGTTTTCAGCGCAAGTGCTTGATTCACAAAGTACTTGCCTGTAAACTTGCGGCGGCGTAACATAAATCCATCCGGCGCAAGCCCACCTAATTCAAATGGGGCGTGTATCATTTAAATTAGGCGCGTTCCCGCGCCGAACGTACTGCGCATGCTCGTTTTGTAATTTCCCGCCGTGCTTTGCGCGAAATGACGTCGCACCAACGTAATTTTTTGAACGGCGACGTGCGTTACGTCCTTTCCTATTCCCGGACGACTTACGCAAAAAAAAAAAAAAATCAAAATTCGACGCGGGAACTATGGCCATACTTTAACATGGCTGGTCTAAATATAAGCCATTGAAATAGCATCTGTAACTTTACGACGGGAAAAACCGACTTAAGAGAATGCGACGAGCGCGCGTAGCTTCGTGGATCGCCGTAAACAGCTAATTAGCATTCCCGACGCGGCAAACGACGCAAACTCCACCCAGCGGGCGCCGAAGTATTGCATCCTAAGATCCGAAGGCGTACGAAGCCGTACGCCTGTCGGATCTTACCCAAATGCTGTCGTATCTTGGTTTGAGGATTCAAACTAAAGATACGACGCGGGAAATTTGAAAATACGCCGGCGTATTAGTAGATACGCCGGCGTATTTCATCTGTGAATCTGTCCCTTCGTGTCTACAAACTATGGGATAGATGTTGGGACTTTTTTTTTTAATAGTAATGACACTTTTTCGGGACCAGTGACATTATTATATTGATCAGTGCTATAAAAATGCACTGATCAATGTAAAAATTACACTGGCATGGAAAGGATTAACACTAGGGGTGATCAAGGGGTTAACTGTGTTCACTGGGTGTGTTCTAACTGTAGGGGAAATGGGCTCACTGGAAAATGACAGATCACTTTTCCTGATCACTGGGTCACTGATCTCTGATACGTTCCCTGTGAGAATGGGGATCCGCCTTGTTTACACTGGCAGATCCCTATTCTGTCACTGTACTAGGCGATCACGAGTCACCGGCAGAAATCGAGTATGCGGGCATGAGCATGCTGCTGGCGGCACGCGCCTGCCCGCAACTCACCATTTTTTTTTAATGCATGGGAAACACTTTTGCAAAATATGCTTTCGCCAGTCTTTATAAATCCAGAGATTTTGATTACTGCGAGTTTATGTTTAGCTTTAGTAAATTTAATCAGTGCAACACAGCAATGTTATTTAAATGTGTATAATCTAAATATAAGTGTTATTACCATGTAGTAGTTATTGAGGTAAGTACATCCACACTCTTTGTATGGCACACAGTCAAATCCACTGAGTATGAATCCAGGTTCACACTGGCATCCTTCATAGCATGGTGCCTCACATTCAGACTCGGATGCCATGTTGCTGCAGGATGCAGGACAGGCACTTGTGCAGTCCTTGTAAATGCTGTTATCAGTGCAGGTCAAAGCTGTTTGAAAAAAATAAAGGAGTTACAACTATGGAGTGTTTATTATACTCTGAGTAGAAGGAATCTGTGGAGAGGTATACCTTGAGTGGTAGGAATATTAAGGAAGTATGAATTCATAAATGCTTACCACAGACAGTTTTTTCTCTCCAGCCATCAACATTGGTTCCATTTTGCTGGCAGGTATATGCGTACTGCTCAAGATTTATACATAACAGCTCTTGGCTTTGGAACTCAGCACATGTGTCAAAGATACAGTCCCTTTAAATGTAATTATAAAGGTTATGAGTGATGAACACAAACAATGAGATATTATATTAGACAAATATACACAAACAACTTACACAATGAAATCTTCTGGTGGCACAAATGGAATACAGTTTTTAAATGGTCCAAGAGGGTCTCTCATAACTCCACAGAATGAAGAGCTGTTCACAGAAGCCAGGCCTGATGCTGAACAGGCAAAATTGTCTCCTGTGTTTAATATGGTATCTTGTTCTTCTAATGGCATCACAGCAGCACGTCTGCAGAAAAAAATAGTATGATTTTGTTTCACAAGATTACAATTATATTTCTTTTAGTGAAGGGCAAAGCAAGGCTTTTTCTCAAAACATTATTATTATTTGTTTATTTAATCTGTTAACAGTTAAGTGCATGAATGGCTTACTATTGTTCTAATTAGTAGGTAATGTCAACCCGCAATGGTTCTACATTTCTCTAGAGAAAGTAGCACCATTCTTACATGACATATCACTTAAACAGGGTGGATGCAGCCTGTCCATCACTCCACCACTCTGTGATATCACTGTCAAGCTCCACTGCCTGCCTAGAAATCAGGTGAGACTTTGGCACACCCTGGCAGGTGAGAGAATGGGAAGTTACATCACAGAGCAAGGATGGCTGGAGGAAGAACGAGGTGCTAACATTTGCATATTTGCAAATTTAGTGCAGTTCTCAGTTCTAATGCCGCGTACACACCATCACTTTATGTGATGTAAAAAAACGACACTTTCTGTGAAGTAAAAAATGACGTTTTTGAAACTTCAATTTTCAAAGACGAAGTTGCCTACACACCATCGTTTTCTCACAATGATCTTGCAAAGTGAGGTTACGTTCCACCACGTTTTACCATTGAAGCTTGCTTCATAAGTAGCTTCTGGGCGTGCGTGGATGAAAAAACGTCTTAGAAAACGAAGTTTTTTGCTACACACGGTCAATTTCTGTGAAGTAAAAAGTGCACTTTTGAAAAACGACACATAAAATTGAAGCATGCTTCAATTTTTTTTGGTTGTTTTTTACAAGACTAAAACAACGTTTTCCCCCACACACGGTCAATTAAAGTGACGTTTTTAAAAACATCATTTTTTTTCATCACATAAAGTGATGGTGTGTACGCGGCATAAGATTTGGATCAGTGCAATTTTGCATAGACTAATAAAGATACTTGGTCTGTACTACCTGATATACTGTACATGCCTTTAGCTTTCGTTGCATTACATGGTGATATGTGTACTTTTAGAAAACTATTGCTACATAATTTAAATCAAGACTTACGTTCTTTGGGTGGGTATTTACTAGTATGCCTTCTTCCAGTGCAGGCAGTTCCAAGCTTGCATTCATATGCACACAGATATTAAATTGCCCAGTATCGCAGGCAGAAGTAAAGTAAAGTATCGCAGGCAGAAGTAAAGAAGTATCGCAGGCAGTGTAAACATAATAAAAAAATTCTAAAAGAAAGTTTGCATGTCTCTTCAGCCAAAATAATCTACCTCCTGGCATCTTATTCTAGAAGTTTGTTTCCACTTCATAAAAGATGTATTATTTAAACAAATAATGAATTCAGACTTTGCAAGAAACAGGAATGGTTACAGTACACAGTATTTGCAGATTTTAGTTTTTTTTTTTATCATTGAAATTTTAAAATCAAAATGTTGTCATTATTCATTATAATAAAGCATGAACATTCTAAATAATTTAAATACAGATTTATACTTTTGAGACATACAGCATGAAAGAAAACTAAACTTCAGCATCATTCAATAACTCCACAAGTATGACATACCTGACTTTAGCTGGCTTAAGTGACTTAATATTCCAACTTTCACCAAATGTATTCACATCACCAATCAGTCTGCCATCAGGATTTGTAAAGTCATTTGACGTTCGTCCATCATAGTTGCCACAAAGTCCCTGAAGCAGACTTTGGTAGCTGCTTGGTACAATAATTTCTAATTTAAAAATAGCAAAACAAACAGAAAATGTGTTCATTACTGTTGTATAAACTTCTTGTCTCTTAAAATGTATTATAATCTAAACTTGAACCACGTTTTTTTTTTAATTACAAAAATGAATCATTATGCAGTCAATATTTAATGAATCTTGAACCATTCCATAAATAATCCCATACAGCAAACCTTAATGATAACAGTTATCATTTCTTACTTTCACGTTTTAACATAACAGACCTTTTGGTTGTAACTGTATGTATATCAACAAATATAGGCTGTGCTTCAATGTATTCCTTCCAGAAATGTCTATTTACTGTTTTATTGAATGCTATTAAACAAACTGTACCATCAGGTTGTGTCTGCAGTTTAAATTTTAATATGGTTTGTTTACATGCGGCGCACTATTCTTTCTTGACATATTTTGCTAAGCTTTTAACTTGTGTCCTGCTCTTCACTCTCTTTCCAACATTTCCGTTTGGCTCCGGATGCAACACACTCATCCAATTGTGATCAGTTTTACGTAGCTTTTGTCTAGTCAAGTCCATTCCCCTGATAACCCCCTGTTCTAGCCCAAGCTTCTTGGTTTCTAGAATTATGCTAGCTGTATGATTACCTGTTCAGTTGTGTCAGTGTGGTAGCTCATCTAATTTAGAGCCTATTTCTTTATCCAGTTCCAAAGTGCATCAATTTAAACGTTTTCTCTAATATTGTATAAAGGTTGGTTTCAGTAATGTATGTATATTGTGCTTGTTTTTATGACATATGTAGTGTCTATTCGGCTTGATTTTAAACTTTGTATGGAATAAATTTCATATTTTCTTACTACATGGTTATATACTTTATTTTGACACAACTCTTCCCAGGGGCAAAACTATTTTCTCCTTTGGTTCATAACAGTATTACTATCTCTGCTAAATGTTACAGCTTCCCTTCAGGTTGGTTGTTAGTTAGTCAGTAGGAAATACTATGTGTCTGTGTGCATTTAACCATTGCCAACAATGACATGTTCAGCAGTGGCAACATATACAGTAACTCATTTTTTTCAAAATGGCACTGGGGTATGTTAGGTTACTTCTCCACAAGCTTTAAAAGGGAACCCATGGTAGACATTTCTGAGTCAAACAAATTAATATACAACTCTGTGTTTGCTTAACTTTGAATTTCTTGTGCTGGAAATAATGTAGCATGCACATTTTGGATCACACCAGTACCACACACTGACTCGACAATAAATAAGTAAAAAAAAAGTTCAAAATTAGGTTGTATTGTGGGCAGAACTCTGTTTATACAATCATCATCTATAGTAACGGAGCTCCATATTTTCAGTTTACTTGCAAATAGTGCTTAGGGCAGTTAAATTTAAAATGTTATCCTATTCGCACCTATTATTGATTTCAGCTGTTTTCAAAGAAAATAACTGTGATTCTTTTATATGCGGTATCTTTGCTGTTCAAAGATATCATGTAGAGTTGAACAGAATGCACTGATTTATTTTCAACATAAAAATAATTCACACACGCAAGTGCCAATTTGGTCAGGAGTGGAATAATGTACCTTTCTGAGCTTGCATAATGAACAAATAATGCTAACTATGGGCTTCCCATGGTGTACAGCAATGGCACATTTAAGTAACATTGTAAAGGGTGCAATGAACAACACCTTTACTAGTTCACTTAAGAGTAGAATACAAAAACAAAAAACAAGATTAAAATGAAACAAGTATAAACTAATGCTGGAAGATTATGAATATCTGAGTTGGATTAAACCATCAATTTTTATTAATCCTTACAAAAGTAGATATGACTTTAGCGTGTCAGTGTTGAGCCTTACTCTGTCCTGATAAAGAGGAAGCAAAGCAACTCTGGCAAATGTTGCTATATAAACAGAGGATAATTTAAAGATAGATAGATAGATAGATAGATAGATAGATAGATAGATAGATAGATAGATAGATAGATAGATAGATAGATAGATAGATAGATAGATAGATACTGTTGTTTTATATACAGTACCTGCATTTTCTTTGCCATCAAAGCTGATAGAAAGACCAAAATCAGTTTCCAGGTAGATTCTTGTTGGTCTCTGATAGATGTATATTCCTTCATGTGGACGGACAGGAGGTACTGTTTTCACACCATTAATCTACAAAGAATTGTAAAAATGTCAATATAAAGTAACAAAACAAATGTAAATGTTTTAACAGTGTTATTATTAACATAAAAAAATCTAAATGTTTCCAAAGCCATAATTGTTACTATAAATTATACAAAGACATGATTTGATGCTTTTATATTTGGTAATAGTGTCTCTGAGTCGGACAAAAATAAACCTTTACAAAATACTAAACAGGGTGTGTATCATTCTATAACAGAGTTGACAAAAAAAGTATTGCAGTATAACATACAGCTTGTAGCATGTAGTGTGAGGGATCATGTATAAATGTACAAATGCTGAAATAAGGGCAAGACTTACTAAGATGTTGTTTAATCTTGTGATCTCTGCTTTTTACATAGCTTATTAACAGGCCTTAATTTAAAATTAAATTAATCTGTGTTGCTGTGATTGCGCTAGACATATTTTATAGAGAATGCAATGCAATTCTAAGCAGGTCAATCAAGCCAACATTATCCAGCAGGCCTATACTTTAATTATTTTCAACTCAACTAAAGCCCTATACACACGATCGGTTTGTCTGATGAAAACAGACCAATGGACTGTTTTCATTGGACAAATCGATCGCGTGTGGGCCCCATCAGTTTGATTTCCATCGGTGAAAAAAAATAGAACATGTTTTAAATTTTTCTTATGGATAAAAAAACGATAGAAAAATCAGACGGTCTGTATGGAACTCCATCGGTCAAAAATCCACGCATGCTCAGAATCAAGTCGACACATGCTTGGAAGCATTGAACTTCATTTTTTTTCGGCTCGTCATAGTGTTGTACGTCACCGCGTTTGGACACGATCAGAATTTTGACTGATGGTGTGTAGACAAGACTGATAAAAGTCAACTTCATCGAATATCCAACGAAAAAATCCATCAGATTAGATTCCATCCGATCGTGTGTACAAGGCTTTAGTGTTTGACAATATCACAGGTTCACTGGCAAGTGAAAACATTTTTCAACACTATGTAATACACTGCTCAAAAAAATTAAAGGAACACTTTTGAATCAAAACTCCTGGGATATTGATTTGGTCAGTTAAGTAGCAGAGGGGGAGGGGTGTATACAGAGGGGGTTGTTAATCAGTTTCAGCTGATTTGCTGTTAATTGAAATTAACAACAGGTGCACTAGATGGGCAACAATGAGACAACCTCCAAATCAGGAATGTTTTTTTCAGGTGGAGGTGTCTGACATTTATTTTCCCTACTCATCTTTTCTGACTGTTTTTCACTAGTTTTGCATTTGGCTAGGGTCAGTGTCACTACTGGTAGCACAAGGAGATACTTGGACCCTATAAAGGTTGCACAGGCAGTCCAACTCCTCCAGGATGGCACATCAATACGTGTCATTGCCAGAAGGTTTGCTGTGTCCCCCAGCACAGTCTCAAGAGCATGGAGGATATTCCAGGATTCAAGCATTTACTCTAGAAGAGCTGGACAGAGCCGTAGAAGGTCCTTAACCCATCAGCAGGACCAGTATTTCCTCCTTTGTGCAAGGAGGAACAGGATAAGCACTGCCAGAGCCCTACAAAATGACCTCCAGCAGGCCACTGGTGTGAATGTCTCTGACCAACAATCAGAAACAGACTTCATGGAGGTGGCCTGAGGGCCCGAAGTCCTCTTGTGTGCTTTGTGCTCACTGCCGGACACTGTGGAGCTCAATTGGCATTTTCCATTAAACACCAGAATTGGCAGGTCCGCCACTGGTGCCCTATGCATTTCACAGATAAGAGCAGGTTCACCCTGAGCATATGTGACAGACATGAAAGGGTCTGGAGAAGCCGCAGAGAACTTTATGCTGCCTGTAACATCATTCAGCATGACTGGTTTTGTGGTGGGTCAGTGATGGTCTGGGGAGGCATATCCATGGAGGGATGCACAGACCTCTACAGGCTACAGAATGGCACCCTGACTGTAATTAGGTATCGGGATGAAATCCTTGGACCCATTGTCAGACCCTATGCTGGTGCAGTGGGTCCTGGGTTCCTCCTGGTGCATGACAATGCCCGGCCTCATGTGGCGAGAGCATGCAGTCAGTTCCTGGAGGATGAAGAAATGTATACCATTGAATGGCCCCCACGCTCACCTGACCTAAATCCAAAAGAACACCTCTGGGACATTATGTTTCGGTACATCCAATGCTGCCAGGTTGCAACTCAGTCTGTTCAGGAGCTCAGTGATGCTCTGGTCCAGATCTGGGAGAACATACCCCAGGACACCATCCATCGTCTCATTAGGAGCATGCCCTTATGTTGTCAGGCATGCATACAAGCACTTGGGGGCCATACAAACTACTGAGGACCATTTTGAGTTGTTGCAATGAAATCAACCATATCAGTATAGATATCCAGCATGATATTTTTGCCCGTTGAGATCTGATATGTTTTGAAAGTGTTCCTTTAATTTATTGAGCAGTATATATTCAAACCCATAATCCCTATACAGTAAAACCTTGGATTGTGAGCATAATTTGTTCCGGAACCGTGCTTGTAATGCAAGGCACTCGTATATCAGAGCAAATTTCCCCATAAGAAATAATAGAAACACAGATGATTCGTTACACAACTATTTATTCATATCAAATTGATTAGAGCAATACAAAATACAGTATAAAGTGTACTGTAAAAATAAAACAAATTAACCTGTACTTCAGGAGCTACAGAATATAAAAGAAAAGAGAGACGGTTCACACTGCAACTTCAAAACAACTTCAGGGAAAGCGTGTGTTATCTTCCTGTAATGTCGGATCCAAATCACATCAATTAAGATAAGGGTCCAACGTGGATTGATTGGTTAGAAGTCGCCTTGAAGTAGTACATGCACCTTTTTTAAAGTCTGAGCAACTTCAGTAGTGCTAATTAAGACAGCCCTCATTGACTAAAATGGTATTTTACATGTCACGCAACTTGGAGTCTCACAAGTTGGATCCCAAGTCGCGACAGTGTGAACCAAGTCTTATACTCAGTTGTGACATGACGCTACTTGTATTGCTAGACCTCGCTCGTTTATCAAGTTAAAATTTATAAAAAAATTATGCTCGTCTTGAAAAAACATTTGCAGACCAAGTTACTTGCAATCCAAGGTTTTACTTTATTAATGTTCCTCAGCAAGATGCTCCATGCTGTATATATGTTAATAAATACCCTCCCTTTTGACAGCTAAAACCCTCAGCTCAGACTGACACTCAGATCCCCACTAATGATCATGAACCAATCAAAGTGTTTCCCAATCATGTAATTATGTCTGTTATGATCAGAGCTTTTTTTCTCAGAAAATAGGTGCAGGAACTCAACCACGACCCGTTCAGATTTCACAAACAATAGAAGGGTCTTAATGGGGCATTAAATACCAGGATTGCATTACATACAGAGTGCAGAGTTCAGGGGGGTTACACACAGAGTGCATAGCTGTCACTTGTAAACACAGAAACCAGACTTCTGTGTTTACAAGTGATTGTGGTGAGCGGGCACCAAAGGGTCTGAGCCAAAGGTGGTGGAACTGAGTTCCCCCAAGTTCACCCTGAAAAAAAGCCCTGGTTATGATATAGTGATTATGTGCAAGCTGGAGGATTCATTGACAAATAAAGTCCTAAACTTGCTGATGACACTGCAGATGTCACTACAACCTGAAGGGGTGAAAACAATTACAGTTTTGAAAAAAACATTAAATAAAAAAAAAATGAAAACATGTTGTTATGATTTGCATTTTTGCTCATATATCAGACTATAATAAAAAAAAGTACAGGGTTTTTATTAAAATAGGATGACAAATAAAAGCAATATATTGTGAAAAAAATGTATCAGTATAATATATTGATAATACCGTGTATACTCGAGTATAAGCCGAGTTTTTCAGCAAATTTTTTTGTGCTGATAATGCCCCCTCAGCTTATAATGAAGTCCTCCCGGCGCTGTGACCATCTGCAGCCCTAATATCTCTCGGTGCTGTGATATATTCAGTCTAGTCAGCGGCCGTGTAACAAAGCCTGCCTTCTCCTTGTCCTCGTCCGTCATATGCTGAACACTGACTCACTGTTGGGAAACCAAGTCAGTGTTCCATCACGGATGAGGAGTAGGCGTCGCTTTGTTATGCTGCATGGCTGCCGACTAGACTGAATATATCACAGCGCCGGGAGATAATAAGGCTGCAGGTGGTCACAGTGCTGGCAGATCATAACGCCGGCACAACGGCAGATGGGCACAGCGCTGATCAGGTACTTGAGGCACATTGAGGCTGAGGCATGCAGATGGACACAGTAAAGCTGAGGCATGCAGATGGACAGTGAGGCTGAGTCATGCACATGGGCACAGTGAGGCTGAGGTATGCAGATGGACAGTGAGGGTGAGAAATGCAGATGGACAGTGAGGCTAAGGCATGCAGATGGACAGTGAGGCTGAGGAATGCAGACTGACAGTGAGGTTGAGGAATGCAGATGGACAGTGAGGCTGAGGCATGCAGATGGACAGTGAGGCTGAGGAATGCAGATGGACAGTGAGGCTGAGGAATGCAGATGGACAGTGAGGCTGAGGCATGCAGATGGACAGTAAGGCTGAGGAATGCAGATGGGCATTGAGGCTGAGGCATGCAGATGGACAGTGAGGCTGAGGAATGCAGATGGACAGTGAGGCTGAGGCATGCAGATGGACAGTGAGGCTGAGGCATGCAGATGGACAGTGAGGCTGAGGAATGCAGATGGACAGTGAGGCTGAGGAATGCAGATGGACAGTGAGGCTGAGGCATGCAGATGGACAGTGAGGCTGAGGCATGCAGATGGACAGTGAGGCTGAGGCATGCAGATGGACAGTGAGGCTGAGGAATGCAGATGGACAGTGAGGCTGAGGCTGAGGCATGCAGATGGACAGTGAGGCTGAGGCATGCAGATGGACACAGTGAGGCTGCAAATGGGCACAATGAGGCTGCAGATGGGCATTATTGACCCTCTTTTCCACTTATCGTAGCTGCTGCATTCTCACCCTAGGTTTATACTCGAGTCAATAAGTTTTCCCAGTTTTTTGTGGTAAAAGTGGGTGCCTCGGCTTATATTCGGGTCGGCTTATACTTGAGTATATACGGTATATTGTTATGTACATTCAAGTGAACTGAGCCCTGCTGATGCTGTTATATTTGGCCAAGGCATCAATTACCTTTGGTGAAGAAAGTGTTAAGTCTATGTAATATGTTTATGTACATGTTAATGTTGTAAGTAAACTCACCAATAGTTTTACACTTACCACTAATATCCTGTTTTGTCTGAATAATATGACTTGATTGTAAACTTCAATTCGCAGCTCTTTTAATAAACTGAATTTACTGAATAAGAACATGGGCTCGTTTTTGCCTTCAATGGTAAATGGCTCCATATAGTCAAATATAGAAGAAGAGGTCCGTGTCACCACATAACTACTCTTGCCCTGGAAGTGATGGTTCAGGCCATCAAAGGTGCGATAATGTGGGTCACCCCCAATGGTACACCTAGAATAACCTGAAATAGGCATTTACACAGTAAATAATAAATCTTTTTAGGAAAATCACAATATGCAAATTTAACTAACACATAAACCAGTTAGAAATTATCTATCACTGGTGTAGACTATGTAAATTAAATCTGGTTAGCTACCTTTTATCTATTTACTTCACATTTTAGTTGATTTTTGCACTTGCATTGCATGTTATATAATAACAAATTATTTTGAACAAGAGGAACATTTTGAAACAATGTTAAAATATAGTTACAGTAACAAAACATAAAAGACTGCTGCAGTACTTAAAGGGTTACTAAAGGAAAAAATATTTTTTGCTGAAATGACTGTTTATTTGGTATAGAGACATAAAAGTTAACTGATTCCTTTTAAAAATGATTAAAAATTGAATTAAATCTATCATATAATGTGCCTCTAGTTTCACTTTCGGTTTTAAAGGTCCATACATGAAGTTCCGGGTGAGAGGTAAGTCGGGAAGACTCACAGAACAAAAACAAACAAATCCAGGGCAGTGTTTTGTTTTTAAAATGAATCTGATTGGTTCTGAGGAGTTTTAGACACACAGTAATGACAGCTTAGACCACCGTGAAAATCTCCCAGTACCATGGTTATAAGGAAACAGGCAACCAGGAAGTGTGGAGATCACAGCAGAATTACAGCTACTTCAAAGCAAAAACGAACAATGAGGACATGAAACCAGTACTGCAGTAAGGTAAAGGAAACTATTTAGCTTAAAAAAATGTTTTCCTTTAGTGACCCTTTAAAGGGTAACTCCATTTTCAAGAGAAAAAATATAGCAAACTAAAAAAAAAGGATATAGCATATATAACTGTGATTCAAGCCATAGTGGGCTCCATTTACTAAAAGAGATTGCATGTGGTATTTAAGGCCCAGATTCTCAACCGAGATACGACGGCGTATCTCCAGATACGCCGTCGTATCTCTGCGTTCAGCCGTCGTATCTATGCGACTGATTCTTAGAATCAGTTACGCATAGATATTCATTAGATCTGACAGGCGTAAGTCTCTTACACGTCGGATCTAAACTGCATTTAGTTTTTGACCGCTAGGTGTCGCTTCCGTCTAATTCCGCGTTGAGTATGCAAATTAGCTAGATACGCGAATTCCCAAACGTACGCGCGGCCGACGCAGTAAAGTTACAACGTTTACGTTAGGCTTTTGCCGGCGTATAGTTGCCCCTGCTATATAAGGCGCAGCCAATGTTAAGTATGGCCATCGTTCCCGCGTCGAAATTTGAAAAAGTTACGTTGTTTGCGTAACTCGTCTGTGAATGGGGCTGGACGTAATTTACGTCCACGTCAAAACCAATGCGTCCTTGCGGCGTATTAGAAGCAATGCACACTGGGAGATTTCCACGGACGGCGCATGCGCCGTTCGTGAAAAACTTCAATCACATCGGGTCACAGTAGTTTAACATAAAACACGCCCCCCCTCCACATTTGAATTAGGCGGGCTTACGCCGGCCGATTTACGCTACGCCGCCGCAACTTACGGAGCAAGTGCTTTGAGAATACAGCACTTGCCCGTGTAAGTTGCGGCGGCGTAACGTAAATCAGATACGTTACGCCGCCGGAAAGATACGCCAGTCTACGAGAATCTGGCCCTATGTGTCCAGACAATTTTTTTTCTAAATATTGCATGCAATCTTAAAACTGTCAAATCTCTATGTAGTTTTACTGTATTTTCAGCAAAATGCTCAGTAAATACTGCATGAAGAGGAGTTAAACTCAATTCACTGAAGGAAATAAATAATTAAATGCATACAGTAATTAAGTAGTGGTCCAGGCATGCAGTATTTAAATGCTGCTTCAAGACTTACCCACCTTGCCAACCGAGTGTTCTCCACCCCTCTCTGTCAATCCCTTTCACTCACCCAACAAACAAAATTCTAAGTACTAACAACAAGTTTCAAAGTCATCCATAACTCTGCCCTAATTGCATCACTACCCTAGTATCAAAATACCAACCAAGCCATTATCTTCGGTCCTCCCAAGACCTCCTGCTCTCTAGCTCCCTTGTCACCTCCTCCCATGCTCGCCTCCAGGATTTCTCCAGAGCTTCTCCCATCCTTTTGAGCTCCATATCCCAATCTGTCTGACTGTCCCATAATCTATACATCTTTAGACAATCCCTGAAAACCCTTCTCTTTAAAGAAGGCTATCATGGTTCTAACTAATACACTGTTTTAATTTCTCCATCATCTCATCCCCCAAAGCTATTACCTTTTGTATCATTTGACCCTCCCTCTTAGATTGTAAGCTCTAACGAGCAGAACCCTCTGATTTCTCTTGTACCAAATTGTAATGTATCTGTAATGTCTGCCTTCATTTTTCGCCTATTCATACCTACTTCGGTGGATGCAGCATCGGTCCGATGCTGCATCTGTCCCCCACCGCCTCTACACTGAGAACTGAGCAATCAAACATCGCCGATGGCTTTGTTCTCTCTCCTCTCCCCCTGCACGCTTACTGGAGTGCTGAGCTGTGAAAGGGCAGGGAGCGGCTGTCTTAGGCTCTCATCGGCTCTCTGAGAGGCTAAGACAGTATCAGTCCAGGCACCTGGTGGATCCAGGCTTTATTGTCATGATGACACCTGGACTGATTTCTGTGACGTCAGCAGAGAGTGGACTTCAGACGGCTCTCTGTTGAAAATGGGTCACAGGATTGTAAAATCAATTGCAATCCTGTGACCCATAGGAGAAGCCCAGCCAAACAAGCTTAGGCTGGACTTCTCCTTTAGGCACTGCGCAAACTGTTGATGCTATATAAATCCTGTATAATAATAATAATAATATTTAGGGAATGTAAAAATATAATAGCTAATTTTGAGTAGTCTCTTTTTGGATCAGTTCTAAATATGAAAATATTGAAATCATTAGGGTTGATTTACTACCACTTTTACCTACATGTAAGCCTATAATAAGGCTTACCTGTAGGTATAAAGAATATCTCCTAAACCTGTATGGTTTAGGAGATATTCCCCTCGCAATGCGCCGCTGAATGCAGCGGCGCATGCGCAGCGGGGATCCTCGGCTAGAGGCCCGGCAATCGCGGGAGTGCCGACATTGCCGCTCCAGCCAATCACAGCTTGTCGCGGCGATACCCGCAAGACACGCCGAGGCAAGATGACATCTCGCTCGGCGTGGCCCAGGTAAGCTCTACACACCTCATTCCAAGGTAAGTATTTCATAATGGGCTACTATGCGGTGCATACTAGCTCATTATTTAAAGTAGGGGGGTGTAATGGCGCTTGCTAGAATTAAATAAGAACTATCTAAAAATCGATCAAAGAAATAATCATGTAGGAGTATCCAAAAGTATCTGTAAGTATATAATATATATGTTCCACTTCAAGTCAAACCCGCCCAGCATCAATCAATTGATGTAGAGGGTAAAGAGAGTGGATTATTAATAATAAAAAACTGTTGAGTAGACAAACGTGCCACCAAGAGCACTGTGCTACCAGAAAATAATCATAAATATATTGAGGAATAAAAAATATAAAAATAGTAGCGTTGACCAAAAAAATATATATGTATAATGTGAATAAAAATTCCTAAAATAATGCTACATCAATATAAAGTGCAATGTGCAAAAAAATATAATAATATTCAGTGAAAGGAGTACTGAAATCCAGTAATCACAATCTAAAACAAATACAATTCAATTCATGCATCAGTGAAAACAAATCCAATCCAAAAAATTGCAGTGAAAAAATATGTGTCCCATACAATATATCCCTCAAGGGTTTAAAATCAAATATAGTGACAGAAAATTAAAACATGCCAAAGTGACAAGTGCACAGTTGTGCAAATATAACAAAGTCCAAAGTTCAAAATATATTTCTTTAAAACTTCAATCGCTGATTTCCAGAGTGTATTATGTGCTCCACCAACAATCCATAAATTGATGATTCAGTGCATCAAAATGAACATGCACACGTGCTTATAAAGAAAATAATAGATGCCAGTCGTCTCTCAGTGCAAATGTGAGATAAGCGTTTCCACCAGCCCCTTACCTTAGTAAGGCTTTAATATAGCCTAATGTAGTGCTGTTAAGGATGGGATATACCTCACACAGCCAGCCTGCTGCTCCAAATCCCGCACCTGAACGCTCACAGATCCCAGCGCTGACACTCAAATAAAGAACAGGAAGGCTCCCATAGCATAAAAACCTTTGACAATTTATTCGTAAAAAACAAAGAATACACTCACAAACATAGATGAGTCATCAGCGTGTGTAGTACAAGAGTGTCTCCGCTCTGCGGCCGTGAGCGGATGACGTCACCAACAGCTCTCCGGAATCCTCACGCGTATCGTGACAGCACGTCACTTAATCATAGGAACACGATACGCGTGAGGATTCCGGAGAGCTGTTGGTGACGTCATCCGCTCGCGGCCGCAGAGCGGAGACACTCTTGTACTACACACGCTGATGACTTATCTATGTTTGTGAGTGTATGCTTTGTTTTTTACGAATAAATTGTCAAAGGTTTTTATGCTATGGGAGCCTTCCTGTTCTTTATTTGAGTGTCAGCGCTGGGATCTGTGAGCGTTCAGGTGCGGGATTTGGAGCAGCAGGCAGGCTGTGTGAGGTATATCCCATTGTCTACAGTTTTTTATTATTAATATTCCACTCTCTTTACCCTCTACATCAATTGATTGATGCTGGGCGGGTTTGACTTGAAGTGGAACATATATATTATATACTTACAGATACTTTTGGATACTCCTACATGATTATTTCTTTGATCAATTTTTAGATAGTTCTTATTTAATTCTAGCAAGCGCCATTACACCCCCCTACTTTAAATTATTACCAGTGTGTGAACACTATTAGTCGTGGCTGCTGCTTAAGTAGATCCTTTTATTTATTTATGTTATTTATTTAGATCTCCATGCTCTGGTTAGTTTGATTTGCGCATTAGTTCCCCCCATTTTTCATACTAGCTCATTATGCCTTTTGCCATTCAGGTGTAAAAAAATACAACCGCTTTAAAGAATAACTTAAGGGAAAAAAAGTTTAGTTTAGCTTAGATGGGAGGTTCTTTGTCTTTTGGCTAAGATCAAGTGTAGTATCTGTTTTTATCAGTTTCCAGTGGAGGCGCTGTGCTATCATCCCTACTATGGGTGGGTTGGAGTGTGGCCATGCAAATCCATTGGTATGATGTAAACCTAGAAGTTTAGTATCACAGGGACCTCTACCAGGGTGCCCATACATCATTGGGGGCCGAGAGTAGGTTCTTCCCAAGAAAACCGGAAGGGGACACTATCTGCACTGGTCTGGCCAAAGGCAGGGTTCCAAAAGAAGCCCATGGTGTAAGTGCCCCTGCAGTGGCAGTCCAGGGGTGCCATAAATCTCACTCTGAGTGAGGGTTACTTTGAGTTTGCTGGCACCGAAGCCACTGCACTACCACACTTTTTTCACACCTGTGTCTAGGGCTGAGCCTTTTCACTAGGACCAGGGGAATCTTTTATTCCTGGCCAGAATTCCTATTTGTTTATTTCTTCTGTACAAAATTGGGTATTAAAAATGAGCACAGCTACAATTTATTGAGTGAAGATTCTCAACACCTTTAGTAAATCCAGAAACCAGAAACAGAAACCAGTTAGTTGATGATATCATGCACAACTGAATGTCAGTTGATAAATGCTGCACACACTCACCTGTTGGTTTACAGTTGTATTTGCCATTTTTGTTTACAATGCAGATTCCAAAAGGACAGCTGAATGATTTGCATTGGATTACATTGCCCGCCTTACATTGACATTTCTGAGTGCAGTGAGGTGTAATCCAGGTTTCATCAATCTAAAAGGGCAATGAATATTCTAAGTCAATAATCCAACAGTGTTAAACATGTTATTGTAAGAATATATTTTACAACTTTTTATTTTTACAAAGAAATGTTTTATATAGGGTGAATCCATGACACTGATGTAACAGAACATTATGGGTCTATTGTTTCCACAAATTGTTCTCACAACTTTCACCCTATATTTACAAATTGCACGAATATTGTGAGAAAAAAAATGTATGAATAACCTCATATACAGGGTAGATCTTATATAGAAGGAACAAAGCAGAAGCTGTTTACCTTACAGACTGTTTTATTGTCTATGCCTGTGAAGTAAATAAAATTGTGTAACAGATTGTTTGGTCAAATCAGCAGTTTTTACCATCTACAATCTTCCTTGCATCTACCTATAATCCAGGTAGGAGTTAATGGAGTGGCAAAATGGCACTCTAGGCAGTTGGTTTCCAAGGCACATCTAGGAGACTTTGGGGATTTTTTTGGATTTAGACTAAGGCTCCGTTCACACCTACGTTCACACCTAGGCGTTTTTGGGCATTCTTCTCCTCTAATGCTGCGTACGCATGACCGTTATTCATGTCATGAAAAAAACGACGTTTTTCTCGACGTGATTTGTCGTGATTCCTCTCAAGCCTAGCTTGCATACAGAGGTTAGTGAAAAAAATGCTCGAACAAAGCATGTGACGTACAACACGTATGACGGCACTATAAAGGGGAAGTTCCATTTGAATGGCGCCACCCTTTGGGCTGCTTTTGCTTCTGAGCAGGCATGTTTTTTCCCCCTCGTAAAAGCGTACACACGGCCATTTTTCACGACATGAAAAAGAACGATGTGAAAAACGACGAGAAAAAATAAAGCAGGTTCTAAATTTTTTTAGCCCATTTTTCTCGTTGAGAAAAACGCTCTAGAGCAGGGATATGCAATTAGCGGACCTCCAGCTGTTGCCAAACTACAAGTCCCATGAGGCACAGCAAGACTCTGACAGCATCAAGCATGACACCCAGAGGCAGAGGCATGATGGGACTTGTAGTTTGGCAACAGCTGGAGGTCCGCTAATTACATATCCCTGCTCTAGAGCATACACACGACCAATTTAAAAAAATGCATTTTTCTCATCATGAAAACTGGTCGTGTGTACGCAGCATAAGCCTCAGCTCTAAAAATGCCCAACAAGACAAATCTGATTAATTTCAATGTCCCCTGTTCACATCTGAGCATTCTGTCACCTAAAACAAAACACCCGTCCTTCAAAAAAGTACAACAACTTATTTCTTGTCAGATTATAGGCGTTTTTCATTCTTTTACATTGGTAACCTTTTGACTTGTGCAAAAATCATGGTAAAAATCGTGTGACTTTCGGCCTGAAAACAATACGCTCAGGTGTGAACGGAGACTTAACCATTAGGTCCTTAACTGTGTCAGACCAAACTCACAACAACTATGCTGTTAACAGAGACAAAGTTAGAAATTGAATGCACATTTTCAGGCATTTTATATATGTGCAAAACACTAAACAGGCTGCAAGTGACCCTGTTCCCCATTCAGCTAATTGGTCTCTTTTGCTTCTAAATTTCTGCACTCTGTAGCATTTTCTCTGTACCTCTCCTTCTCACAGTTGTGTCCTCTCTCTATAAACTCTTTTTCCTTCACTCCTCTTCTCAACCCCACATATTGTGTATATCACATTTACTCCTGTCCTCTCCTTATTACTTCACTCATCAGCTTCTTATTATTCTTATTATTATTATTATTATTCTTATTATTCTGAACCCCAATGCTCACAAATCCTCCAGGGAACTGCGGCATACTTCTTAACACAAATCATATGTATTACCACCCTCATCCTTTTGCTTCTCTTAACTTTTGCATATTTATTTCCAAATCCTGGGCCTCCATCATCTCACTTTGAACACCCACCCAATCGCCTGGCAGCAGCTGCAATCCACACAATCTAGTTTCTATTTTTCTTCTTCCAATAACCAGTTTTCCCTTCTCATGTGCACTTTGGAATGCCTGCTCTGTCTGTATCAAACTCACCTCTGTTCATGACCTTTTTATCACTAACTTTTTTAACCTACTTGCTGTTGCTGAAACCTGGCTTCAGGTTTCAGCAACAGCAGGTTACCACTTTAACCTCCCTTCTATCCACTGGGTCTGTGAGAGTGGGTCCAGCGGTTTTACCACTCCCCCAAGCATGAACAAACCCTAATAATCCAGCCAGTCACAGTTCAACCATCACCACCACACCAGTCACAGTGTTGCCAGACCAGTGTAGTCAAAATCAGTGGGGGAGGATTACCTTACTGCTAGACTTTACTTTACTCTGGACTTTACTGGAGCGTGCAGAATCTGTTGCATCTGTGAATGGTAGCCAATCAGCTTCTATCTTCAGTTTATTAAATAGTGAATTCGATCTACTCTACTCCATACATTTTAAATTACAGTGATTTATTCATCTGCAGTGAATGTTTATTGAATGTCACATTCATTGCTTTATAAATATTTTTCCTTGACCAGTAGTTAAATGAGGGGGGCCCATACATGATCTTACACATGATATTGGTACATTGGTACTTGGCGGTGCCGTTCCAGGCTGAGGTGTAGAGCCCTATTGGCCCTCAGGATAGTAGGGATGCACTGGGTTGAAAAATTCATCCAGTAAACAATGAACATTTAAACATAAAACCGCATCTCACCATAACCGATTCTAGTGTGGATGTATATATGTGAAAGTCCCAGTCAAAGTACCCCTATGATTAAGCCCCAGTGGGGTGTGGGGAATATCAGGGGGAGTGGCCCGAGGAGCAGCATTGACTGAGGCTTTTATATGTTTACATCCATACTAGGATCGGCTATGTTGAGCAGAGGTTTTGGGCCAGATTCACAAAGAGATACGACGGTGTATCTACAGATACACCATCGTATCTCTGACGTAAACTGGTCCTAACTATGCGCCTGATTCATAGAATCAGATACGCATAGATAGGGCTAGATCCGACAGTATTACAATGTGTTACACTGTCGGATCTTTTTTTCAATTTAAAAATGGTGCCGGGGGGCGTTCCCGCTGATTTACGATAAATAATATGTAAATCAGCAAGATACGCAAATTCACGAACGTACGCGGACCCGTCGCAGTGTTCTTACGTCGTTTCCGTAGCGGTTTTCCGTCGTATACTTACCCCTTCTTTTATCAGGCGCAGCCAATGTTAAGTATAGCCGACGTTCCCGCGTCGAATTTTAATTTTTTAACGTCGTTTGCGTAAGTCGTTCTCGAATACGGACGGATGTCGTTTACGTAAGCGTCGCAACCACTGACGTCCTAGCGACGTCAGTGGGAGCAATGCACGCTGGGAAATTTCGCGGACTGCGCCTGCGTATTTAAATCGGCGCGGGAACGCGCCTGATTTAAATAGTACACTCCCCCAGCCGCGGAATTTGAATTCCGCTGGGGGATTTAGGATCCGCCGTCGCAAGTTTGGAGGTAAGTTGTTTGTGAATTAGCCACTTGCCTCCTAAACCAGCGGGAGCGGATCTTAATTCACGTAGAACGAGCGGATCTATAGATCCGCTGCGCTACGTGAATCTGGCCCTTTATGTTTAAATGATTTTGTACATAGGCCTTTTGGTGACTCTATCTGCCACTGCTTGTGACTATACATTATACTAGTGGCTGCAAACATTTATTCATGGCTGTTGGTTAAACATTTTTATTGGATAGATTTATGACATATATAAATAAAATGTCTTTCATACATGTTGTAGAATTTATTTTTTTCAACAATATCTATTATATCAAATAATATTATCATTATATGGTACTCACATTGTAATAGTTATCATTGGAATCTCTGCATCCACATGACTTAAGTGAAACACACTGGTCACCACTAAGCACATATCCATCATCACAAACACAACCCTCCAAACATGCAGTTGGCTTATCACACACATCAGGGGCATATATGTTATTGCAGGTAGATGGACAAAGAGACGCACAGCCTGTGTACTTGCTATGTCTTGGACATGAGAGAGCTGGAAAGAAAAAATAAATAATTTTGCAAAAATTCACATAAATCCATATACATAACATAAGAAAATCAGGCTATTTGACCTTTTTACAACTTAAAGGTAAATCCACTACTGAGCCCTTGACTGAGACATTTATTTATGGGCATACATGTTCACAATAGACTCAAGTAGAAAGAATCTAAGCTTGAGCCCACCAAATATATAATCAAATAAGCCCACCACCCTTAATCCATTGTTGAAATATCAGTTTAGGATAGAGTGACCCTATAATTCTGAAATCATGTCAATGCACTAGTATTTTTTTAGCATTTTTTTTGCTAAGGGGACTTCCTGTTTACCTTTAATTAGCTTTCAGGACACACAGGTTCTACGGTTCAAATGAACACTTAGGGCCAGATTCATGAAGACTTAAGACGGGCGTATCAGTAGATACGCCGTCGTAAGTCCGAATCCCCGCCGTCGTATATTTAAGCGTATTCTCAAACTGAGATACGCTTAAATGTTGCTAAGATATGACCGGCGTAAGTCTCCTACACCGTCGTATCTTAGCTGCATATTTATGCTGGCCGCTAGGGGCGTGTACGCTAATTTACGCCTAGAATATGTAAATCAGCTAGATACGCCTATTCACGAACATACGCCCGGCCGTCGCAGTAAAGATACGCCGTTTACGTAAGGCGTTTTCAGGCGTAAAGATAAACCACCAAAAAGATGGCACAGCCAATGTTAAGTATAGACGTCGGAACTGCGTAAAATTTTTCACGTTTTACGTCATTGGGGAAGTCGTCCGTGAATGGGGCTGGGCGTAAGTTACGTTCACGTCGAAACCAATGAGTCTTTGCGGCGTAATTTGGAGCATGCATACTGGGATACGTCCACTGACGGCGCATGCATGGGTATGGGTTCACGAGTATTTAGCATAGAACACGCCCCCAACCAGCCTATTTTGAATTAGGCGGGCTTACGCCGACCCAGTTACACTACGCCGCCGTAAGTTAGAGCGCAACTTCTTTGTGAATACAGGAACTGCCGCTCTAACTTACGGCGGCGTAGTGTATCTGAGATACGCTACGCCCGCCTATAGATAGGCACATCTCTGTGAATCTAGCCCTCAATATTTAAACTATAAACAAACATTTTGGCCCATTGTGATGTGTTAAGCAACCTGTTTTAAATAACATAGTGGTGAGGGGTTATAACCACTGTCAGAGATGCTGTCTATGTTCCTGTTAGGAAGATTAACTCTTATTGTCTTGCTCATTATTGTCACCAGGAATAAAATTGAAAAAAAAAACACTTTGACTTGCAACCGGAACAGATATGAAGGAGGAAATTTCCAATGTAGACACTTATTGTACTAAGAATGGATATCCCTCAAAATGGAAATATATATATATTCTTTTACGTCTAGTTTATTTTTCATGAAAACCCACAATTCTGGAGTGAGATGGATATATATTTTTTTTTTGTCATGCTGCATACTAAACTATGTCCCTGTAAGTTTACAGGGTTAGTTCACCTTTACAGATTTTTTTATTTTTTATGTGAACTGACTACTAACCCCATGTGTGGACAGAGGGTGTCTGGGGTTAGTTCACATTTCTGTAAAGGTGAACTAAGACTTTTAAGAAATGAAAAAAATTACAGTACAGTAACACTTTGCAGTAAAATAATTGCTATTTTTTTCTCCCTTCTTCTTAAGAACTTACGGCAGAATGATGGACTTCTCCAGGTAATCTTTGCTCCTTGTGTTCTGCAAGCATCTACATAGGCTTGGAATATAGCACACATTGTAGAAATCATGCCATTATATCTGCACATGTCATACACACAAGACTGAACAAAGAGCTGTGGATCAACTAGTTGATGACAAGGTTTGAATGTGTCTGACAGAAGTGCATTGCACTGACTATCTATAGATGGTCTCTGAGCTGCAGTACATGGTGGGCTAAGATCCAGTCTATCATCATCCAAGCACCTGCAAAAACAAAAAAGTATTTAAAATACTAAAGAACCATCAAAATAGTAGTATATGAAATTAAAAGTGAGGCTACTACTGTTGAATTCATAAAGCTTTGTCTTTATCTGATTAGTACAATCCATTCCTAATGACATTATTTCAGTTTCGCTTCTCCCCAAAACTCCATGTCAAAGACAGATAGCTGTACATGTCAGTGGGGTATAACTTTTAAAATGATATAGGGATTTTTTTCCAGATTTTGTTGATGTGGTAGAATAGTAGTTCTAGCTTCATCTGCCAGCTTCATCTTGATTTATATTAATTTTCCCATGTTGATTTACTTATTATTTGTGGTTTGCAGTATATCATTGTCCAGAAAACTAACCCCATATTGCTTTATGTTTTTGTTTTGTATGTACAGTAATCAAGAGTTATTTCTGGCTCCTATTATTAGGGATAGCACATGTGTTTGAATCTAACCAACCAACCAAATAACGAAATATCATCTAAATCAGGGGTGGGCAATCTCGGCCTTCCAGCTGTGGTGAAACTTCAAATCCCATCATGCCTCTGCCTCTAGGAGTCATGCCTGTGATTGTCAGGGTCTTGCAATGTCTCATGGGACTTGTCGTTTCAAAACAGCTGGAGGGCCGAGTTTGCCCTCGCCTGATCTAAATACAAGCTGTGTGTATTCTTCTTTGAATCCTGGGGTGCTTTGTATTTTTGGTAGATATCTGTGCAGTAATCAGGTGTAAAACTTTTTCTGTGTGCAGGAGTTTACTGTAATAAAGACCATTTACTTCTAATCTCTCTCTGACTGGTCTTCTCCCTGCCTCCTCCTGTCGTTTTCTGCACACTGCCTGTATTTGGTGGGGCCTTCTGATGTCACTGCTACTTTAACAAGATAATTCCTGGGGTTACAAAGGTATTTGGTGCACACAAAGTGGATTTATATAATTTGTGGCTATTGAGGAATATACAGTATTTAAAAAAAAGTTTTTGTGTTTGGCGTTCAGTTCAGAACCTTATCCTCCTAACTCTCAACACGGCAATCCTGATTTAAAATTTAAATGAAATGTGTGGCATTACAATTCAATATCAAGATGGTTATTAAATGAGATGAATTAGAATGGTTTGCATTCTTATTTGGACCAAACTTAATTTAGGGTAAAGTGAGGAAGGTTTAAATCCTTCGTAAAGCTTGTTTACTATGTCCCACCAGAATATATATTTTTTTTTATTTCCTGTCCAATTATCACTCTTTTTCTGGGACAGGAAGTGAAGAAATAGCTCCGTAAACTGGACACAGTTAGCAATAAAAACCTGGGAAAACTTCTAACTCTTCCACATTATTAAAAAAAGTGTATTAAGTACAATCACTACCTTAAGCACATTAAGTAAGGAAAAATATAACCAGTTGGAAGCAGAAATTAAAAAAACTTGACAGAATGTTTAACCCTTCCCAACTATAACCATTTTTTTCAAAATCAACTCATGTCTTAGAATTCAAATTACTTTGCATCGCTGTCTTCTGTCTTCCAGCTGTTTCCAAATTCAGTTACAGTAGCTGCCTGAAGTAAGTCCGGCATGAGGTATTCATCATCTTTTTGGTTGTTGAAATTTCCACACATACCACACACCTATAGGAAACAATTAAATACAAATCAACAATGTTCTTATTTTAATAGTATGATCAGTACAACTCTATTAGACAGTAACTGTGCTTTGCTAATATATCTAATAATAATGAAAAACAATACAATTTGGTAAACATATCCACAGTTAATGATCATTTTAATCATATTTATTAATTAAAGACATTTACAGTATGTAGCACCTAACATTCAAGGATCTTACAAAGTAAGGCCCCATCTCACACACAACTGAACTGAGGATCCCAACACTACAAGGCAGACATGCTAACCGCTAAGCCACTAGGCTACCCACTTTTATAACATTTCAGTGATATTTGTTTAGCGTTATAGATGAACCTACTTCTGACAATGCAACCAATTGTGTTTTTATCAAGCCTTCTGCTGGTCAGATATCTGTGGATATTTTTTTTGTTTAACTATAAAAACATTCTCCTCTCTGCTGTCCTTTGGTCCTCCTACCAGTTTGTTTTAGAATTACCTGGAAAGGAGACCATCATAATATGCAATTTTCACTGTGCTTTGTTGAAATGTGGTAGGATAATAGACTATATAATCCTAATCTGTTTTATCCAATTACCCATCTTGTATAGTCTTGTAGCAAACTTGGATTTATGTATTTATTTATTTATTTGAGTTTGCAATCGGTATTAGTGACATCAAACAATATAACTGGTTCTCTGGTGACAGTTTTCAGCAGTCAGATGTTTTTTTCTTGCTGATATAAATTGGTTGAGGTGTTTAGCAGCCTGGTGAGATAAGGTTGGGCTCTAGATGTTCTATATGTCATATATGCTCTTCTGAGAAGTATGGTTAATGGAGAATGTATTATTGACTATTGTTAAAAAATATATTTCTACATGTGCACTAATGTGAAGGACAAACACAAAAATACATTGACCGCTGACCTTTCCAAAGTATGAAGTAGGTAGCACAATCTCCAAGTGGTGATTACCATCAAACTTTACTATCATTCCAAAGTCAGTGGTCACCACAATATACAGGCCCACAGTGGCAATAGAGACCCCTGCCGATTGTCCAGACCACGGTGTTAAGATGAGTGTATCCCCCACCTAATAATAAAGAAAACAGGTGACAGATAATGATACCACAGAACTTCTTGCACTGAATCCATATGCAACTAATTTAGTCATTCTTTAAGGCCATCTTGCAAAGGGCTTTCTTCATACTGCAGTAGCTTCAAGCAGCGTAAACAGCATTGCACCTACTGTATGCATATACACTATGAAACTTGCAAAAAAAAATAAAAAATGTGTGACAATTTAGGCTATATGACAATCACAATCACGTGGTATTTTATGAATTTGCCTTGTATTTAGTCTTACCAAAGTTCTCCTATCCCTCTGCAGTGTAATATGGATGCCATAAATGTCAATATAAACTTCTTTGAGATATGTTGCAGCTCGTTGTCCTCGGTCCTCTGTTTTGCCTTTGATAGTGAAAGAGGTGATGCTTCTCTTGTCACAGACATCCACCAGCATGTAAGTACATGTTCCCATAAAAGTGTGCATGACTTTATCAAATGTGTAGAAGTGGGGATCTCCAGAAACATGGCAAGCTGCAATTCCTGCAGTAAAAACAATAAACAACATGGTCAACAATTCAACTGTGATTTGCTGAAAAATATTCTTTGGGCAACATTCACCCTAATACTAAAGGAAAATTAGAGGACATTCGCACAACAAAACATTTCCTGACATTTACTGTAACGTTCACCCTATGTTTAATAGGCTGAATATTAAATTCCCTGCAGATGTACCTGATGTTTTCCCAACCTCCTGAACTTCTTTAGCCAGTTAACCATGCGTGCCGATTAATACAGATTATGGACTGTGATGTCACCAGTTACAGCTTTCACTAAAATATCCACTAACATTTACCTGAACATATACTGTAACATCTATCTAATGTAACCCTTTAAACGAGCCCTTAAATCGGTTGAAACCTTATTTTTTTTTTATCCTGTTCCTTTAAAGCATGAATAACAGCACAGACTACGTTTATCATGGCTGCTGATCCATGATTTAAGTTTACACGCCTCTATCAGCCCGCTGTCTCTCTGCCTCCCTCCCTGCCTTTTATTTAGTCTCAGTGCCAATCTGCTCCATGCCCCTCCCCTCCTGCTGCTATAATAGTAAATCCTGCTAAAACAACTTTGTTTTATTCCTAGAATCCCCCGTGTTAGATTAAGGTGCCTCAGTGTATGTGCTTTATAAAAAATATGCAGCTTCATACCCTTTTTCAGAGTGCCATGACTGCCTTCTGCTCTCCTCCTGGCTGAAGTCAGTGGGGGATTCTCAGCCTCTCCCGCCGTAGTTCTCAGATTGAGGGAGGAGAGCAGGGGGCAGTCACGTGAGTGCTGAGCGGCACTCTGAAAAAAATATGAAGCTACATGTTTTTTATGAAGCACATACACTGGGGCACATAACTTAATGGGATTTTAAAGCTTTGTTTTTTTTTTAAATAACAAACATGTCCTACTTACCTCCACTGTGCAGTTTGTTTTGCACAGAGTGGCCTTGATCTACCTCTTTTGGGGTCCCCAGCAGTGTTCCTGGCTCGTCCCTGCACTGCATTGAGTGTCCAAGTTGGAGAATCGCTCTCCTTGGTGTACACTCATGCAGGCGCGCTCCCCAATCCCGCATCTGTGTCCATTTACACAGAATGCAGGACTCGGCCCCGCCCCCCGGTGCCGCGTCATTGGATTTGATTGACAGCAGCGGGAGCCAATGGCTGCACTGCTATCAATCTATCCAATCAGGACACCAGCTAGAGCTGGTATGCTCATTCCCAGACGAAGAATAACAGCGTTCAAGTAAGTTAAACAGGGGGGCTGGGGGGCTGCAGCACCACAGAAGGTTTTTCACTTTAATGCATAGAATGCATTAAGGTGAAAAAACATGAGGGTTTACAACCCCTTTAATCTAACAGGGGATTGTAGGAATAAAACAAAGTGTCTTTTCAACTACTTAAATGCTTAACTGCTCTCTAGGTTAAACTGTTATCTCTCAACTTGCCTTTTTATAATTGATTCTTACTTCCAACCCTGTGTTTAAAGCGGAGGTTCGCCGGTAAAATTGTGTTTTTACCCTTAGATGTATGCTCATTTAGTCTAGGGGAATCGGGTTGTTGTTTAAAAATCCGAGCATTACTTACCGTTGTAGAGGGCGATCTTCTCCGCCACTTCCGGGTATGGGCTGCGGGACTGGGCGTTCCTTCTTGATTGACAGTCTTCCGACAGGCTTCCGAAAGGCTTCCGACGGTCGCATCCATCGCGTCACGATTTTCAGAAAGTAGCCGAACGTCAGTGCGCAGGCGCAGTATAGAGCCGCACCGACGTTCGTCTTCTTTCGGCTACTCGTGACGCGATGGATGCGACCGTCGGAAGCCTTTCGGAAGACTGTCAATCAAGAAGGAACGCCCACTCCCGAAGACCCATACCCGGAAGTAGCGGAGAAGATCGCCCTCTACAACGGTAAGTAATGCTCGGATTTTTCGATGACAGAATATATGTAGGTATATCATCAAACCCACACAATCTGGTCAAGGTCCCATCTGACACGCACTCTCTCTCTCTGTCTCCCTCTTTTTCTCTCTCTCACTATATATATATATATATATATATATATATATATATATATATATATATATATATATATTAGATAATAGAATACAAACCAGAGGCATGGCAGCCTAGCACTCCATCCTCCACCCTGCATTGATCTTGTGATCCACATTGCCATTCTTCGCATGTGATGGTGTTATCGCTATTGCATGTACAGCGCTGGGTGCAGTTTTCATAAGTGAACCAACTTTCACCAAGCTGAAAGCAAAAAGAAAACAAGTGATTTAAAAAAAAAAAATCCATTTTGTTTGCAGAAACACTGCAGCTTGTCAAACAAATATCCAAAATTCTGACAAATAAAAAAATTGTTCACAGAAAACTTTACTTTTGATTTTCTGAAACCTTATTGTTATTTTTTTTTTTTTTTTACAATGCAAAACTTATCATCAGTTCTTCAGTTAAATTCTAACAATTTTAAGGTATGATTGAATTTTAAGCTTAAGTAGTGGGTGAAGGAAAATGCAGGCTCACATGTACTAAGGACCTCAGCAAGGCACATCATGATGGTAAGAAGTAGATACTAATTTGTTTATTTTAAAAGGGTGAAAATTAAATATTACAAAGTTTCAGAGAGTTTCAGTTCCTTTTACAGGGATTCCATAACCTATTTGTTTGCCCTCCTACACCTACTTGCTGCCAATTAGCAGTCAGCCAATGCAGAAGAGTAAATGGTAGCTATAGAGGTGAATCTAATGTCAATTAAGCATGTTCTATCTAGCCTTATAAACACACCGTGGTGACTATTTTGTATGTGACTTAAAGTGGAGTTCCACCCATAAATATAACATTACATCAGTAGTTTTAAAAAAATGTCATTAGTCCTTTACAAATTTTTTTTTTTTTTTTTAGATGCCTTCAAAGTGTTGTTGCTAGGCAGAATAGTTAATCTTCCCACTTCCTGCACCTAGGTGCTTAATGCTTCCTAACCTACACCGCACAGACTCCTGGGAAGGTAGTGGGTGTAACTTTCCAGGAGTCTGTGCATTCCCCAGTCTCAAAGAATCATGTGACTTGGACAGCACAGGTGCTGAAACCTGATCTGACACTGCTTGTGCAGCACTGAGCATGTGCGAGATTTGCAATGCTGAAATCCAGGAAGTCATACAGTCTGGCTTCATGATGCACACACTTAAGATGGCCCCAGTCAATTTCTATTTTATAAAGTGTCTAAATGCTGTAACAACCTAACAAAACTGACCTTAGTTTACAGACTAACTTGACTAGAATACATTAAGCTTGTGTATTACAGGGGTATTTATATTTAAAAAGTGAAATTGTGGCCGGAACTCCGCTTTAACGTTTTTCCAGGGATTGAGCGACTAATCAATAATTACCTTTATGCCTTATCGATAATTACGTTTACACTAAGCTTAAACATAAAAATGAAACACTATTACTTATAATTAACATTCAGTTCTGCTGTTTGGACTCAATGATAACCTGGGAGCTGAACTTGAGTTTGCTGTTATTTTTTTTTTTTACATATTTATACTGAAACAAGTTATAGGGCAGAAAACTACATAAACAGCTTTTCTAAAATGGAAACAAATTTGGCATTTTTTTGTAAACATTAAACATTTTTTGAAATGGAACAGAATAGGAAGAAAACAAAGAGAAAATTAACCATTTTAATTATTTTGTAAAAAAAAAAGGGGTTTAAGTTGTCACATGTACAAGAGTGTCATATAAAGGGTTGAAACATACTTTACCTGGTAAGAGTTGTTATGTTCATCAGTGCAGCCACATTCACTCTGTGTGACACATTTGTCTCCACTGAGGACATAGCTGTCATTACAGAAACAGCCTTCTACTGACTCAGGCTTGCATGGTCCTACTGGATCACTGTTGAAGCAAGTGGATGGACACGTGGTACCACAACTCTTATAATAACTCCTTGCAGGACATGAAATAGCTGAAAGTTTAAAAATGACTTGTGAGATATTTACACTTTAGCAATGAACAATGCAACATTCATATTTAACGATGAGTTGTAGATGAGCTGTGCACTGTGCCAGTTGGGATAAATTAGGTTTCTACTGGTGCAAGATTTCATGTATGAGTATTATATAACCCCCTTGTTATATATATATAGATATAGATATAGATATATAAGGTAGGATGTGATACCAATCAAATCCTGTATTCATCTTACAATAAAGACAAATGGTCACACCACAGTGTTCAGCAATATGCAAGCAACAGTTTTGAGTCTCCCAGCTCTTTCTCATGCTTTAACAGTAGAGGCTTGAGAAAGAGTGGGAGAACTCAAAACTGTTGTATTAATATTACAAGCAAATTGTTGGTACTGTATCACATACCATCTATTTGGTATATTGCAATGTTTCTTAAGCTGCTTTCACACTGAGGCGCTTTGCAGGTGCTATTGCACTAAAAATAGTGCCTGCAATGCGCCCTAAAAGAGTCGCTCCTTTCTATCCAGTGTGCAGTAGGAGCGGTAAAAATACCACTCCTATAGCGCCCCTGCCCATTAAAATCAATGAGGTAGCACCTCCAAACCGCCCGCAAAACACTGCAAAGCAGCGTTTTTGCGGGCGGGTTTATCCCTTTTTCGGCCACTAGCTAGCACCCGAGAATTGCGGCAAACACAACGGTAAAACACCGCTAAAAATAGCAGCACTTTACCGCCAGCGCACCAAGCGCCTCAGTGTGAAGCACTTTAACTCCACTCCTTAAATACCCCCAACAGGTCATGTTTTCAGGATTTCCCTCAGATGAACCAGCTGTGGTAATTACTAAGGGAGTGAAACTGGTCAAATCACATGTGCAAAATAATGGAAACATGACTTGTTGGGGGTTGAGAAACATTGGCATATTGCAACAGCGAATGTGAAGCCATCTTAATGTGTACACCTTTCATTGGACCCTTTCCCCCCCTGCTATGTGCAGCTCACTCAAATTTGCCTTCTATGTAGAATCATAATCTGTGCCTCCTTAACAGGAATGACATGCCCACAATATTTTGGATTTTGTAACATCTTTTACTACAAAGGCCATTCATAAGAACTCAATAGCAATACAACAATACAGGTTTTACACAAGACAATAGGCTTAAACTGTTCAAAGCATTTTCTCCACTATTACAGTATTGCAGATTTCCTTAAAGAATGTGCAGCATTGCCATTGCTAGAACACAGAATGTTCACAACCATCATACAAAATTTGACTCAAAGTACTCCCTTTCAATCTGCTCATACAGGGGCTTATGGCTACACCATACGTGGTATCCCACTGTGCTTGTCACTGACACATCTACAAGTGGGTTTCCTGCCAAGCAAAGCCTTAAAGTGGTTGTAAACCCTTACATAAAACCAGTGAAATGTCTAGCCTCAGGTGATACAGAGCAATGAATCACATCCTATCACATCCTAAGCTGCGGCTCTATGCGTCCATAAGACACATAGAGCCATTGCCTCTCCCCTGCTCTCTCCTCATTGGCTAACTGGCTGTGATTGACAGCAGTGGGAGCCAATGGGCTCAAACTGCTGTCTCAGCCAATGAGGAGGGAGAGTCATGGGACAATCGTGGCTATCATGAATATTGCTGGATCAGAGAGAGCTCAGGCAAGGATTAGGGGGGCTGCTCCACCCCCTACCCACCTCCAAGCACCATCCAAGATCCCCTGCAGCCAGCCACAGTAGAACCATCCATGAAAAAAAGATACCCCCAACAGCAAAATACCCCCAGTAGAAATAGATCCACCACATCAATAGATCCCCGCCAGTAACAATAGATCTCCCAGCAGCCAGCATCAATAGACCTTCCAACAGCAAGCAACGATAGACCCCCCTATGTTATTTCAGGTCAGCTGGAACACAGATGGATCACTAACCAACAGATCCTATACAATATATGCTTAACCTTGTCTTCTTTGATGTAAGTGCAATACAACCTTATGTTTAAATAAATGATTTGAATCACTGCACCATGAGAGCGTTCTTTCTGTTCCCTCTCTATATGGCAAAACTTGAGCTTTGAATACGCTATCTATATAAATATTGAATGTATGACAGCAGCGGTTTAGATTCATTTCTGTGACCTCATGTATGACATCTTGGATTTTCCCATATACCTAATTTCACTCCCTGTAATAGGGGTCAATTACGTCTGGTGAATGCATTGTGTGCCTGCATGCGGGTGGAGAGAAACCTTTCTTATACTCACTGAGGACATTATTAACGTGTGGGATTTATACATGGACTTCATGATTTTTATGCATTTTTTATAATTCAAATGAAGATTTGTTTATTCATTATGTTGATTTATGATATGCAATTCATGATATAAGCCCACAGTTTCTTTGTTTCTTTTCAAGTTTTAGGTGTCTTTTACACTTTACAACACGCAGCTCTTAATTGTAGTTTGTTTTTTGGTCATTAATTTGCACGGGTTTGGAACCTATTGGCTCTTATATTTTCTTGTAATGTTTTAGCCAACTTTAGCCCTTGTTCTTGTGCTTAGTGCTTTTTGTGTGATTTTGATCCATAAGGACAGTATAAAGTGATAATCTTGTAATGGCTGTAATGTACTCCCTGTTTTTTCTGATAATATGCAATTATACACAGAGTGGAATTCCTGAGCACATGGTGAGCCACCACTGATTACTAAAAGGAAATGTTATCCGTTCACATTTTTATGTCATACACCAATGTCACCACACATTATATGCAATGTCTGCCTGCTGATCTAAAATAAAAATTTAGAGGGTTCAACAAAGTTTCTCCATTATGTCCTGAAAATGTAAAATGTATATATAACTACAGGCAAAGAAGCCAATGAGAGTGATAAGAGCTAAGTAGCACAAGAAAGCCATCACAAATCAAAGATATACAGTATACAGCACTCTAATCTTTTCCAGATAAAATTGCTCTAACGTACAGTAATTCAGGTGCCTATGTTGGGATGTTTTGAACTAGATTTTGGGAAGGAAGGGTTTTAGGGAAGGATTAATGTGATGTTTGCTACAGGGCATGATACTTATGGGCTTTAAAGTGGATGTAAACCCAATTTGTGAAATTTGAGCTGGGCACATATATCTGGAGTATTTTGTTATCTCTCTTCAAAGAGCTAGGTCCCATAGCTCTCTCCTGAATCATTCCTCTGTTATCAGCCTGATAACTCCTGCCAAATTCTCGGACACATCAGATAAAAGCAGCCTTAAACTTCTGTCCGGGGAGGTTGCTATAAATGGATTAGCAGGCAGCTGGCCCTGTTACAAAACACCTCTGAGAGTCTCTGCCTATGATCAGAGGGGCTGTGTGCCTTATAGCAATTTTAATGGACTTTAAAGGCACACAATACAATTTGTATAGAAAACTAGAAATTTAATATGAAATATCATAAAATCAAACGGACATAAAATCAATTATAGAAATTAGGTCAGTGACTGGTACTACAAGGATAATAACAACAACTATACAATCTCATTATACACAAGCTTCATTTAGAAAGCACAATTAACGATACGATGTTGAGTTGTATATCCCCTGTAGTAATCCGGAGGTTAATGGAGGGCTTGCTCTACATGTTACGCGCTTTGTGCTTCCTCAGGAGCATAAGATATTGCATAAATAGGCCGCGTTGGGGGTAAACAAGCGACAATCGTGCAGTTGGTATTGGCGTCATTCTCTCCATCGGGGACACGCGCGGATTCGTGTGCTAATTTGGGCTTCAGGATTTTTGCCTTGCTAGTCCTATATAATATCCTCTGCCTTACTGACTGAGGATTTCTGGACTGCTTTGATAGACATACTTATTTACCTAATGTGCCTAGCCCGATACATCTATCACTGAACCACCGCGCTTATACACCCCCGGACCCGAATTCTTATTGCTTAACAGCAATTGATCGCCTCAACACCATTATTTCTATAAACTTGTGTCTTATGAGAATATACCTACATTAGGCTGGAACAATACGAACTGTATACCCAGCCACTGTGGGGATAACTGCACGATTGTTGCTTGTTTACCCCCAACGCGGCCTATTTATGCAATATCTTATGCTCCTGAGGAAGCGCAAAGCGCGTAACATGTAGAGCAAGCCCTCCATTAACCTCCGGATTACTACACGGGATATACAACTCAACATCGTATCGTTAATTGTGCTTTCTAAATGAAGCTTGTGTATAATGAGATTGTATAGTTGTTGTTATTATCCTTGTAGTACCAGTCACTGACCTAATTTCTATAATTGATTTTATGTCCGTTTGATTTTATGATATTTCATATTAAATTTCTAGTTTTTTATACAAATTGTATTGTGTGCCTTTAAAGCCCAACTTAATAGTTTTCCATTCAAATTCCTGTAATATCGGGGCGATGGCACATTATCAATAGGTGCATTTGCAGTATCACCTTGCGTTATATGCACGTTAAAATAGGCCCTTCTTCTTTACTTATAGCAATTTTAGCGATCTTGGTCGTATGCCCAGACATCACACTCTGTGTTAAACAGAAAGAGAAAATTTCCTAACACGACCTGAACTTTCTAAACAGTGTATAAATGTGAAGACAGCAGATATGCATGTAAAACCTATGTAGGGAGATTTGGTTAATCCCTGTGTATCATCTGAGGCTGTTCACTTCACTGGGTGTATGGAGGGTTTACATCCACTTTAAAGCTTATTTAAAGATCCTATGATTAAGTGACGTTTGGCTGTCACGATACGCGTGAGGACGTGGAGAGCTGCTGGTGAGGTCATCCGCTCGTGGCCGCAGAGCGGAGACACAAGGATACACACGCCGTTATACCCTCAGCTGTTTGTGAGTGTTTAGTTTTGTTTTTACTGAATACATCCTAAAAATTTTATGCTATGGAGGCTTCCCTTCCTTTATTTGTCATTTGAGAGTCATCATTCTAACCTATATGAGCCGTGGTGTATGGGAGTGGATCAGCAGGCTGCCGTTGGGAGTATTTACACAGAGGCTGTAATACAAGCCCTCCTAAGGTAAGGGACTGGAACACACTATTCTCCAGACACTGTGGGAAGCCTGAAGGTGATATATACAAGCACGATTGCACGTTCAGCATCAAGCACTCAAGTTATGCTTTATGGATTCATTGGAGCACTTTTCTCACTTTAAAACTATTATTGATTATTTTTTCTTTGGACTTTTAAAGAATATCTTTTGCACGGATTGTGCACTGGACACTTTGAACACTGCACTTTATTTTGATTGATTAATTGTTATCTTATTGATCTTTTTTGCACATTATTATTTTGTTCATGCCCACCTGCGCATGCTACGTATTTGTCTATTTTTTATATTTTTAAAATTTTACATCTTGTGGACCTTTTTCCATTATTTCACATATTTTTGCACTATGCACTTTTAACTGGATGAAGCACCTTTGGATTTTTACATTATTTATCTGCATTTTATTTATATATTATGATTATCATTCATAGTGATTTTACATCTACATTGTGCTGAGGTTGGCACAGTTGTTTTTTTACCTTAATAGGGACCTATTATTTACCACTCTCATGACCTACCACATTAATCCTTAATGTTGGGTGGTCATTCCCCGGATGTACTTTTGAGTGGAACACATTTAGACCCACAGCAGGTGGAGGATTGACCTATTAGCCATTTGGATTTACATTTTTGATTGGTATATTATTTATTAACAGGATATTGTTTTTATTTGGGCAAGCGCCACTACACCCACCCTTGTTTTATTTATAAATACCTACATTAGCATGAAAACATTCATTATTTTGTAGGTTATGTACAATGCAAAGCATTACTTACGACAGAAAGTGTCTGATCTCCATTCTACACACACTCCGGCATCTGAACACTGTTGGGCATATGCCTGCACAGCATAGCAGAGAGAAGTTGACTCGCCCTGAGTAAAGCACATATCCAGCACACAACTCTCAAAGAAGTTATCAGGATTTACTAGACCATGACAGCCCTTGAAGATACCTAAAGGAAAAAAGTGTCCATGTCTGTTAATTTTCTTTCATCACTATTCAATAATTAACATAATAAGTCCACAAGTTTAAAGCTGAACTTCAGACAGATATAAAGACAACAATGCAGCTCTGTAACTAAGGATGCATCAATAATTATATTTTTTAATGCAGGTATTATACAAATTTTGGCATGGCGTCAGACTTGTGTAGTCTACTGTACAGCAAAGCTTTGACAGGGGGAGGAAGAAGAAGCACAAGGAGAGAGAACAGAGTGACACTTAGTCAAGCTCATCATTATGCTGCTTTTGACTTTAATTGTCCAGTCAAAAGGTTGGGGTCGGGGAGAAGACCTGTAAGTAAAAGTCTCCTACAGTGTTAGATAGCATGCGCTGTGTGGTAGAACTGTTTATATTTCAGGACTGGATGAACAAAAATACAAACTCTTTTGACAGTTTGAACAGCTTTCATCTATGTAACTCATGTGTTTATTTGGCTATTTATCTGGAGCTCAGCTTTAAGCATTGTATGTGTTACCTAATGGATCAGTTATAATGCCACAAGCTGTAGTTTTGCTGTACTCCTGCTCGTCACTTGGACTACAACTTTCCAGTTCTTCACTTCCACACCTTTAAGAAACAGCAATTAGTCGTGAATGTGCAAGTATATTCAACAAACAGAAATACAAACATAGGGGGTAATCCACAAAGCCGCTGCGCAACGTAACTTTTCGGATTTAAGTTACTCCGCCGCAAAATTCCCAAGTTAGGTGCCGATCCACAAAGCACTTACCTGGAACTTTGCGGTGCTGTAACTTAAATCCGTCCGGCGCAAGGCGTTCCTATTCAAATGGGCGAGTCCCATTTAAATTAGGCACGCTCCCGCGCCGGACGTACTGCGCATGCTCCGTCGGGTAACTTACCCGACGTGCATTGCGCTAACTGACGTCGCTCCAAAGTCATTTGCTTAGACGTTAACGTAAATGGCGTCCAGCACCATTCACGGACGTCTTACGCAAACGACGTAGAATTTAAAATTTGACGCGGGAACGACGGCCATAATTAACATGGCTTAAGACAACTAGGGCTCAGCCCTAGTTTTACGCGGCGGAACTCGACGTAAACGACGTAGATTTAGAGTGACGGGCCCGTCGGAGCGTTAGTGGATCGCCGTAACTGGTCATTTGCATATTCTACGCCGGCCGCAATGGCCTCGCCACCTAGCGGCCGCCCTAGAATTGCATCCTTAAGATCCGACAGTGTAATTCAATTACACATGTCGGATCTTCGTCCTAACTATGGGAAACTGATTCTGTAGATCAGTTCCATAGTTAGGACCAGGGATACGACGGAGTAACAGCAGTTACTCCGTCGTATCTCTTTTGAGGATTTGGCCCATTAGTAACTAGTGAATGATACTATATACTATTAATCCTGGGATATTATTCACCATTGGTGAGGTCCCCTTTGGCATTAGAAATTGACCAGATTTCAAAACATCAAAATGTATTGCATACTTTATACATATGTATTGTATTTTTGTACAACTTTACTTAGTCGGTTTACTTAAAATGGACTGCTGTGCATTTCTGCATGTTTGAAACTCTCTGCCTTTGTTTTTATTCAGTTTGCTTTTTAAAGAGTTTAAATACCCAAAACAATACTTGTAAAAATTCAAGGAAACATGAATGAATGCACATACTGTAGTGTGGAAATTTATTGCACCTATAATCTATGTAATGTGATATATGAAAGTGTTGGAACTATGTGAGGAAATGTACATTTTAACACTTACAATTCACCATCTTGTGAAACTATCCAGCTGTCTCCCAATTCTCTGGAATCAATGGCAATGCTGCCATCTGGCTTCATGTGATCATCTTGTGCTGTGCCATTGTAGTCCCCTGAATGACATTACAATGATTATTTAAGATATGAGTCATCCTATAGATTGGGTCTTGTAAATCTTTAAAAGAGATTTCCTTAACACAATCATAGAACTTACCACACAATCCACATAAATGATTTTTGAAGGTTGATGGCAGGGAAATGTCAACATAGTGGTTACCATCAAATCTCACTTGTAGCCCAAAATCTGTTGCCAAAATCAAATAATTTCCACTAAGATGGACTCTGAGTCTTCTATCATAGGGGGTTGGCACATTTGTTCTCTTCTCATTTACCTGGAATTACACATTTTAAAAGTTTTCATTGTGCTGCGATGGATCTGTAAATGTTTGTTTTGTTTTCTAACAATTTACAAGACATTGCTTGGATGATGTAGGCAGTGCAATACATAGCAATTATTTAGAAAAAGTGATGCCCAATCTAATTAGTTTCTTTGCGATGCTTCACATTATCAAAATTTGCTATATAATTCTTTTAAAAAATGGCAAAGCCACCCACACATTGTAGCAAAATAGGCAAAATGTTAGGGGGATGACTTAGGCCCCATACACACGGGACGCCGGAGCAAACTCTGCTGAACACACGTTTTTAAAGGCTAAAACCGGCTAAAACCGGCTTTTTAAAATGCCCGTCTTGCCGTGAATTTCGCAGCGTTTTACCGCATTTTACCGCGTTTGCGTTTATAAGACCCTCCTTAAGCTCAAAAAACAGTATCTAACCATTTCATCCATTTTGTGAGACCAGAGTGAGTAGCAGCTGAGAGAGCAGTAGTGTACTTGTATTTAGCATGTCACTTGCCACATCACCTGCCACAAGCTATGGATTGTCCACTTGCCATGTCACCTGCCACATCAACTGGCCATGTCACCTGCCACAAGTTGTGGATTGTCCACTTGCCACATCACCTGACCACGTTACCTGACACAAGTTGTGGATTGTCCACTTGCCATGTCACCTGGCCACGTCACCTGCCACAAGTTGTGGATTATCCACTTGTCAAATCACCTGGCCACATCACCTGCCACAAGTTGTGGATTGTTCACTGGCCACGTCACCTGCCACACGTTTTGAATTGTCCACTGGCCATGTCACCTGACCACATCACCTGCCACGTCACCTGGCCACAAGTTGTGGATTGTCCACGTACCTAGTCACCTGGCCACGTCACCTGGCCACAAGTTGTGGATTGTCCACTGACCACGTCACCTGTCCACGTCGCCTGCCACAAGTTTTGGATTGTCCACTTGCCATGTCACCTGCCACAAGTTGTGTATTGTCCACTTGCCACGTCACCTGGCCATGTCATCTGGCCACGTCACCTGCCACGTCACGTGGCCACAAGTTGTGGATTGTCCACTTGCCACGTCACCTGGCCACGTCACCTGCCACAAGTTGTAGATTGTCCACTGACCATGTCACCTGACCACATCACCTGGCCACATCACCTGTCACAAGTTGTGGAATGTCCACTTGCCACGTCACATGGTCACATCACCTGCCACGTCACCTTTCCCACACACCTGCCACAAGTTCTGGACTTGCCACTTGCCACGACACCTGCCACAAGTTGTGGATTGTCCACTTGCCACAAGTTGTGAATTGTCCACTTGTTATGTCACCTGCCACAAGCTGGGGATTGTCCACAATGCATTGCAAGCAATTACAGTTTTTTTATGTTTTTTTAATGGGTTTTCATTATTCGCCATCATTTTTGAGATTTCTAATGTAAAAAAATAGGTCACCTTTAAAAACGCCTATAAACGAAATTGCGTCAAAACGCCGGTACCGCGTTTTGCCGCGTTTAGCAGCGTTTTGCGTCTGAAATGTGGAAAACTTTTGCGTCTGAACCCATTTCTTTGCTTCTGGAAAAACGAGGATAAACGCAACTGCCGAAAAACGCTGAAAAACTTGACTGTGTGCATGGACACATAGGATAACATTGAATGTGTTCAGGGGCAGTTGAAATAGCTGTCCAACTGCCTCTGAACACGCGTTTACCAGCATTTACCAGCGTCTCATGTGCATGGGGCCTTACTGTATGTGTAAATAATAGGTAATCTTTTAGCCATTTTGAATGAATCTCTTTCGTTGGGATTCATGTGGGGTGGAACATGCTTACATAAACATAGAATTTGCACAAGGTATGTACATGGTCTGCAGACTCTGCACTTTCCAAAATTTTCTTAGTGTCTTTCGTTATTTGTCATGCTGCCTTACTCTGTTAGTAGGTTGTTGAAGTTCTCCATTGGTCAGTGGCATGTTGAGGAGCATGCTGAAGCTCTGATTTTGGAAGTGGGTGGCAGGTTTGCTCCCTTGTTTTGTCACTATCTGCCACGATCTTCATACTACATTGCACACTATCTGCAGCGCTGCAGCCTGATTCAGAACAATTATCTGTAAGCTGCAGAGGGAACCAAGGCACTGCCACATTGCAGCTCCTGTCACCATCCCATTACTATATACAGTGCCTTGAAAAAGTATTTATACTGAGATGAAATTACACACCGGTGGACTCTATTTAATAATTATGTGACTTCTGAAGGCAATTGGTTCTACTAGATTTTAGTAAGGGGTATTAGAGTAAAGGGGGTTGAATACAAATGCATGCCACATTTTCACATATTTATTTGTAACAAATTTTGAAAACCAAGTTTCATTTTCCTTTCACATCACAATTATGTGCCACTTTGTTTCTGGTTTTAACATGACAAAATGTGAAAAATTTCAAGGGGTATAAATACTTTTTCAAGGCAGTGTATTAATGTCCGTAAGAGATAATATTTCCTAAACCCAATGATGACAATTGCTACTACTCATCTTTTGTATTCAATCATAGTATATCATTAACTTTATATGTTTAATACACCACTTACATTTAGTTTGTTATTCTTCAATAGTGTGAAGTTAGTGTTGTACACTTCTACATGCACAGACTGAACATATGAGACTTTGGTGTTGGAGCCCCGATGTTCATTTGTAGTGTAGACATGGAAATAGGGGAGTCTACTTGTCAATGGATCACAAAGTTTAGTGAGAGTGTAACTGCAGTTGCCCATATAATGGTGTACTCTGCCATCAAATGTGTTGTAGTGAGGATCACCTGATGCACTGCAGATTCCGGTAGCTAAATAAAGAAACACAAAAGAATGAATAAGCCAGGACAAAACAAATGATCAGTTTGACCTTATAGCTCATAGATTTGTTTTCATAAATAACAATCCACAGTTACAATAGTTATTAAACCTGATCTATAAATGTAAACATACAAGCTTTTGTTTGCTATATGTTAATTAGATCCTTGTTAAGCAATTGTTATCCTTTTTTTTTTATCATATTTCCAAAGCGTAACTCAAAATTATTAAAATTCGTTTTCAGGGGTGCTTTCGTCAGGAGTGCATTCCTCAGGGGTGCTTAAGGTCTTTCACAATCCAGGCAACACCCCTGGTGGATCATAATATACCTTAGCCTTAGTGGATCATTTAACAACAGCTATCTTATTAGTATTATTACTATATTACTATTTATATAGTACCAACAGTTTGCACAGCAGTTTACAATATAGAGGGGGACAGTACAATTACAATACAGTTCAATACAGAAGGAATAGGAAGGTAAATTCAGGATATGGAGCTTCTCAGTTTAATACAACCTGCCAGCCAAAATTGGTAGGTACAACGTAAATAAAAAAACAATAATTCATGCTCAATATCATGGTTATGCAGTAATGTTTGTCTGTCAGCTTACCTCCTCCATATGTCCTGCTTTAGAGGCCAGCCACTCTCACCTGGCTGTTTAAGTAATCTCTCCTCTAAGCATGGCCCCACCCCAGGCCCTATCAGGGAACACTATATTAACCTGTGCACTGCAAGCCAGCCGTGCTGATCAACGTTGTTTGTTTAGCTATTGTGAGTTTGGGTTCCTGCTTGCCATGTGCTTTGTCTGTCTCTGGTTTACCGATCTTGGCTTGTTCTCAACTATCCCTGTCTGCTTGTGTCCTTGACCTTTGGCGTGTCCTATGTTTATCCTTGCATCCTGAGCTGCTGCTTCCCCCCTATCTCTATAGCCTACTGTGAGCGTGAGCTGGGGGACTCTGGGGGCCGCGACCTGGATCTAGTTGTAGCCCAGTCCATCCTCACCACTAGAGGCTCTGGTGAACACTTGCTGGATCTTAGACTCTGCGTCCTGGGGAATCTTAGGCCCCAGCTCCCTGTGGGATCCCTGTTAGTGCTCCAGTGACCTGCCTTCCTTAGCCACCCAGTGTTCCGTCCGCAGCACTCAGCCGTAGGGTCCACTACCTTAGCGGTGCACTCCTGACCCCAACGGTGTGCATCTGTCACCTGAACACAGGTGACCTGACACTCAACAGCTTCAAATTAGAAGCAAATATGCAACTTTTTAGACTTTAGCCCAGTAATCAGGGCAAGATAATGCACTTGCTATAAACTACATTAAATGTTCATATTTATTTTATTACATTCATGCTTATTTAACTAAGCTTTAGAAACATTCAGAGGCATTATTATTATTATTATTATTATTATTATTATTATTTAAGGTACTTATATAGTGGTGTCAATTTATGCAGTGCTTTACATATAATTATCATTTATTTTTATTAGCATTATGAATCATAACTTAACCAAGTGAAATGGCACACATGTCATTTTAATTCTGACTTACTTGTAACTTCTGCTGTTTTTGTTGTAGTCATGGTAGTAGTAGCAGTAGTAGTAGTAGTAGTAGTGCTATATATAGTAGTTGTTGGTGTTGTAGTTCTAGTTGTAGAAGTTGAAGGTGTTGTGGTAGAAATAATGGGTAATGCTGTAGAGCTTGAGTCTAAAGAGAAAAATATATTCTTGTTGGAAGTAAAGAACTTACAAAGTCACTCATTAGAGATTGCCAGAGGAACCCAATCACCAAACAGCTGATTGCAATAAGATAAACCTGTATTTTACTGTGAGAAATTGTAAGTCAGTTATTAGCTCAATTACTTTGTTTTGTTTGTTTTGTTTTTTAGGTGGTTAAACACAAAACATTTAGATCTTACCACAAATAGCATTTCTTATTACTTACTTGTAACTTCTGCTGTTTTTGTTGTAGTCATAGTAGTAGCATTGCTATCTACAGTAGTTGTTGTAGGTGTTGTAGTTCTAGTTGTAGAAGTTGAAGTTGTTGTGGCAGAAATAATGGGTAATGCTGTTGAGCTTGAATCTGAAGAGAAAAATATATTCTTGTTGTAAGTAAAAAACTTACAAAGTGACTCATTAGAGATTGCCAGAGAAACCCAATCACCAAACAAATGATTGCAATAAGATAAACCTAGGTGTTTGGAGCATTAGAGGAAAGGTGATACTGGTCATTTAGATTTTAATTTCACACAGTAAACAGTTTTGAAGACTACAAGTCATATTAAATAGATAGTGATTGTATTTTACTATATGATCCCTCATGAGACCATGGATGGAGGTCTCACATGAAGGGACATTAGGAATTATATAATGTGTGAACATTCAATACCTGGTTGTGGATTTGTCGATGGAGTAGAAGTTGCATATGGAGTTGTGGATGGTCTGCTTGGATCTATGAAAAATTGTAAGTCAGTTTTTAGCTCAAACAATGACGTTTTTTTTGTTTGTTTTGTTTTTTAGGTGGTTAAACACAAAACATTTAGATCTTACCACAAATAGTATTTATTATTACTTACTTGTAACTTCTGCTGTTTTTGTTGTAGTCATAGTAGTAGCAGTGATATCTACAGTAGTTGTTGTAGGTGTTGTAGTTCTAGTTGTAGAAGTTGAAGTTGTTGTGGCAGAAATAATGGGTAATGCTGTAGAGCTTGAATCTGAAGGGAAAATATATTCTTGTTGGAAGTAAAAAACTTACAAAGTGACTCATTAGAGATTGCCAGAGAAACCCAATCACCAAACAAATGATTGCAATAAGATAAACCTAGGTGTTTGGAGCATTAGAGGAAAGGTGATACTGGTCATTTAGATTTTAATTTCACACAGTAAACAGTTTTGAAGACTACAAGTCATATTAAATAGATAGTGAATGTATTTTACTATATGATCCCTCAGACCATGGATGGAGCACTCACATGAAGGGACATTAGGAATTATATAATGTGTGAACATTCAATACCTGGTTGTGGATTTGTCAATGGAGTAGAAGTTGCAGATGGAGTTGTGGATGGTCTGCTTGGATCTGTGAGAAATTGTAAGTCAGTTATTAGCTCAATTACTTTTTTTTGTTTGTTTTGTTTTTTAGGTGGTTAAACACAAAACATTTAGATCTTACCACAAATAGCATTTCTTATTACTTACTTGTAACTTCTGCTGTTTTTGTTGTAGTCATAGTAGTAGCATTGCTATCTACAGTAGTTGTTGTAGGTGTTGTAGTTCTAGTTGTAGAAGTTGAAGTTGTTGTGGCAGAAATAATGGGTAATGCTGTTGAGCTTGAATCTGAAGAGAAAAATATATTCTTGTTGTAAGTAAAAAACTTACAAAGTGACTCATTAGAGATTGCCAGAGAAACCCAATCACCAAACAAATGATTGCAATAAGATAAACCTAGGTGTTTGGAGCATTAGAGGAAAGGTGATACTGATCATTTAGATTTTAATTTCACACAGTAAACAGTTTTGAAAACTACAAGTCATATTAAATAGATAGTGAATGTATTTTACTATATGATCCCTCAGACCGTGGATGGAGGTCTCACACGAAGAGACATTAGGAATTATATAATGTGTGAACATTCAATACCTGGTTGTGGATTTGTCAATGGAGTAGAAGTTGCAGATGGAGTTGTGGATGGTCTGCTTGGATCCGTGAGAAATTGTAAGTCCGTTTTTAGCTCAAACAATTGTGTGTTTTTTTGTTTTGTTTTTTTTGGGTGGTTAAACACAAAACATTTAGATCTTACCACAAATATTATTTCTTATTACTTACTTGTAACTTCTGCTGTTTTTGTTGTAGTCATAGTAGTAGCAGTGCTATCTACAGTAGTTGTTGTAGGTGTTGTAGTTCTAGTTGTAGAAGTTGAAGTTGTTGTGGTAGAAATAATGGGTAATGCTGTAGAGCTTGAATCTAAAGAGAAAAATATATTCTTGTTGTAAGTAAAAAACGTACAAAGTGACTCATTAGAGATTGCCAGAGAAACCCAATCACCAAACAGCTGATTGCAATAAAATAAACCTAGGTGTTTGGAGCATTAGAGGAAAAGTGATACTGATCATTTAGATTTAAATTTCCAAGTCAGCAGCTTTGAAGACTACAAGTCATATTAACTACATAGTGAATGTATTTTACTATATTATCCCTCTAACTATGGATGGAGGACTCACACGAATAGACATTAGGAATTATATAATGTGTGAACATCCAATACCTGGTTGTGGATTTGTTGATGGAGTAGAAGTTGCAGATGGAGTTGTGGATGGTCTGTTTGGATCTGTGAGAAATTGTAAGTCAGTTTTTAGCTTTTTTTTGTTGGGTGGTTAAACACAAAACATTTAGATCTTACCACAAATAGTATTGTTTATCCAGTCGACCAAGTTGACACCTAAACCTTCACAGGCTTTAGCATAGGACTCCAGTACACCACAGAGAAGATCATCACTTCCGCCTGTTACACATTGATCAAAGACACAACTCTCAAAGTATTGATGTGGTCGAAGGTAAGGATGACAGGTTTTGAATGGTCCATTGCTGTCTCTTAAAATCCAACATTTCTGATTTGCTATTTCTTGTATAGTGGGAGAGCAGACTGGTGGAGGTGGTGGAGTAGACGCACATCTAAGTGAAATACATTTAAGTCATTACTAATAAATAATATCATATTTATAATAAGTAAAATGTAAAACTGTAACATTGTGCTAATGTGCAAAAGTAATTTTTAATTTAAAAAATCCACTTATTTTCCATCACATGATTTCCTTGTAGAAAGCATTCTTTATAGCTGTGAAAATGTAGAATATGTTTTCACTGGAGCTAGTTCTAGTTAACTCTGTAGACTGTGTATAAACCTGTATGATTTTCTCAATGCACTGAATGTAACTGGCTATTATATTTACAAATATTATACTTTATATAGTTAAAAAAAAATCATAAGCACCACTCCAATAATGTGATAATGGGAAGCACAAATATTATACTATAATAGGTAGATTCAGGTAGAGTTAGGCCGACTTATCAGTAGATAAGTCGACCTAACTCAGAATCTACGCCGACTTATGTTTAAGCGTATGCTCAAACAGAAATACGCTTAAACATATCTAAGATAGGACGGCTTGCGCCGTCCTATCTTAGATTGCAATATTTTGGATGGCCGCTAGGTGGCGCTTCCATTGCGGTCGGCGTAGAATATGTAAATGAGTTGATACGCCGATTCACGAACGTACGCCCGGCCACCGCAGTCGATTTACGCCGTTTCCGTAAGGCATTAGCAGGCCTAAAGTTATTCCATCTATTAGGTGGAATAACAATGTTAAAGTATGGCCGCCGTTCCCGCCGCGAGATTCAAATTTTTTACGTTGTTTGCGTAAGTCGTCCGCGAATCGGGATTTACGTCGTTTACGTCCACGTCTAAATCAGTAGGCCCGTGCGGCGTACGTAGCCGAAATGCACACTGGGAAATGTAGGCACCCGGCACATGCGCAGTTAAAAAAAAAATGTAAAAAACGTGAGGTCAAGCCTCATTACCATCAAACACGCCCCCCTCCAAGACATTTGAATTTGGTGCCCTTACGCCCGCCCGCTTTAGGCTACGCCGCCGTATATTAGCAGGCAAGTACACTGAGAATCATGTACTTGCCTAACTAACTAACGGCGGCGTAGCCTAAACAGGCTAAGCTACGCCGCCGCAAGTTTAGGCACTTCTCTCTGAATCTACCTATATATTCTTTTTCTTGTATAATGTATTTATTTTTGTGTTATTTGAACTCTAAGGACATGTGTCTTTTGTTCAACCTATCTATATAGCTATGAAAGATAAAAGAATTGGTGAAGAATAGAATGGCATGTAAACACCTTTTCTTTAAATAATTAGGCACACGTGATAGCAGTTATAGTTACATGACAAAGAAATACAGCAAATCAATATTTACATTATTATACTAAGTATATGTAAAGCCAAAACTTTTAAAAGCTTTGGGTAGAGTACAGAAGGGTTAAAAAGGTTTTTCCCCATTTTTTCCCCCTGTGTGTGTCTAGTTACAGAGATTTCCATTCATTGTTTGTTTCAGAAACACAAGAATACGTGAGAGGATTTTTCTCCAAAGTGAGACAAAAATATTTCTTAGTTCCTTGTCACTGGAATTGATAGCTTTTCTGGCAATACCTGAAAAATGTTTGCCACCACTTTCTGCCCCTGGGACATTGGATACTGGGGAAAATAGAGAAGGTGACTATTGCAGCAGGGCTCTGGGCAGCAATAAACCCTGACATTTTTAATAAGTCCATGCTTTATTCAAAACTAAAAAGGTTTGGGCTTTAAATAACTTTTAAAAAGTGAAAAATATAACTAAAAATAGAAATATCATTATACATAATTTTTCACTTAAGTCATAACACTTTAAAATGCGTGTCCAGATACTCACATCCATCCATCATCTGGCACCCTCCAACTGTTGCCAAAATCATTGACATTGGTTACAATGTTGCCTTCTGGTGTCATGAAGTCATCATGACGGTTGTCATTGTAGGTTCCACACAGACCACATAATGCTTCTTTGTAATTCTCATTTACTTTTACAAACAGCTCATGATCACCATTAAACTGAACTTCTAGTCCAAAATTAGTTTTGACTATAACATACTGGCCACTCTGTGTAATATGTATGTCAGACTTAGAGAAAGGAGGTGTAACTATCTCATCATTAACCTAAAAAAAAAAGAAAAAAAAACGTTTAACTGATTAGCTTGCAGTTAAAATGTGACATTAACTATTTCAATATCTCTCTGTTAAAAAAAAAACTATTTCAATATCTCATTACTTACAGGGACTTGCAAAATGTTTAAACTATTAACTAGTTCTTAAATAATATTTGTAATAAATGTTTTTCTCCTGTCTCTTGTATCACCTTTTCCTGGTTCTGGAAAGTAGCAAATCACATTCAGAGGTTCTAAGCCTTCCCCTTTCCACTAAAATTGTTTTCTATAAATAGGCTCCTTACAGTGAAAAACAGCAGTCATGACAATTCAAAATGGAACATAGAAATCTATGGGATCCAGGGGGGGAGGATAACCATACTGGTTCATATATATAGTAAAAAAAACTAGTTTCTTTAAAGTGGAGTTTCCATCCCAAAATGTTTTTTTCATTATTGTGCTCATTAGTTCTAAAAAAGTAAAAAATGTTTTTTTTTTTTTTTTTTTTTTTTACTCATCTGGAAATGCCTGTTGCTATGCGGTCCCACGAAATCTGCCTCTGAAACCACATAGGATTCTGACATCATCTCCCTCTAATGCTCCTGGGAAATGTGTGTCATCATTTCCCAGGATGCAGTGCGCTGTCCAATTATCACTCCCCATCCAAGACTTCCAGGAAGTAAGTGCTTGTAGGCTTGACAATGCCCACAAGCAAAATGACAACGGTGTAGACATAGTTTTATAAACTATCCTTTTTGAATATCTATGCTGATCGGCGGTGGATTGTAAAATAGTAAGTGACCGGATTTATATTGTAAAAAAGCAGGATGAAAGGACATACATTTAAAAAATGCTAATTGTGGTTGGAACTCCGCTTTAACTATACATACAATTATTTTTTATTTATTTTTTTTACTATACGTACATGCACAATGTTGTTCTTTTCAATAAAGATCTCTATTCCATCCACAGTAATGTTGACTGAGTTAATGGCAGTCCAGCTTGGGTTACCTCTGTGTTCGTTACGTGTGATGACACTAAAGCTGTGAGAGGTATTAGCACATGTCTCAGTTGCAGTGTAAGTGCAAGATCCCTGGAAGTGATGAACTGTGCCATCAAATGTTGTATAATGAGGATCTCCATATATGTGGCAGATTGCTATGCTTGGTGGATAGCAGCCTAACAACCCATTTTGGACCTTGCAGATTTCATCTCCGGTACAAGACATTGGATCACACGTTATGTTGTTCCCTCCTCCACATGTACATACACTCTCACAGTTCTTTGTTATGAATTGTTCTCCTTCCTGTAAATGATAAATGTAAGCATAATGTGATTAACAAAATACTGGCACAGAGATTAAAAGTATTGAAATAATTATGTTCTTCCCTCTTACCATGTAATAAATGCCATTGTAGAAGCAGCCACAATTCGACTCATGCACACAAGTTCCTCCACTGATGACATAACTTGGTTTACATTCACATCCTTCTGAACATGGCAGGCTGCAGTTCACTGGTGGTTGTGGCTCTAGACATGTGGCCGGACAAGCAGATGCACAGGTACTGAACTGACTGTTTGCAGGGCAGTCAGGTGCTAAAAGGAAAACATTTTGTTAAAAATTGCAAATGATAGTGGTTCATCTACAAATATGTAGGTGTATATGAAATAGCTAATTTCATTTATATATAATGTTGCGGATTGTATTTGTGAAGTTATATAAGATCAAGGAATATTTCAGACAGATGTGTGCATTTAGAATGAGAAGAAACAATAGTATTTTGCCATTTTTTTTTTCAAAGCAAGAATCATATATACTGTATAGTCTATAAAAAGGATGCCTTAAGTTTTTATCAAAAATGCAGCAAGATATACTTACCACAGAAAGTATTATTTCTCCAACTGATGGCTATACCTTCCTTCTGACAAGCATCTGCATATGCTGCTAACAAGCTACACAGAGTATCCGGATCTCCATTCAAAGCGCACATGTCAAAGATACAGCTGTCAAAGAATCCTCCTGGACTGATGACAGAATTGCATACATGGAAAGGACCATCTTTACTTATCAGCAAACCACAAAATGCATTGCTCTTGTATAACTCTTCTTTTCCTGGTGGACACGTTGGAGGAGGTGGGGGAGGTGTATCAACCAGATTACAAAGTGGATCATCATCCTCAACCAACCAGCTCTGTCCAAGTTGTTCAGAGTTCTTGGCCTGTTCTCCATTTGGCATCATGTAGTCATCTGATTTGCGATTGTTGAAGTTACCGCACATTCCACAGGTCAGTTTGGAGAAGTTACTAGGAAGTTTGACTTCTACAAAGGTGTCTACATCATAAGAGACAGTCAGCCTGAAATCTGTCTGCAGACTGACATACTTTCCAGTCCAAGTCACACTCACTGCTCCACCCACTAAACTTACAGGAAGTGAGGTCCAGATAGAATTGACCTAAATATAAGGTAAGAATGTTAGTAATGAATTAGTAGTACATACCTCTGGAAAACACCAGATAGGAAACAAATAAATGTTCATACTAACCAAAACACGATCTTTCTCATTTTTCTCGATTTTGACTTTCTGGCCATAAACCTCAATAAGAACGTGTTTTACAAAAGACACTTTGGGATCTCCACGGTGTTCATTCTTTGCTTCAACGTTAAAGTAATATGGAGAGGAAGTTGAACTGTTGCAGAGTTTGGCAAGAGTGTAAGTGCACAGACCCATGAAGTCATGATTGAGTCTGTCGAATGTATCATAATGTGGATCATTATGGACTCTACAAATGCCATATGTGAAGTATTGACAGCCAGGAACACCATTTGATATTCCACAATACTGGTTACTGGGACATGAATCACTGTTACATATTAATCCGCTTCCAGGTGAAGGACATTTGCACTTTATAGAGCAAGTGTCATCTGTCCAGAATTCATTGCCAACAGGATAGTACTTATCATCATCATCCCAACATCCACACTTGTCATCTGGAACGCATTTCGTTCCATAAAGGATGTATCCGGGGTCACAGATACAAGACTCAGTGCAGGGCAGAGTGCATGTGGATGGAGCTCCTGGACTGACACAAGTAGCTGGGCATGCGGTTCCACAGTGCTCATAATGGCTGTTTGGTGGACACTTCAAATCTGTGAGGAAATAAAGATGGTCATTTTGCATGTATTCTTCTATCACTTGCTATACTTAGTTATGCTACACCTTTCCAAAAAGCACGATCTGTAGTATTTGTTATTGTAAACTCAGTTCACAAATTTCAAGCTTATTAAACTAATTATAATGATGATTACATACACCTGAGGAAATACATTTTAAAACAAGGATCAAGCAGAGTTATCAAAAAACATTTCATGTGAACAAATGACCAACAAGAGGTTACTAAAGTGGACTATTAAAAACAACAAAAAAAAACATATTAACATGCTAAAGCATGCTAAATAGTCATATATCATCAACAATTAACAACACTTTATACAATTAAGCATTTACAGTATGCCGAATTGTAGAATAGGTCAGTGTTTCCTAACTTACTTAAAACCTAAGTTAAAAGGCAATTGAACTTTATAAGCATTACCAAAAAAAAAAAAGACTATAAAGGTCAAAGGACTAGTAAGCAGTATTGTCTCTTGTCTCCCTGTAGTTATTCTTTCCCCATTGCTGACTTACCATGCCTTGTTTTTTGAAGTGATCATGTCGGTAGAGGCAGGGCACTGTTTCCCTATGTCAAGGACTGCAGCAATGAGGCTACAGTGCCTTGCATTTAACATTTACATTTATAATTTATATATCTATATACTGTATGTTCCTTATCCCTTCACTTTTTGAGTTCAGGTCCAGTTTCATATGGAGAATAATAATAATCCAAAAAGATTACTACTTTTAATATAAAGCTTTAAAAATCAGAGAAGTTTTAATAACAATAGTGAATAGCATACTTACCACAGAAAGAATTATTTCTCCAGGATAAAATGGTAACTCCGTTGGACTGGCAGATTTCTGCATACGCCTGAAGACTATTACACAGAGTTTCTGGGTCCAGACTCATCTCACACAAGTCATAAGCACAGTTATTAAAGTAAACTAGTGGGTCAATAACAGCATGGCATTCTTTAAATGGACCATTGTTGTCAGTAATTAGTCCACAGAAGCTGTTGCTTGCAATAATGTATTTTTCATCATTGGTACAATTTGGTTGAATGTCAGATCCTGGTGAACATCTGTAATAAACATACACAACTGCTGGGTAAGCGTCTTCATGTGTAATATATGGAACATCTGAAGTTGAAAGGCATTTTCAGCCTTTATTAAAGCATAATCAATATTAAAATTGTACCTTGTATCATTGTCAACTTGCCAGCTGTTACCAAGATTTGTTGAATCTGATTCTAGTTGACCATCTGGATTTAAAAAGTCGTCGGCTGCATTTCCATTGAAGTTTCCACAAATTCCACAAACTTTGCCAGAGTACTTCTCTGGAATTTTCACTTGTACTCTGTGATTTCCATCAAATTTCACTATAAGTCCAAAACCTGTTGTCACCACAACATTAGTTCCACTTATAAATATTTCAACATCTGGTGTCAGGTGAACTGGAAGGGTCACCAACTGCCCATCCACCTATCAAAAACAAAATGTAAGTAAACAATATAGAGCAATAACTATATATTTGGCCAAATGACTGCAACAAAGTAAAAAGTAGAGACTTTCTATGACAGCTCCCATTGATACAGATTCAAAAAGTGTAAGAAAAATATTTTCAAACTTATTAATCACAATATAGTCCCAAGTTCCAACCACTTCCTGGACATCTCTACTAGGGATGCACCGATACCGATATCGGTATCGGGGCCGATACTAGGCATTTTCACGAGCATTGGTACTCGTGAAAATGCGCTGATACCGGTAACCGATACCGGAAGTGACGTCACATGGGCGGGGCCGGATTCATGACAAGGCCACCAGCTGTTCCAGCCCCGTCATCCTGCGGCGACTTCTCGGCTCTCGAGGCTCTCGCGGCCGCCCCCCGCACTAACATAGCCCACCACTTTGCCTGTGTGGAGGCCGGGAGCGACAGGCGTGCAATGACTTCCGTGGTACACTCCTCTGTGTGGCCGGCATCATCTCCCCCTGGCCAGGAGTGGGGGTCTCTGACAGCAGCAGCAGCCAGCAGGGATTAGCACTTAGTGCAGCCTAGTACGTATGACTCTTGATGTTCATGTTGTGCATGTGTGTGTGCCACTGTTCCAGGCCCAAGCAGAAAAGCATAGATATTAAATAAAGTGTAATAAATTGATTTATGCAACAGGCTGTTGCACAAATCACTTTATTACACTTTATTTATGATATCTATGGCTGCTATGCATATTTATATAATACATATTTAGCACTATATTTAACTGGCTGTTTGCTTCTGCTTGGGCCTGCCACACATGCACAATTGCACATGATGATGACAACTTAAAGTCATCATCATGTGCGATTGTGCGTGTGTGCCAAGGAGAAGCAGCCAATCAAATATAGTGCTCAATATGGATTATATAAATATGCATAGCAGCCATAGATAATTTATCATAAATAAAGTGTAATAAAGTGATTTGTGCAACAGGCTCATTAAAGGGGTTGTAAAGGCAAACATGTTATACTTACCTCCACTGTGCAGCCCGTTTTGCACAGAGTGGCCCCAAACCTGGTTTTCTGGGGTCCCTCTGCAGCTGTCTCCTGTACCATGCCTGCAGTCTGACGGTCTCCTGTACCATGCCTGCAGTCTCTGATTGTCTCCTGTACCATGCCTGCAGTCACTTCTGCCTGTTGCCTCCTCCTTCCCTCTACCAGCTGTCACCACTGCCCCCATGTTTCCCAATAACCCTCCATCCTCTTCCCCCCAGCGATCACAGCCTTTTCCATCCCAACTCTCCCACCCCACAATCCCTATTTTACCCCACTCTCAACTACCGCCACCTCCCAAACCACCCCTCTTCCTAGGTGATAGGTATCGGTAATTGGCGTCGGCGAGTACATGTTGTCAAGTATTGGTACTTGTACTCGGTGTCAAAAAAGTGGCATCGGTGCATCCCTTCTCTCAACCTTTCAGTCCCATACAGGAGGTAACTTTTTAGCTTGTCACTTGTGGAGATATGTATATCTTTAAATTGATGTATCCATAATATGCCTTAAAGTAGAACTATAGGCAAACCTATTTTCTGTGTCCCATTTCAGAGATTTTCCTTTGCTTCTAGTTTCATAGCCAAACAGGAAGAGTGAGGAAATCCCTTCAAATTAAGGGAATTCATTGGGGACCCCCAGATCACCAGAACTAGTGTCCCCATTGGAGGATTTCCCCTCTATTACTTTTCTGGGGACAACCCAAAATTTGGGATTTCCTCTCCCCTACACTCACACACTCACCCATCAGCCATTGTGACAAAGGTCTACTGAAACTGCTTTGTTTTTGATTTGTTAAAAAAAGACTAACCTTTACAACTCTGTTCTTATCCAGTGTTATTCTGTATCCATACACTGCAACATTCACATACTTCACATAAGACACCCTGGTGTTGGTTCCTCTGTGCTCATTGGCTGCCTCCACATTAAAGTATATCAGATTTTTATCATTTTCACACAGTTTAGATAAAGTATAGGTACAAGTGCCCATAAAATGGTGCACCTGGTTGTCAAAGGTGTAATAATGGGGGTCTCCTTGTACTTCACAAAAACCTTAGTAGAACAAAAAAACAATAAAACCAAATTCAATTAGAAAAACATGAATTGTAACTATAACATTATTGCTAAAACCATAACAAAACATGGGTAAGAATTACTGAAGGATTCGTTTTAAATAAATTATTTAAAAAATATAATTTTTCACATAATGTTTCAAATAACATATTTTTTAAATCCATATAGGCAGCCTCGCAGGCATGCAGCATGTCTTCTGCAATAAAATAAACGTACCTGCCTGCTCAGAGATCAGAGTCTACACTGGCCCTAGAAGCTGCTTCCGTTTACCGCTTGATTAGTCATGGCCTCTCCAAGGTTACTTACAATGCAAGACCAATAGTTTTGCATTGAATGTGTGGATGTCAAAGGCCCTGTCCACATCTAAGAGCATCGAAAAATGGGGAGGAGAGCTGCCTACCAAGGGAGTGGGAAATATGGTAAACATTTCTTCTTTCTTCTAGATGAAAGAAGCAATTAACCTTGGAGTGTGGATGGGAGGACTGCATAAGTTATTTTTTGTTTTCCCCAGACTTACACATATTAATGGACTGCATTTCCTACTTTCATCTGTATCATATCTGCATTTGTAACATATTTGTAATACTGAAAATATTGTTAAAAATAAAAAATAAAACTTTTTAGTAGCAATGAAGAAAATGCTTCCCATCCCATTCCCGGAAAAAAAAATCAAGTTGTCTAAGCACTAATAGGCAATTCACAGGAAGCAATGTATTTCATCAAAGAAAACATTGCTTCCTCTGACTGGCTGAGGTGGAGGACCGTGGCATAAACCATCCTCCTCTCACCCTAAGCTAATTAGAGGAAGTGCTGTATTCACTGATAAAATACTCATCTTGGCTTGTGATTTGTTGCAAACGAAAAAGTTACATAAAACCTTAAAAAATATACTGTATAACATTTCCACAAAAATTTTAATGAAAGGTATTTGAATCTACATTTATTAGAATTTGTTCTATTCTACTGTTAACATTTGAAACGTTATTTGAAGAGTTGTTCAGAAGAATATACCTGGTTGCGTTGGCACAAAAGGTGTGGTGGATGTAGTAGGTATTGTTGTTACAGTGGAACCTGTCGAAAGATTAGAAACATAAGACCAGCTCTTCTTGTAAACATTTCAGCATAACTTTGATTTGCTTAAAGTTCAACCCCTTCCTATAAAGTTTAAACATGCAAAGCTGGCCATGACAGTTTTGAACTATTTTTCTATCTCAGAAATGCTGCTAAACTAGCAAATATATTAAATAGTGAACTTGAAAGCAATTCCCATTTCTGTGCTTATATCTATGCTCTATCTGGGCAGCACAGTGGCTCAGTAGTTAGCCCTTCTGCCTTACAGCACTGGAGTTCTTGCTGGGAATCCTGGCCAAGACACAGGCCCGGATTCAGATACATTGGTGTATCTTTGCGGCGGGCGTAACGTATCTCAGATTCGTTACGCCGCCGTAAATTAGGGCGCAAGTTCCGTATTCTGAAAGAACTTACGCCCTAAGTTACGGCGGCGTAACGTATGTTGTCCGGCGTAAGCCCGCCTAATTCAAATGTGGATGATGTGGGCGTGTTTTATTCAAATTTAAGATGACCCTGCGTATTTAACTTTTTTTGTGAACGGCGCATGCGTTGTTCGTGAAAAAATTCCAGTGCGCATGCTTGAAATTACGCCGCAAATCGTCATTGCTTTAGACGTGAACGTAACTTATGTACAGCCCTATTCACGAATGACTTACGCAAACGACGTAAATTTTAAAAAATTTGACGCAGGAACGACGTCCATACTTAACATAGGATACCCCTCATATAGCAGGGGTAACTTTACGCCGGAAAAAGCCTAACGTAAACAACGTAAAAAAATGCGCCGGGAGGACGTACGTTTCTGAATCGGCGTATCTACCTAATTTACATATTCCTTGCGTAAATATACGGAAGCGCCACCTAGCGGCCAGCGTAAATATGCAGCCTAAGATACGACGGTGTAAGACACTTACGCCGGTCGGATCTTAGGGAAATCTATGCGTAACTGATTCTATGAATCAGGCGCATAAATACGACGCCGCAACTCAGAGTTACGACGGCGTATCCGGAGATACGCCGTCGTAACTGCTCTCTGAATCCGGGCCACTATCTGCACAGAGTTTTTTATGTTCTCCCTGTGATTTCATGGGTTTCCCCCTACTCTCCAAAACATGCTGGTAAGTTATTTGACTGCTGTCTAAATTCACACTAGTATGTACAGTATACCAATAGAATACAAACATTAGATTAAAAACTTCTTGAGGGCAGGGACTGAATTCCATTTTTTTGTTGTATAGTTATGTTGGTCCAGCTTGAACCAATGTAAGTATATATATTTCATATTTAGCTGATCCCTGTGGAAGCAGAACATTTATTTAGTAGCCACCTCTACCTACAGTGATCCTCGCTGTCTTCCAAGTACTATAATGACCCCCCAAAGGGTGTCTCTCACTCAGGCATAGACACCATTCATTGTATTTTTTCAATTAATGAAAAATGATTCTCTGATTGAACAAGGGGGAGAGACAGGAGGGTGAAGTTATGATTTCTTTGATGTCCCATCAGAGAAAACTTTTGCATTCATTGAGAAAAATACAAGGTGTTCTCTGAATGCTGTGCATGTCAAGCAGACAACCAATTCTGGTGACTATACAGTAGAGCAGCTGGCTGGATGGAAGACAGAGAGGATGGAAGTAGTAGCACTGGCTTCCACAGGGATCAGTCCTATATGGAATATGAATACATACATTGGTTAAAATGCATACACTGAAGAATGGTGGAGGTTTGCTATTGCTGACCTTTCCTTTTAAAAAACAATGTTGCTTGATTGTTATGCTTGTCCAGTGGCCCCAGCACTTTCTAAATCACTGGCTTAAACTCCTCTGCTGTGTGATGTAGGGAAAATTATGGTGGAAGAAATACTAGTGTACTTTAGTATAACTAAAGGCAAACCTTTTTTTTTTCCTTTTTGGATAGACTAAGGGAGGGTTAAAACCCCTGTCAGTTTTTTTTGCCATTTCTGTCCCATAGTGAAAATGTCCCTTCACTTCCTGTCCCAGAGCCAAAACAGGAAGTGAGAAGAAATCCCTCTGAAGTGAGGGGATCCCAGTGTGTCACCAGGGTCACTAGAATTAGTGTCCCCATTGGAAGATTTCCCCTCTATTAGTGTCCTGGTGTCAACCCAAAATTTGGGATTTTCTTTTACTTTCATTCTCGATGATTGTAGCAAACGGGACAAATATAGAGGGCGAATCTCCCTAACAGAAGCACAGACAGCAATAAATACTGACAGGTAGTCCAATTCCTCTCCACTCAAACCAAAACTAAAAAAAAAGTTTAATTCCAAAGTAGTAGTGCTTTCAGTAGGTGGTGTATCAGAAGCAAGGAACTGCTGTGCTCCTTGTTGTTTCATTAAAGCCCACTGTCCCAGTACCTATAGTAGTGGTTGTAGAAGTTGTTGATTGCGCTGAAGTCGCTGTGTGTTCTGGTGTAAGGGGTACTGTTGTACCTAAAATAGAAATAAGAAGTGTATTGATCATTATTTTGATGCTATTAATACTAAATATCTAAGCGTACACATTTTTAATCAGGGAAAACTTGAAAAGCTTGGGTTCCCTAGCGGCACTTTACATTGACTAATTTGTCTTTAACATTGCCCTCAGCTTTCTACTGCTTTAGTTATATACACTAGATGTCCGTGCCCAATACTTAGTGGGCTTGTTATCAAAAGTACTCTGAATTTAAAGAAAAACCTGTATAGAAGTTATTTGAGAAATTCTTTATTGGTAGACATCTTTCAAGCTACCCGATTTGTGTTGAGGAGATGAGATCTTGGTTGGATAACTGAACTTTTGCTACCAAAATGATATTTCTTTTTGTGTTGTATATTACAATTGCAGATCTCCTAATGCTCTTATTTTAATTTTTTTTTAATGCTGCAAGCAGTAGAGAATATACAGAGGCAGAACCCTACTTTAAATGCCTAACAAAGTGGTGTACGATGTGGATTACTCATTTGATTTTTTGCATTTCTACACTATACTACATATGTCACAGAATTGTGCCCTGTCCGATCTAGATTCAAGGATGGGCTTGTACAGGTAGGTATTCTGTTAACTCAAAATGACTAAAATTACTAAATTACTAAAATAAAAATAATGCTGATAGAAAGCCTATATATGTATGTGGTGATGGGGCAATAATATTAAAGGGGTTGTAAAGATAGAAGATTTTTTATCCATTCGTGCATTCTATGCATTAAGGTATAAAACCTTCTGATTGGCTGAGACACAGCAGCCGCACCACTGGCTCCCACTGCTGTCAATCAAAGTCAGGTAGCCAATTAGGAGAGAGAGGGCAGGTCCGTGCCACAGCTCCGTGTCTAAACAGACACAGGGAGCTGTGACTCAGCTCGGGTGCCCCCCCCATAGCAAGCTGCTTGCTGTGTGGGCACTCGACAAGAGGGAGGGGCCAGGATCACAGAAGGGGGACCCGAGAAGAAGATGATCCGAGGTGCTCTGTGCAAAAACATTGCAACAGTGCAGGTAAGTATAACATGTTTGTTATTTTTATAGAAAATGGGAACATGGGAAGCAAATACTGTAGCTGTCTAGTTCAGTGCAACAAACAGCACTGTGTCACGCTTACTTGTGCTTTGATCCAGTGCTCTTTTTTCCCCTATGTATAAACTTCTCTGCTTCCAGCCATTCACAGGCTATAGGCCCTGCAGCCAATTCATTCTCAACCTATGTCTTTAAGGAGTAGTGCACCTGCTCCTCTGCATCCAAGGCAATATGTCAGTAGTTGCTGGACCCCCTGTGCCTCTTGTTTCTTTTATCCCATTTCATGAGGATCCCTTTGACCTACTGTTTACAATGTCTAAATCTTTGCTTCTAATGTGTTTTTCTTAAGATATTCTTAGCTGATGATTTACTAAAGGCAAACAGACTGTGCACTTTGTAAATTGCAGTTGCACTCTGCAAGTACAGTTGCTCCAGAGCTTGGTAAATGAAGTAAAGCTTAACCAATTACATGCAAGGACAATTTTGAAAAAATAAAAATGTTTTGCTTCTGCTCATTTACTAAGCTCTGGAGCAACTGCACTTTCAGCGTGCAACTGAACTTTCAGAGTGCAACTGCAGTGTGCTTGTCTGAGCTGCCTGCATCCTCACACACTTTTGTATTCTTCCAACTTTTCTGTTTCTATTTTCCTCATGAACCTGCTTCCTTTGTGCATTTTGTTTGCATTGTGAATCTTGAATCTCAGTATTGTAATGGACTCTGTGAGCCATCGAATCCTGAATCTCAGTGCTCCAAGAGACTTTTGTATTGTATCTGTGTTTGCAGTGCCTCAGCACTACAAATTGCTTTATCTGCTGTTCCTGTGTTCCCAGTGCCCCTACCCTGCAATAGACTTTCCCTTCTGATCCAGTACATCTCAGTGACCTCTAATCTTCATAGTATCTGCTCAATTGTAGCTTGCACAGGTATGTTTGAGGGCTGCCACCTGGGAGCTGCGATGCAAAAAAACTCTTTAACCCTTGTGGGGTGCTCTGATAAATAGCAGACACTGAGCCTCAACAATACCCTCACCAAATGTGAAGAGATCCCGATCCCTGCTCCTATGGGCTCCTGTGCCTCTGGCATCACTATGTCTCATCTTAGCGCCTGGCATCACAAAAACCTCAGGGCCTTTACCCCTTGTGAATACATTCCCTTAAAATGTACCTACTTGAACCAGGCAAGGTTACACTTCTGTGTGGACTTTTTTACTTTTACCAAAAAGTGCTTTGACTCATTAACTTATGGATTCATAAGGTATATGCACTTTAAAATATATGAAAAACACACATAACTGCTATGGCTTTCTAGAAAAATGACATTTACCTGAAACCATAAGCTAATTTCGCAGACACTATAAGCTAATTTACCTGAAACAACAGGTGCTGTGGAAATTCTGGTGGAAGCAGTTGCTGGACGAGGAGTAGTAGTAGCTGGTGCAGTAGATGTCAAAGGTGGTGTTGTTGATGGTCTGTTTGGATCTGTAAAAATGTGAACATTATTTTTGCTGTTATATATTGAGAATTATACTACTAATTGAATTAAAAAAAAAGTTTTCCAGTCTTACCACAAATAGTGTTGTTTATCCAATCAACCAATATAATACCCAAAGCTTCACAAGCTTTAGCATAGGATTCCAGAACACCACAAAGTAGATCATCATTTCCTCCTGTGACACACTGGTCGAAGACACAACTCTCAAAGTACTGGTGTGGGCGGAGATAAGGATGACAAGGGCTGAATGGTCCATCATTCTGTCTGATGATCCAACATTTTCTTTCTGCTTCTTGTTGTACAGAGGGAGGACAGATAGGAGGAGGTGGTGGAGTAGAGTCACAACTAAAGAACAAAATATAAATGCAGGTCATATATTTATTTAGCTACATGATCATTGATCTTGAAACATGGATAGAAATTGACACAAAAATTTAATGAAATAGAAATTTCTGAGAACATTGGGGAATTTGTGCAAAATGTCCCTTTTTGGCAAAATGCATTGGAGCCATAGGGAAGGTAAAATAATGATTGTTTTTAATGTTTTTTTTAAGGTTGCAATGGATTATGACCAGAATCTGTGGTTATGAAAGAGAAGAAAAAACAGCACCTCAAAAGCCCCATTTTTTTTTTACGTTTTTTTAACAGAAAGAAAAAACGTACCAGAAAAAAATATATAGATAAAAATAACAAATAACGAATAAACTAAAATACCCTAAATGCTAACAAAAAAATAAAAATCTTAATAAGCAAAACTGAGAATTTTTACTCCAGAAAAACAACCCCTCATTAACCTCATTATTTTATGTTTTTTTTTTTTTATAGAATGAAAAAATTGACAAAAAAGCAACAGAAGAATTCAAATAGAAAGAAAATATAATAAATAAACAAAATTACTATTAAGGAAATATATATCTCAAGCGAAATTGAGTTTCCACTTCAGAAAAATTTCACTGGCAGTGAGATTTATGGGCCAGATTCACAGAAGAGATACGACGGCGTATCCCCTGATACACTGTCGTATCTCTGAGAGTATCTATGCGACTGATTCATAGAATCAGTTATGCATAGATAGCCCTTAGATCCAACAGGTGTAATTGACTTACACCGTCGGATCTTAGCCTGCACAACTTTGGCCGCCGCTGGGTGGATTTTGCATCGTTTTCCAGCGTCGGGTATGCAAATGAGCTTTTAAGGCGATCCACAAAGGTTTTCGCGTTCATTACGTCGTCGCTAGTAATTGCCGTTGGCCGTTGTTTCCGAGTCGAATTCCAAAATTTTTTTTTGCGTAAGACGTCCGGGAATACGAAAGTATGTTACGCACGTCGCCGTTCAAAAAAATGACGTCACTTCGCACAAAGCACGGCGGGAATTTCAAAACGGAGCATGCGCAGTACGTCCGGCGCGGGAGCGTGCCTAATTTAAATGGTATACGCCCCATTTGAATTAGGCGGGCTTGCGCCGGACGTCTTTGCGATACACCTCCGCAAGTTTACAGGTAAGTGCTTTGTGAATCAGGCACTTACGCTGAAAACTTGCGGCTATGTAATGTAAAGACCATACGTTACACCGCCGGAGTTTTCTGTGAATCTGGCCCTATATTTTTATAGAAAGCTCAATTTCATCAAGATCATTTCATTTATCTCAAGACATATACAGTGGCCCTTACTGAGGAGAAGATTAGTGAGTGAATTAACATAATAACATTTAAAGGTTTCTAGTAAATTACTAACTAAATAATAAAACTTTAATATAGAATAGAATAATAAAACGTTCCAACCAGGTTGCACTGGTCGTGTATGAGGGCAAGATTGAGGACCAATGTTCACTGACTTTTGCTTCTAAACTGCCCAAACAAGTCAAACGGAATGTAAGAGCAGCTGAAGCAGGTCAAATGCAAGTCGACTACACCTGCAAAACATTCTAAATGGTCTCAGAAGCTTCTCAAACTGATGTAAACTATGTAAAAGCACCTTGCATTTGTTCCTCAAATCCCATGAAGACAGGCCCTTGGTTACAACCACACTACTTCCTCATGTAACTATTCAGATACTTACGGCCATCCATTATCAGGGACTCTCCAGCTGTTTCCAAATTCATTGACATTAGTTACAATGTTGCCATCAGGAGTCATAAAGTCATCATGGTGGTTATCATTATATGTTCCACACAAACCACATAATGCTCCTTTGTAGTTTTCTTTGACTTTCACAAACAGTTCGTGATCACCATTAAACTGAACTTCAAGTCCAAAGTTGGTACTAACTGTAACATAATGGCCACTCTGTGTAATACTTATACCTGACACATAGTCAGGAAGTGTGACAATTGCATTGTTAACCTGTTAAAAAAAATGTTAGTAAATTAGACAAAATTGATATTAAAAAAAGGCAATGTAGTAAACATAATGTATCAAAGGGAGAGTCTGAATTAAAGCATTGTTGTTTTTTTCCTGAAAGGGGTAATTGGCGTGTAGCCAATTAGCAGCCACCTTTGCCTTAGCCAATTCAAGGCCAGGCCCTAATTACAGGGCCAGCAGACGTGCTGCTCACATTTTGAGCAATGCATTTTGAGTGTATCAAATTCTAGTGATCCTCTGTGACTGTATTCCAGCCTAATACCTGCAACCAGTATCTGCATGATTAACTGTGTGTTTCACTAAGAAACTTGCATCTCAGTGACTCTTTGTGCACTCCAGCCTATAACCAGCATACCACTGTGACGTCCTTGTATACCCCAGCCAGTATATAGTCTTCCTTCACCTCTGTGACTCCCTGTGTATCTCAGCCAGTTGTAACCTGTGTTATTCCCTATGTGTTCTAACCAGCACCTTGCTACCAGTACCTATGTGATTCTCTGAGCACTTCAACCTGAATCCAGTCTCTCTACACCTGTGTGTCCTCTGTACTCTTTAGACTTCCCCCCTGGTGGGAATAGATTCCTCATCCATGACAACTGTGCACTTCATTACAATGTTTATTTTAATGGTCCATCCAATCCACGAAACATGACAAGATCAATGAGTTTTTTGGCATTGTTTTTCTAAATTCTACTATGTGTGTACGATCAATAAATATCTTAAAAGGTAACAGATCATGTTAAAACTAAACTCCAGGCAGTTATAAAAAGAGCAAATGAATGCAGCTCTGTAAAAATTGCTGCTGTTAACTTTAAAATTGCTGAATTTAAGTTGGCATCATCTCCTTGCATTCTACTGTACAATTTTTACAGCAGAGCTCAAAGAAGGGGAGGGGAAGCAGCACGCATACTTAATCAAGCTTGCTACAGTACAAGGAACATTGTGATAGGAAAAAGCAGGGTGGCAGATAGATAGGATCATTATGGTGCTGCCTCTTCTTTCACTTTCCAGTTACAGGTTGGGGGTGGACAGTGAACTTGTAAGTGAGCATGTAAGGAAAAGTATAACCCTAGCAGAGACAAGACTGTGCCCTTTGTTAGACAAGACTGTGTTGTGGGATAGAGATGTGCAAATCTAAAGACTGGATGGATAGAAATGAAAATGCTTTGATGGGAAAAATAGCTCCTATGTATGTATTTATTTGGTGTATTTAGATATTTTCCTGGAGTTCAGCCTTAGAATTTAGCAATTTGTAAGATTGCAAAAAAAAGTACAGTAAGTTATTGGGTTTTCATATCAGATCAAGATTGATTTAAAATTCAGAAAAAAAAGCAAAAACCTTTTTAATTTCTAGCTATTTTAATTTGCAGTTCTAAATACAGGGCAGGTTGGCTGGCAGAAAAGAAAAGGGCTGGGCGGATGTGGCTGGACAGGGTGAGACTGGCTGGCAGCAAAGAACAGGGCTGGGCGGATGGGGCTGGACAGGGTGAGACTGGCTGGCAGCAAAGAACAGGGCTGGGCGGATGGGGCTGGACAGGGTGAGACTGGCTGGCAGCAGAGAACAGGGACCAACAACACTACTAGGATGTGTCAGTAAGCAGCCACATTCGACTGCACAGATCAAACGTTGTCAGCCACACAAAGGAGGGTTGTTGAATGGCTTGATTTCTAATCAGAACATTCAACACTCCAAAAAAGTGCATAATACAGATGTTTATGTTTTTATCAAACAAATAAAGGGTAGATTTTGATTTTTGACTTTAAGATCCCTTCTTTAAGATTTACACAATTCTCTAATTCCTGTAAAGCCAAACAAAGAAAACCAAGGGGTACTGAATCTTTAAGAGCAAATTAGTCAATAAGAGGTGTTGTTTAAACTCCAAACTATTCACATTATTTTACAAGGGTAACCCCCACCTGTGCAGAATATTCTATTACCATGGAACATTGGAAGAGAGCGATCAATAAAGTCATGGGATTGAAGAGATAAAAAGTGAACAGAACCCTAGAGGGCTAAGAAATCCAGTAGAAAACATAATTATACTGACTCATATACAATACATAAAATCCACTTCTTTCATTTTATATATAAATATATAAAAAAAAATTTTTAAAACTATACGTACATGCACAATGTTGTTCTTTTCAATGAAGATCTCTATTCCATCAACCGTAATATTGACTGAGTTAATGGCAGTCCAGCTTGGGTTACCTCTGTGTTCATTACGTGTGATGACACTAAAGCTGTGAGAGGTATTAGCACATGTCTCAGTCGCAGTGTAAGTGCAAGATCCCTGGAAGTGATGAACTGTGCCATCAAATGTTGTATAATGAGGATCTCCATAAATGTGGCAGATTGCTGTGCTTGGTGGGTAGCAGCCCAACAACCCATTTTGGACCTTGCAGACGTCATCTCCAGCACATGACATTGGATCACACGTTATGTTGTTCTCTCCCTTGCATGTACATACACTCTCACAGTTCTCTGTTATGAATTTTTCCCCCTCCTGTAAATGACCAAGACAAGCTGTGGTGAAGGAAATACCGGTACAGAGGTTAAAAGTACTGAAATTGATTTTTCTTCCCTCTTACCATGTAATAAATTCCATTGTAGAGGCAGCCACAATGTGACTCAGGGACACAGGTTCCTCCACTGATGACATAACCTGGTATACATTCACATCCTTCTGAACATGGCAGGCTGCAGTTTACTGGTTGTTGTGGCTCTAGACATGTGGCCGGACAGGCAGATGCACAGGTACTGAACTGACTGTTTGCAGGGCAGGCAGGTGCTAAAAGGAAAACATTCTGTTTATAATAAAACAACATTTGCTATTTATTTTCATATTCATCATAATTAAATTGCAATTGATAGTGGGTAATCTACACATACAGAAGATATATATGAAACAGTTAATTTTTTGTATGTTAATGTGGTAGATTGTATTAGTGTAGTACAAAATACATTTTATAAAGATAAAGGTATATTCCAGACAGATATGTATTTTGAGACTGAAAATAAACAGTAATATTTTGTCATTCTTAAGTAAAAATCATATGGCTTGATGTAAAACGTGTATTCAATATAAAGGATATCTGACAATATTACCAAAAAGGCAACAAGATATACTTACCACAGAAAGTATTATTTCTCCAGCTGATGGATATGCCTTCCTTCTGACAAGCATCTGCATATGCTGCTAACAAGCTACACAGAGTATCTGGATCTCCATTCAAAGCGCACATGTCAAAGACACAGCTGTCAACAAATCCTCCTGGACTGATAACAGAATTACAAACATGGAAAGGACCATCTTTACTTATCAGCAAACCACAGAATGCATCGCTCTTGTATAACTCTTCTTTTCCTGGTGGACAAGTTGGAGGAGGTGGGGGAGGTGTATCAGCCAGATTACAAAGTGGATCATCATCCTCAACCAACCAGCTCTGTCCAAGTTGTTCAGAGTTCTTGGCCTGTTCTCCATTTGGCATCATGTAATCATCTGATTTGCGATTGTTGAAGTTACCGCACATTCCACAGGTCAGTTTGGAGAAGTTACTAGGAAGTTTCACTTCTACAAAGGTGTCTACATCATAAGAGACAGTCAGCCTGAAATCTGTCTGCAGACTGACATACTTTCCAGTCCAAGTCACACTCACTGCTCCACCAACTAAACTTACAGGAAGTGAGGTCCAGATAGAATTGACCTAAATATAAAATAAGAATGTTAGTAATGAATTAGTAGTAAATACCTCTGGAAAACACCAGATAGGAAACAAATAAATGTTCATACTAACCAAAACACGATCTTTCTCATTTTTCACGATTTTGACTTCCTGGCCATAAACCTCAATAAGAACGTGTTTTACAAAAGACACTTTGGGATCTCCACGGTGTTCATTCTTTGCTTCAACATTAAAGTAATATGGAGAGGAAGTTGAACTGTTGCAGAGTTTGGCAAGAGTGTAAGTGCACAGACCCATGAAGTCATGATTGAGTCTGTCGAATGTATCATAATGTGGATCATTATGGACTCTACAAATGCCATATGTGAAGTAATGGCACCCAGGAACACCATTTGATATTCCACAATACTGGTTACTGGGACATGAATCACTGTTACATATTAATCCGCTTCCAAGTGAAGGACATTTGCACTTTATAGAGCAAGTGTCATCTGTCCAGAATTCATTGCCAACAGGATAGTACTTATCATCATCATCCCAACATCCACACTTGTCATCTGGAACGCATTTTGTTCCATAAAGGACGTATCCGGGGTCACAGATACAAGACTCAGTGCAGGGCAGAGTGCATGTGGATGGAGCTCCTGGATTGACACAAGTAGCTGGGCATGCGGTTCCACAGTGCTCATAATGACTGTTTGGTGGACACTTTGTTTCTGTGGAGGATGAAAGAGGCAATTTTTACTTTATAAAATCACTTGGATGGTTTATCTTTGTTTATGAATGTTTAAATATGTTTACACATGAGGCCCATTTAACTCAAAATTACAAATGAATAATTACGATTAAACTGTCAACAACTAACAGCTTGTATAAATATAACACACTGCTATCTAAGCTATCATATTGTATCTATATATCTACTAATTATTCCAATACATTCACAAATGTACTACACAAGGGGCCAAATTCTCAAAAAGTCTGCGTAACTTAAATTTCAGCAGTTAAGTTACACTGACTTAAAATTTCTACCTAAGTGCCTGATCGTCAAAGCACTTAGGTAGAAATTACACGCTGTGTAACTTAAGTGCCGCCGTCGTAAGGCGGTCCTCCTCTCCTGGGGGCGTTTAAAATTTAAATGAGGCGCGCTCCCGCGCCGGCCGTACTGCGCATGCGTGTGACGTCATTTTCCCGACGTGCAGCGCGCGAACGTAATTAACGCCGGTCGGCTTTGAGAATTTCGACGGGACACTAAAGTTGCGACGGGTGAAAAAAAAAGACGCGCCGGGAAAACAAATAATTATAAAAAAAAATTACAGCGTCGCTCGGCATGCATTCCTGAGAGGGAGAACTCCATGCCAATTTTCAAAGAAAAAAACGGCATGGGTTCCCCCCCCAGGAGCATACCAGGCCCTTAGGTCTGGTATGGGTTGTAAGGAGACCCCCCCACGCCGAAAAATTGACGTAGGGGGTCCCCCTACAATCCATACCAGACCCGTATCCAAAGCACGCTACCCGGCCGGTCAGGAAAGGGAGTGGGGACGAGCGAGCGCCCCCCCCCCCCCTCCTGAGCCGTGCCAGGCCGCATGCCCTCAACATGGGGGGGGGTTGGGTGCTCTGGGGCAGGGGGGCGCACTGCGGGCCCCCCCACCCCAGAGCACCCTGTCCCCATGTTGATGAGGACAGGACCTCTTCCCGACAACCCTTGCCATTGGTTGTCGGGGTCTGCGGGCGGGGACTTATCGGAATCTGGGAGTCCCCTTTAATAAGGGGGCCCCCAGATACCGGCCCCCCACCCTAAGTGAATGGATATGGGGTACATCGTACCCCTATCCATTCACCTGGAGGCAAAAAGTAAAATTTAGTAAACACACAACACAAGGCTTTTTAAAATAATTTATTATTCTGCTCCGGAGGCCCCCCCTGTCTTCGTTATTAGCTCAATTAGCAGGGGGGGCTTCTTCTTCCACTCTCCGGGGGTCTTCCGCTCTCCGGGGGTCTTCTCCGCTCTCCGGGGGGGGCTTCTCCGGACTCCGGGGGGCTTCTTCCATCTTCTCCCCTCTTCCGCTGTTGACTCGGCGAACCCCGGTTCTTCTGCAGCTCTCCGGTGCCTTCTTCTTCAGCGCTGGCTGCCTGCTATGTTTGTGTGTTAGCTCAATTAGTAACAGGCAGCCAGCGCGGTCTTCTGTGGCGTCAGGGTCTTCTCTTCCTTTCTTCCGATGTTGCCTCGTCGCCTGTTGTCGCTGTAATGATGGAAGCGCGCCTTGCATCACATTTATATAGGCATCACCGTCCCATCATGCTCCGGTAGGTACCCACGTGGTGGGTGCCTACCCACGTGCACCCACCACGTGGGTACCTGCCGGAGCATGATGGGACGTGATGCCTATATAAATGGGATGCAAGGCGCGCTTCCATCATTACAGCGACAAGAGGCGACGAGGCAACATCGGAAGAACAGAAGACAAGACCCTGACGTCACAGAAGACCGCGCTGGCTGCCTGTTACTAATTGAGCTAACACACAAACATAGCAGGCAGCCAGCGCTGAAGAAGAAGGCACCGGAGAGCTGCAGAAGAACCGGGGTTCGCCGAGTCAACAGCGGAAGAGGGGAGAAGATGGAAGAAGCCCCCCGGAGTCCGGAGAAGCCCCCCCCGGAGAGCGGAGAAGACCCCCGGAGAGCGGAAGACCCCCGGAGAGTGGAAGAAGAAGGGGGGGCCTCCGGAGCAAAATAATAAATTATTTTAAAAAGCCTTGTGTTGTGTGTTTACTAAATTTTACTTTTTGCCTCCGGGTGAATGGATAGGGGTACGATGTACCCCGTATTCATTCACTTAGGGTGGGGGGCCGGTATCTGGGGGCCCCCTTATTAAAGGGGACTCCCAGATTCCGATAAGCCCCCGCCCGCAGACCCCGACAACCAATGGCAAGGGTTGTCGGGAAGAGGTCCTGTCCTCATCAACATGGGGACAGGGTGCTCTGGGGTGGGGGGGCCCGCAGTGCGCCCCCCTGCCCCAGAGCACCCAACCCCCCCATGTTGAGGGCATGCGGCCTGGCACGGCTCAGGAGGGGGGGGGGACGCTCGCTCGTCCCCACTCCCATTCCTGGCCGGCCGGGTAGCGTGCTTTGGATACGGGTCTGGTATGGATTGTAGGGGGACCCCCTACGTCAATTTTTCGGCGTGGGGGGGTCTCCTTACAACCAATACCAGACCTAAGGGCCTGGTATGCTCCTGGGGGGGAACCCATGCCGGTTTTGAATTTAAAAATTGCCGTGGAGTTCTCCCTCAGGAATGCATACCAAATGCCGTCGCTGGAATGGGCCTTTACAAGGTTTGGCTAACTTTCCACATTATAAAACCAGCCCTAGTTTTGCGCCGGCAAATTCGGAACTTACGCAGAAATCAAAGTGCTGAAATGCTTTGAAAATCTGCTTAAGTCCTCATTTGCATACGCAAAGCTGCATTTCAATGAGAAATGCCCCCAGTGGCGGATGCGGTACTGCATCCTAAAATCTGACCGTGTAAGTGTCTTACACATGTCAGATTTTCTGCCTAACTTTGGAAAAAGCCTTTTGAGAATCGTTTCCAAAGTTAGGCACAGAGATACGCAGGCTGAACAGCAGTTAAGTCTGCGTATCTCTTTTGAGAATTTGGCCCAAGGTATTTATTTATTTGGAACATGAGTGTATTATATTGAAGTGTAGCATGATGAATATGTTTGCAGTCTCTAAAAAACAATTTACTTTCTGATATTTTACTGTTTCAACTTGTGATCACACAATACACAGTATACCTCCTTTTAAAAATATACTGATGACTTTCAATAAACAATAATAAATTAATAGCTTAAAGGACAGATATTAAAAATGTTGTTCTAAATACTGAGGAAAGAACCATATTTACCGCAGAAAGTGTTATTTCTCCAAGGTTCAATGGTGACTCCACTGGCTTGGCAGATCTCCGCATAAGTTTCAAGACTATTACATAGAATGTCTGGATTAAGTGTTGTTTCACACAAGTCATATACACAGTTGTTGAAGTAAATAGTTGGATCTATAACATTGTGGCAATCTCTAAATGGTCCGTTCTTGTCAGTTATCAGTCCACAGAAGCTGTTGCTGACAATAATGTTTTTCTCATCATCAGTACAATTTGGCTGAATGTCTACTCCAGGGGTACATCTGTAATATAAGTTGTGTAAGGTGTGCTGTTAAAATTAGACACATGGGTAAATACTGCATTCAAAACATAACAAAGAGAATACATTTACAAATTTTACCTTGTGTCATTGTCCACTTGCCAGCTGTTACCAAGACTTGTTGAATTTGATTCTAGTTGACCATCAGGATTTAAGAAGTCGTCGGCTGCATCTCCATTAAAGTTTCCACAAAGTCCACAAATTTTGCCAGAGTAGATACCTGGAATTGTCACCTGTACTCTGTGGTTACCATCACATTTCACTATTAGCCCAAAGCCTGTTGTCACCACAACATTAGATCCGCTTATAAATATATCAATTTCAGGATCAAGATGATATGACAAGGTCACTGTTTTGCCATCCACCTGTAAAAACACAAATTGTATAATTTTCTCTTTATAGGCCACACTACTCGAAATGTAAGTCAGAGAGCACTGGATTTATTTTTAATAAAGGAAATTGTTTATGTACTCAGATAAGTAGAGAATACATGCTTTAGGAAAAAGATCAGCTGTAATGTCAGTGTCACAGACAGAGACAAAAAATATGTCATAGTTACTAATGGAATGAAGATTTATGTGATGAAGAAAAGCTAAAAAATAAATAAATAAGGTCCATGGTAAAAGGTTTACAATTACTGTCCACTATAAATGACTCTGCTTCACTGACCTTGACCACTCTGTTTTGATCCAGTGTGATTCTGTACCCATGAACATCTATGTTCACATACTTGACGTAGGACACCCTGGTGTTGCCTCCTCTGTGCTCATTAGCAGCTTCCACATTGAAAACAGTCAGATTGACATCATCTTCACAGAGTTTAGACAATGTGTATGTGCAAGTGCCCATAAAGTGGTGAACTTGTTTATCAAAGGTGTAGTAATGAGGATCTCCATTTACTTCACACATACCTTAATGTAAGACAAAAACAAGGACCTGATATGTATAGGTTTATTTAAAATGAACACAATGGGCTTAGAGGCCCATCATATCGTAGTTTGATTACTAAAATTAACACAAGTAATTATAACATTCAGAATTTATAACTGCCCTTCCCATTTTGCTTTTATTATGTTTCATGGAAAACAATTTGCAATCAAATATCACAATGTCAATGAGTGGAAACTATTTCACTGAGCAGTTTCCCTAAAAACTTTATATAGATAGATACATACTGTAAAGCCTCGTACACACGATTGGATTTTCTGCAGACAAAGTGTCAGGCTTTTGTCCAAAGGGCTTTGGCCATGAACTTGTCTTGCATACAAACGGTACAGAGTTGTCGGCCAAAAAACACGAACGTAGTACTAAGTGAAATTTCAGCTCTTGAGCGCCACCCTTTGGGCGCCTTCTGCTAATGTCATGTTTGGTGAGCATTGATTCCGAGCATGTGTGTTTGTACTTTGGACTTGTGTCTGACGGACTTGTGTACACACAATAGGAAAATCTGACAACAGACCGTTGTCAGATGTCAGACCGCGGAAAATCTATAAGCCTGCCATCCAACATTTGTCGGCGGAAAGTCTGACAACAATTGTCTGATGGAGCGTACAAACGCTCAGATTTTAGGCCAACAGTCTGTCATCACACAATTCCCGTTGGAATATCTGTGTGTACGAGGCTTAAGAGTCTATTGAGAAATGTTGTTTACAAGATACTCACAACTTTTAGACATATTTCTAATTGGATACAATCAGAATAATGTGTGAATCCTAAGTAAAAGTTGTGTTAATTTTGTGTAAAAAAAAAAAAGATTCATAAATAGACTCTTTATAAAGCAGTGTTTTCACAACATGCATGCTGGTGTAGTTAAGAATATTTATACAATTCTTGTTGCCTCTACATAGAAAAAACAAAACAAAGGTTGAAATCAATAAATCAAAAGCCCAAAATAACTTTAGCATTAAATCAATCATTTCAGATAAAATAAAAAATAAAATCAGAGGTATAAAAATCTACCTGATTCTGGTGGCACAAATGGTGTGGTTGTTGTGGCAGTTGTTGTTGTTGTAGTTGAACCTGTTAAAATGAATGAAACCAGTTATAAAAGTGATTTCTTTTTTCTTTGCTTGTGTTAACTTCAGCAAATTGCAATTATTTGATATCTTGCTGCACAATGTCAGTAACAGCATAGCAACTATATCATGCTTCTTCATGCATAACTACAATACATAGCTGAATTGTGGTATGAGCCATATCTAGAAAGTAGCTGGATGCAAGTTATTTGACCTTCTAAGTTTACCATGAATAAATCAAACTGAATTCTTGTTTTATTTTTTTGAGATAAATGCATACCATCTCAATACAAAGCAAATGCACTCAGGTTCTAAAAAGAAAATTATTGCAGTGCTATAACTGTGACTAATTACATGTTGCACCAATGAACTATTGTAACAGTAATGCCTAGTACACACGATCGGTTTTCCCGCCGGTCAAAAGTACGAGGGGAAGACCGAGGGGAAAACCAAAAACCGTCTCGGTCCCTTTTTCCCTGTCCAGACGGCCGGTTTTCCTGACAGGAAAACTGTCAGGAGAGCTTTGGTTGGGAAAACTGTCCGTGTGTATTTCCCATTGGAAAACTGCGGGGAAAAAAATGCTGCGATTCGCGGTGAAAAAAAAAGAGAACATGTTCTCATTTTTTAAACCGCAGTTTTGCTGTCGGGAAACTGCTAAAGAGCATACACATAGACGCTTTTACCAGCCAAAGGAAAACACAGCAGTTTTTCCGACAGGAAAACCGATCGTGTGCACTAAGCATTACTGTTATTTTTCATGCAGTTTTCTTACTGATCTGTGTTAATTTTCAGTCAAGCAGTATATTAACTAAATGAATTGCCTTTTTTATATATATATATATATATATATATATATATATATATACACACATATATATATATATATATATATATATATATATATACACACATACACACATATTTTACATGAAAGTAAAAATGTGTTCTAATTAATATGTCATAATTAAAAATTTAATTAATTGAGAATTTAGTGTTGTTTGTTATACTTATAATATCATAATTATCTGATTAAAAAAAAAAACGATTGCCGTTTCTAAAGTGTGCCTGCGCCGTTGTCTACGGCGCAAGCGCCTTAGACATTGTCGCACGTCTCTATTGTAAATATCTCTTAAACCGTGTAGGTTTAGGAGATATTTCCAGCACCTACAGGTAAGCCTTAATATAGGCTCACCTGTAGGTAAAAGTAGTTGTACAGGGTGTATAACCACGGTAACACTAAAAAATAAAGCACACAAATAATTATTTTTGATAAAAGATCATATTTATACCACTAAAGAGATTTTTGCTTGTGAGGGTGTGTTTTTCTTGATATGACTTCAGGATATTTTTTAACTAATATTTTACATAATAATGTTGAGTTAGACATACCTGTAGACGTTGTAATAGTAGTTGTAGTGGTTAACACAGGTGTGGTAGAAGTTGATGTTTGCAAAGGAGTGGTTTCAGTATGGCCTAATGTTGTTGTAGATGTAGGAGAAATTGTACTACTGCCTGAAAGCCCAGGCGTGATATTTGTGGTAGTTGTACTGATCACAGTTCCTATTGTTGAACCAGTTGTTGATGTTGAAGAAGACGTGGGCACAGAGATAGTTGATCTCTCTGAAGTAATACCAGCTGTTGGCTTAGAAGTGGTGGTGCCTGATGTTGTAGTTTTTGTTCCCAAAGGTGTGGTGCTTGAAGTACTAGTGACAATGGTACCTGCTGTTGAACCAGTTGTGGAAGTTGAAGTTAGGACTGTTGCAGTCCCTGGAGATAATGTTGATCCTGATGTACTGGTAGGCGTTGAAGTGGTTGTACTTCCTGAAATAATACCAGCTGTTTGCTTTGAAGTGGTGGTCCCTGGAGTAGTAGTTTTTGTTCCTAAAGGTGTGGTGCTTGAAGTACTAGTGAAAATGGTGCCTGCTGTTGAACCAGTAGTGGAAGTTGAAGTAAGGACTGTGGCAGTCACTGAAGATGACGTTGATCCCGATGTACTGGTAGGATTTGAAATGGTTGTACTTCCTGAAATAATACTAGCTGTTTGCTTTGAAGTGGTGGTCCCTGGAGTAGTAGTTTTTGTTCCTAAAGGTGTGGTGCTTGAAGTACTAGTGAAAATGGTGCCTGCTGTTGAACCAGTAGTGGAAGTTGAAGTAAGGACTGTGGCAGTCACTGAAGATGACGTTGATCCCGATGTACTGGTAGGATTTGAAATGGTTGTACTTCCTGAAATAATACCAGCTGTTTGCTTTGAAGTGGTGGTCCCTGGAGTAGTCGTTTTGGTTCCTAAAGGTGTGGTGCTTGAAGTACTAGTGAAAATGGTGCCTACTGTTGAACCAGTAGTGGAAGTTGAAGTAAGGAATGTTGCTGTCCCTGAAGATGATATTGATCCTGATGTACTGGTAGGCTTTGAAATGGTTGTACTTCCTGAAATAATACCAGCTGTTTGCTTTGAAGTGGTGGTCCCTGGAGTAGTAGTTTTTGTTCCCAAAGGTGTGATGCTTGAAATACTAGTCAATGTTGTGCCTGTTGCTGTTGAGCCAGTTGTGGATGTTGAAGAAAGAGTTGTGGTCACTGAAGAAGTTGATATGGTACCAGTAGGCACTGAGATGGTTGAACCTTCTGAAGTAATACCAGCTGTCTGCTTTGATGTGGTGGTCCCTAAAGAACTTGCGGTACTTGAAGCTGTGGCAGTAAATCAAGAATGTAATTTATCTATAAACTATTTTTTTTAATCTCTATATGCATTAAAAATATCTATCTATCTATCTATCTATCTATCTATCTATCTATCTATCTATCTATCTATCTATCTATCTATCTATATATCCATCTATTCTGAGGCTATGCAAAACAAAAACGTTCTGTACTAGCTGCACCTGCTAAGTTTCTTTGCATATGTTTTTTTTATGGTGCTCCAAATACATTAGGGAGACAATCTTATAGAAGTCTATAACAGACTACTGTGGACTTTTGCATAAAAGATGTAAACAATTGCTGAAGACCTAATGCTAAGGCTAATATGTTTCCATACCATGCCAACATTCTATATCTACCTTGTTGAAAGCAATTGGTATATTTAAGTACTAATAATGTAAAACAAACAAACATATAAAATTCTAGCAACAATTAAGTTGTCAAATGTGTTTTATTCACAAAATTGTTGGATGTTGATTGATAAACACATTTTTCACATCTCCAGGAACTTAATTTTAGTGGTATACAAGAGAAAAAATACATTTCTGTAAAATTAAATAAGATTAATTGATGGTTAGCCACACAGGAGACGTTAACCTTGGTCAATATACACATGAATAAGGAATCATTTTGATTTAACCTCAAATTCCTTAGGCTATGCAGTCCTTGCTTTTTTCATGGCCTTTAAATCAACACATTTCTGTATGAATTAATTAAAAAATACAATTACAAAACCAATTAAATGCACTTACTAATAGAAACCAAACAGATGTAACCTTTGTTCCACCCAAGCATGGAACTTCCGCTTATCGTGTTCCCGCATCGCATACAACTTGCAGGCAGTTTACACTGCCCTATGCAAATCGCTGCCGGTGTCAATACAAAGTTAATGACACCCCCAGATCGGTATGCATGGGTGTGAACACCCATGCGATCTGGTTCTGGTGTGGAACAAAAAAAGAGTCCTGCATGACTTTGGTCCGAATTCAGCCATACAATCTGTGTGGCTGAATTTGCATCGCACAGACATTGCATGTGATTTGCTCAGCAATTTGGTGCAAATCACATACAATATCTGACATCACAGCAGTGTGAACCCAGCCTAACTCCTCATTTGTTGAGAAAAAAAATCTCTTCTAGGTGATCTGTGTATATTGCAGGGATTTTAACAAACGTTGTTGCAGATTCCTATATTTTGTAGATCTGAAGGAATAGCTGTGTGTTTGTTTGTATCTCTCTGCAGAGTAGATCCGTATGGGAGTGGTTTTATAGTTATCAATCAGCTGCTGCACCTGAAGGGCTCTAATGAGGAAATTGGCACGGTCTGCATCCCATTAGATGTGATTTACATGTGAGAGTATCCCACCAAAATTTAATTTTTACTGCAAGGGATGCTCAAAATCTGATTTGTATCTTAGTGCAGACTTCTGGTAAAATCAGTGAGCCAATCACACATGCGGGAAATGACATTTCTGGGGGGTGTTCTGCACACCATCTGTGTACAGGATGCCTCCAGCTATTTAGATTGAAATTTAAAGGTAATATTTAATTACTTGTATTGCAATTGCACGCACACATTTTTTTTCACACAAAAGTGGAGTTACCCTTTAAAGCGGGGGTTCACCCGTACATAACACTTTTTTCCCTTAGATGGATGCTCGTTTTGTCTGGGGGAATCGGCTAGTTGTTTTAAAATATGAGCTGTACTTACCGTTTACGAGATGCATCTTCTCCGCCGCTTCCGGGTATGGGCTGCGGGACTGGGCGTTCCTATTTTGATTGACAGTCTTCCGAGAGGCTTCCGACGGTCGCATCCATCGCGTCACGATTTTCCGAAAGAAGCCGAACGTCGGTGCGCAGGCGCAGTATAGAGCCGCACCGACGTTCGGATTCTTTCGGCTACTAGTGACGCGATGGATGCGACCGTCGGAAGCCTCTCGGAAGACTGTCAATCAAGAAGGAATGCCCGCTCCCGAAGACCCATACACGGAAGTGACGGAGAAGATGCAGTTCGAAAACGGTAAGTACAGCTCATATTTTAAAAACAACTAGCCGATTCCCCTAGACAAAATGAGCATCCATCTAAGGGGATTCTTTGAAAAAATTGTTTTATGGGTGAACTCCCGCTTTAAGTAATTCTGCACTTCGGACAACATTTTCTTGTGTGGATTGTTGCAGCTAGCCATCAAGTAACCAGTCAATGGGGGTTGATGTATTAAGACAAATAGACTGTGCACCATGCAAAGAATAACCAATCACATGCAAGGAAAACATTTTTTTATTTTTGCTTGCACATGATTGGATTATGGAAGTCAGCAGAGCTTCTGCTCTTTTACTAAGCTCTGGAGCAACTGCTCTTGCAGAGTGCACAGTTATTTTGCCTTTAATTAATCAACCCCATTATCTTCACCATCATCAATTAGACATACATAAAACATACAAAGGGAAAATGCCAAAACACAGCAAATTACAATTTATGAATTGAACTATGCACGATGTGAAAGTATTACTGAATTCTGAAATTAAACATGATTATGCAATATGATTCAGGCATATTGATAATTAACAAGCATAGCTGAATCAACATGTATTGTATCTTGATAGAATGAATAATATTAGTAATAGTGGACTGCAAAGAAAAAGTTGGGTGCTTGGAAAATGAGTGTCAGTTGTCAGTCTTAACATGAGAGACTCAGTAGTATATGGAGTGTCTGTACACAAAAATAAAGTGTTTGTAAAACAAAAACTTTTTCTAGTTTTGGATAGATCGGGGAAGGGTTGGAATTTGTGTCAGGTTTTTTTTTATTTGTGTCCCTGTTAGAAAGAATCACCCCTCTATTTTTCAGGATGACAATTGTCACCAAATCAATTTTACAGTTGTCACCAGAGCAAAAGGCGAGGGTCGGAAATGAAAATTCCCCTTTTGAGATTGCCTTCTTATCCAGGACAGGAGATCAGAGGAGTCTTCCCAATGAGACACAGGCATCAAAAAATAAACTGCCAGGGGTCTTAACCCATGACTATTCTATCCAAAACAATAAATTAAATTAGATTAAATTAAATTTAAATTAATGAATACAATTGTTTATACATGCACTTTAAATTAGAATTGTAAGAATAGTGTTATTGTTATAAAAATAATGTTGCTAACAGGAACTGTTTGTGACAAATAAATATGTTTCAATAAGAATTATATTGTAGATTATCAAAAGTATAGTATATATAGTATTTCTGTGATTTATTCCATCAGTTCACATTAGCTACACATACTAAATTGTCTACCAGTGACAATTCTATGTATTCAAATTATAGTTATTAGTTGTAACAATAATTAATTAATATAATAATAATGAATTAATAACAATTATTTTTCTAAACAAAATTAGCAACATGCAGGAGAGAAAATCATACATTATTATAACTATGTTCATTATGAATGCTTTTTTTGAACTCATGCAGAAACAAAAATAAAATAAAACCTGACAAGTCACTAGGTCAGGCTTCTTAGGTCCCTGCCTTTAGAAAGTTATGTGTATCCTATTTATTAGGCCCTATGCATTATATGCAAGTAAGGCCCAACATTGTATAGAACAATTCCTGAATTAAATGCCACTGTACAAACATGTCTCATACAGAATATCTTCATTGTATTTTTCATTTTTATATTGTTATTACTATTATTATTGATAAAATAATATTTTTAAATGCTAATCTAAAAATGTTGTATAGAAGAAAGAAAAAGGTAGTAAAATGATAAGAATAGTTATACACATTTACAACCTGTGAGCATTTACTGTATAAGTGTATGTTAATGTTGAATACATTTAATATTTTTATCTACAGTATGATAGCTGGGTGGACTTACACTCACTGTATCACCTACACATTTTAGTATATGAAAATGTGTACCCTGCACAGCAGTCATACAAATAACTAGTACTATTGTAAATCTAAAACTGTTTTGTATAAGGACTGCAATCTATAATATCAAACTGAGTTAAAATCATACATTTTAAGTGTAAGTCAGATTTGCATGACTTTTATTATGTCAAACTGTCACGTAAGTATGCATGACTTCCAATGTATGATCAAGGTCTTACAATCTATAACATTAAAATAAATTGATTTATTATAAATTATAACCAACTCTTTAAAATTAGCAATATATTTACCTGATGATAATGATGGTGATGATGAAACTGAGGTAGCCACTGTAGAAATTGTTGCTGGTCTTGAGGTAGAGATGGTAGAAGTAGTAGTAGAAGAAATTGAAGTGGAAGTAGTAGACATTGTAATGGAAGTAGAACCAGTAGACGATAGAGTAGATGTAGAAGAAGTAGAAGTTGGGGTTGAAGAAGAAACAGTAGAAGCCGAAATGGATGTTTTAGTAGAGGACGGAACGACAGTCACAGTAGGAGTAGTGCTGGTACGGGTTGTGGTTTTAGTTGATGACACAGTCGAGCCTACAGGGACAAATTGTCTAATAACTATTTATAACTAAAAATATAACAAACCACATATTTTATGTTTATAGAGCACATCTTATCCAAATGTAAAAGTAAAACTGTCTGCACAGATGTGTCCTCAGGAAAGAGCCATGTGGTGCAGATATGTTGATGACAGGTTCACTAGAAAGAACATTTCACAGAACAGATTAAAGTGTAAGTAAACCCTCCTATCATTTTCAGCCAAGGAGGCTGCCATCTTTGCCTCTGTTTAATCTGCAACTGCCATGATGCTGCACATGTGATCAGCTATGACACCAGCCATTGAATGGTTTGACAGTTTGGTTGAGAGCACAACCAATGGGAGTGTTACATTTCCAGCATGTGCCGTAAATGAAACTGTTTTATGGATGGGTTTGCTTCCACTTTAAGCAGTCAGCTTATGTATCAGCTCATGGGCTTACCCAGTTTAGACTGACTAGATTGGTGAAATATTGAATGTTCCTCTAGTTATAAAATTTTATAGGATGAATATTAAAATACAATTCTGGGTATCTGTCATAATTGAACCTCTCAAGACCTCCTGCTCTCTAATTCCCTTGTTTCCTCCTCCAATGCTCACCTCCAGGACTTCTCCAGAGACTCTCCAATCCTCTGGAGCTCTCTACCTCAATCTTTATAGCTATGTCCTACTCTATGCACCTTTAGGCGAGTCCTAAATACTGATCTCTTGAGGGAAGCCAATCCCGTCTCCGCCTTCACCTAACAACTGCACTTTTAAAGATTGTAAAGGTTTTTCTTTTCTAAAATAGTAAACATGTTATAATTACCTGCTCTGTGCAATGGTCTTGCACAGAGCAGCCCTGAACCCCCTCATATGGGGAACCCCACCAGCACTCTTGCTCCTCCTATTCTGTGTGTGCTTCCATAGCAACTCTATAGCAAGCTGCTTGTTAATGGGGGAACCCAGTTGTGCTGTGTGTGTGTATTGACATGTTCAACCGAGCCCCGCCCCTTGCTCTCGACTTACAGAAGCCAATGGCTTTCACTGCTGCCTCTGTGAGCAGAGAGAGAGAAGAGAGCTGCTTCAAATGGGCACAGCACTGGATCAAGATAGCACTCAGGTAAGTATACAGGGGGGTGTATATCTAACACGTCTAAGACACCATATCCAAAAAAGGGTCAGAAAAACCCTTCAGGTCTCAGTAGCATAAGATGTGTCATCTCAAGTTACTCAGCTACCGTCTGTAATCACCAGAGTGTACAGCCCTAACCAAATGCAGAAGGCATAGATTCCCTGCTCAGAATTCTCCATGGGAATGAGCAGAATTTCCTAGATGTTTTGATCCACATCCAAATACCATAGTAATGCCCAGAAGGTGGGTTACAAGTACACCAGCTAACACATTTTAGCAGACATAGATATTTAGCCATATAGTTTTTTTAGCACATAGGTTATTGGCCAAGCTAGGCTGGGTAGATTTCACAGAAAGAGGACAATGTCCCTAATAGGCCAGCTGTATAAGGAAAATGTAAAGCAATCTGAATGTTTGTCAGAATTAAACGTTTAATCATTTCACAAACTACTTTTCTGTCAATTTTAGCTTTATACAGAGTCATTCATATGCTACATAAGTCATTGCACGTAGAAAGGTCTGTTTTGAACTGGTTCAGACAAATCCAGACCCAGTCTGGCTCATACAAATTTAGATCCATCATTTACATTTCTTAACCATTGAGGGTGGAACAGCTTGTTGAAAATAAGCTTGTTGAAAAATATTTATGTTATTCCATGTTCTCATTGTAAACAAATAGCTGTGCAGTGATGATTTTATTTGGTGTGTAAAGCTGGCCATACATTAGTCGATTTTCAAATCATTCGTATGAAAATTTGCATGAAAATCATTCGTATGAAAAGTTGCATGAAAATTCTCATCAGTACGTTTGATGATATGCTGGACCACAGTCACTCACATTAATTTATTCAAGAAAAAAATTCCATCCTGCTCCTTCAAATTTTCTTTCCACTGTGGATGTCAATTTGCCCCCAATAACAATTACTAATTCAAATGAACATTCCCAAAATGAAATTCTTCTAACACAATTCTACAAGTGTATTGCCAGATATGGACTAATAAAACTACTCAAACTATTTACCTGTCGGTTTTGCTGTTACAGTGGTGGTGGTGGTAGTTGTTGCTGCTAAAAAGACAAAAGTTAATTTTTTATCAATGCAGTCTTAGAATACACAAGCCAGACATCCTAAAGAAATGTTTAAAGCCTAGCTCCAACCATGTTACACCCATATTTAGGTTGTATCATGTCACATGGTTGCAAGCTGACCCCCCCCCCCAAACCATCCCAACCATCCTGACAGTGTGCAGATGTTTTTTTATCCTTGCAGCCACTGTCCCTTTTGAAATCAATGCAGCTGTATGGGTCTCCAGTCACACAGCCACATTATTCATTGATCTGTGAATGAATAGATGAACTACAAGCCCCATCTGCCTTTGTGACAATCATTTAATCATATTAAACTGAAATGTTCAGCCTTTATTAGATACTAGCTGAATACCCGGCGTTGCCCGGTCTTCCTATCTAAACCTTTTGGGGAGGAAAATCATAGTAATATAAATATACCCATCTTTTATATAAGGGTGTAGGTAAGGGTTAATTTAACTGTCATATATTTTTATTTGGCATATAAGTAATATGTGTACCAGGTATTATTGAAATATCTCCAGGCGTACAGAAGTTATGTGGGAACATACATTTCCCATTGATTTGCATGGGATTTTAAACAAAAACCCCGACCCTCACAAATGGGGGTAGTTAAGGGATAAATTAACTATCCTATAGTTTAAGTGGACATATAAGTAACATGTGACCAAGTGTTATCGAAATATGTACAGCCGTTTGGAAGTTATGAAGTAACATGTATTTCCCATAGAGTTGAATGGGACTTTAAAGGAAAACCCCGACCATGGCAAATGGGGGTGGGTAAGGGTTAAACCACCTATCCTATGTTTGTTGCTGACATATAAGTAACATGTGTGCCAAGTTTCATGTTAATATCTTTAGCTGTTTGGACGTGATGCTGGAACATACATATATACATACATACACACACACACACACGTTGAGTTTTATATATATAGATTATTTTAAGACTAGGAAAGAACCAAGACAACAGTCTGTCATGGATGGATCACAGCTTACCAGTACAATATCCTGGGTAAAAAGAAATATCATCTATAGCAACATCACTACGGAAATCTTCACCTCTGACACCGTCAATGAAAATCTGTTGACAAAATTCATGAGGTTATAGCTAATAGCCAGAACTGGGTTTATAATATGCCAGTGCAAAGAGCACAATGACTAAAAAGCACAATAACACACAAAAAGAGATCAAACTATTTTTAATAGTTTTCATAAAATCAATTTGGCAAAAGAAATACTTTGCATACCTGGATAATATCACTTTCAGGCAGGAAAATCTTCTCTAAATACCACATGTCCCCATGATCTCCTTCTATAGTGAAGACATCTTCCAAACCATAATCTCTTAGTACTGACACCCTCAGCTTCATGTATTTTGCTGCTCCGTACATGTGATACCAAAACTCTAAGCAATGAGTTCCAGTGAAACAATTTGCAGGACTCTCCAATCTTGCAAAGTCTCCCTCTTCTGAATCCTGTCCATTAATGTATAGATAGTAGCCATCTGTTTAAATAAAAATATTAATGCTGAAGTACCTTTTCTGTTATTAATCATTATTTTGGAAGTTTTATAAATGAATAAAAACAGAGAAAGTAAGTAAATAAATGACTTACATTCTGTTGTGTGGTCAGATGATGGTCCAGTAGAATCAGAAGGGGTTGAACCATTCCAGTGTATCCAGTCCATGTTATCACTCGTTGATTGTTTCCAGTTACACAAGTTCACATCAAAAGAACAATCTAAACGGCATACATCTGTTTTAGGAAACACAGACAACATTTATGAGTTATATTGTACATATTGTATAATACATGTGCAAGCTTTAAAGCTGAACTTGAGGCAGATATCATAGGCACCATTTAATACAGCTATGCTTTCCATAAATTGGTAAGTATATTAATGTATCTTTGTATCAGCGTAAGGCAATCCCCTATAGAGCACCAGCCATAATGATAGAGGAAGGGACAGCCATTCAACCAAACACACACCACTGTATTCTAGAGCCAATTCAGCCTGACACAGTGAACATGTTTACTGGAGGAATATTTATAGAGGTGACCGAGTCGGCTGCTGATCCATTATTGTCAGTAGGCTGGGATACGGAGGTCACACTTCTATATTTCATAGCTGTAACTGAGAACGTTTTGTTTCCCTCTTAGCTGTACATTGTGCAGGAGTTTGTGAATAACAAAACTTACAGAACAGGATTATAAATATTTACATACAGTATAAGTATTTAAATGGTTTATTTAGCTCTGATATATGCAAATAAAGTGTATGTTACTCCAATATTTCAAATCCTGATATACAGTATGTCTGTGATACCATGTATTATATTTAAAAGTATCCAGCTATCTTTGCATCACTTCATTTGTATGAAATACATGATGATCCTTCTAGTCCCTTGCTTTCCAATTTTAAACCGATCACACTAGGCATGGAAGCACAGCGTGGTTAGTTTTCTTCTTTGCATTGTACTTGAGAGCACAGTCTGCCTGTACTCCAAGTCAGACTTGTGCTGAACTGCTCCCCATGCACAGCTAACATCTCACTCAGAACATCAGTGTACTGCTCTTTCTCTGGGTCCTGTTGACACATCCCCCTGAAGTCTTCACCCCCACCTCTCAAATCATCTTATGCAGCTGAGAAAAGAGGTCATGTGATCACTTAAAGTGGATGTAAACCCACTACCATCATTTACATGATATTAACATATTTAATATCTATAATGATATACATGCCTCCTGCATGTATTGTTTTTTTTTATTACTCACCCCTCAGCTGTAAGGAGCCCCACAATATCGCCAAATTGGTGGGCGTATCTGATTCTCGGTGCTCAGTGGGTGGAGTCGTGACGTCAGAGGACTCCTCCGCCCACCGCTATACTCCCCTGGCCAGCGTTGCGAGGACAAGACTCGTGCCAGGGGAGACTGAAGTGCAGGAGTGACAGAGCGCGTTCTGTGAAGAAGCAGAGCGCAGTCCAGTTACTCCTGCACACGTGCACAAGAAACAGGAGATGAGAGAGGAGGAGCTTACTCCTCCACCCCGCCCCTCGTCCCCCTCCATGTCTTTCACATCCTGCCAGTCCCTTGCTTTCCAATTTCAAACTGATCAAACTAGGCATGGAAGCACATCCATTGCAACCTGGTTAGTTTTCTTCTTTGCATTGTACTCAGGAGCACATTCTGCCTGTACTCCAGTGGTCAGACTTGTGCTGAACTGCCCCAATGCACAGCTAACATCTCACTCAGAACATCAGTGTACTGCTCTTTCTCTGGGTCCTGTTGACACATCCCCCCTGCAGTCTCCACCCCTACCTCTCATAGCATCTTATGCAGCTTATAAAAGAGGTCATGTGATCACTTCACCACTTAAGGACCGCCGCATGATGTCCCCTTTAAGAGCCCAGCCGTGGGTCGCGCACGCACGCAACACGGTCCGAAGCTCCGTGACCGTGCCCTCGGGCCCCGCGGACCCGATCGCCACCGTTGTCCCGCGATCGGTCACAGGATCTGAACAACGGGGAGAGGTGTGTGTAAACACATCTTCCCCGTTCTTCACTGTGGCAATGCCAGTAATCGTCTGTTCCCTGATATAGGGAACGACGATCACTGATGTCACACATCCAGCCCAGCCCCCCTACAGTTAGGAACACAGATGAGGTCACACTGAACCTCAACAGTGCCCCTTAGTGGTTAACTCCTTCACTGCATTGTCATTTTTACAGTAATCAGTGCATTTTTATAGCACTTTTCGCTGTGAAAATGACAATGGTACCAAAAATGTGTCAAAAGTGTCCGATTTGTCCGCCATAATGTCGCAATCACGAAAAAAATTGCTGATCGCCGCCATTAGTAGTAAAAAATAATTATTAATAAAAATGCCATAAAACTATCCCCTATTTTGTAAACGCTATACATTTTGCACAAACCAATCGATAAACGCTTATTGCGATTTTTTTTACCAATAGTATTGAAAAGAATACGTATCGGCCTAAACTGAGGCAAAAAAAAATCATATCTTTTTTGGGGATATTTATTATCGCTCTATTTGTGTTTTTAGCGCAAAAAATAAAAACCGCAGAGGTGATCAAATACCACCAAAAGAAAGCTCTATTTGTAGGAAAAAAAGGACGCCAATTTTGTTTGGGAGCCACGTCGTACGACGGCACAATTGTCAGTTAAAGCGACGCAGTGCCGAATCGCAAAAAGGGGCAAGGTCCTTAACCTGTATAATGGTCCGGGTCTTAAGTGGTTAAAGAAAAAAAAGGTATTTATAAATAAAAACATGATTATGCAATATGATTCAGGCATATTGATTATTAACAAGCATAACTGAAAACAACATGTATTGTATCTTGATAGAATGAATAATATCAGTAATAGTGGACTGCAAAGAAAAAGTCGGGGTACTTGGTAAATGAGTGTCAGTTGTCAGTCTTAACATGAGAGACTCAGTAATATATGGAGTGTCTGTACACAAAAATAAAGTGTTTGTAAAACTAAAACCGCGTACACACGACCATTTTTAATGTCCTAGAAAAAACAACGTGATTCTTGTCAAGCCTGCCTTGCATACACACGATCGTGAAAAAAAAAAAGCTTGAGCTAAGCGCGGTGACGTACAACACATACGATGGCACTATAAAGGGGAACTTCCATTCAGATGGTGCCACCCTTTGGGCTGCTTTTGCTGATTTCGTATTAGTAAAAGTTTGGTGAGAGATGATTCCTGCTTTTCAGCCTGTGTGCTTTTCAGTCTGTTACAGCGTGACGAATGTGCTATCTTCATTACAAACGCTAGTTTTACCAGAAGGAGTGCTGCCGTCTCATAACATCGTTAAATCCTACACACAAACGTTTTTCACAATGTGAAAAATGACAATGTGAAAAATTACGAGAAAAATTAGAGCATGTTCTAAATTTTTAATGGCCATTTTTCACGTCGAGAAAAATGCTCTGGAGCCTACACACGATCGTTTTTAATGACCAATTTTAAAAATTGCATTTTTCACGTCATGAAAAACGGTCGTGTGTATGCGGCATAAACCTTTTTCTAGTTTTGGATAGATTGGGGAAGGGTTGGAATTTGTGTCAGGTGTTTTTTTATTTTATCTTTGTGTCGCTGTTAGGATGAATCAACCCACTATTTGTCAGGGTGACCATTGTCAACATTGTCACCAAATTAATTTTGAGTTGTCACCAGAGCAAAAGGTGAGGGTCTGTAATGAGAATTCCCCTTTTAAGATTGCCTTATTATCCAGGAGGTCAGAGGAGTCTTCCAATGAGACACATGCATCAAAAAATAAACTGCCAGGGGTCTTAACCTTTGTCTATTCTATCCAAAACAATTAAATACATTTGATTAAATGTAATTAAAATAAATTAATACAATTGTCTATACATGCACTTTAAGTGCTATTGCTATCTAAATAATGTTACTGTGATGTTGCTAACAGGAATTGTTTGTGACAAATGAATATGTTTCAATATGAATAATATTGTAGATCATCAAAAGTATAGTATTTCTGTGATTTATTCCATCAGTTCACATTAGCTACACATACAAGAGTGTCTACCAGTGACCATTCTATGTATTCAAATTATAGTTATTAGTAACTTGTAATAATAATGAATTAATGACAATTATTTTTCTAAACAAAATTAACAACATGCAGGAGAGAAAATCATACATTATTATAATTATGGACATTATGAACGCTGTTTTGAACTCAGGCAGAAACAAAATTAAAATAAACCTGACATAACAGTAAAGTCACTAGATCAGGCTTCTTAGGTCCCTGTCTTCGGAAAGGTTATGTGTACCATACAGTATTTATTAGGCGCTATACATTATATTCAAGTAAAGCCCAACATTTTATAAAACAATTCCTGAATTAAATGCCAGGCAACCGTATAAACATGTCTCATACAGAATATGTTCACAATATTTTTAATTTTTACTTTTTATATTGTTATATTGCTATTACTATTATTATAGATAACAAAATATTTTCAAATTCTAATCTAAAAATGTGGTATAGAGAAAAGTAAAATATAGTAAAATTTATGCACATTTACAACCTGTGTGCACTTACTGTATATGTGTATGTTAATGTTGAATGCATTTAATAAATGTATTTACATTATGATAGCTGGGTGGACTTACACTCACTGTATCACCTATACATTTTAGTATATGAAAATGTGTACCCTGCACAGCAGTCATACAAATAACTAGTACTATTGTAAATCTAAAAGTGTTTTGTGTAAGGGCTACAATCTATAATTAAAATTATACATTTTAAGTGTAAGTCAGATTTGCATGTCAAACTGTCATGTAAGTATGCATGACTTCCAATTTATTATCAAGGTCTTACAATGTGTAATACCAAAATAAATAGATTTATTATAAATAATACCCAACTCTTTAAAATTAGCAATATATTTACCTGGTGATGATGCAACTGGGGTAGCCACTGTAGAAATTGTTGCTGGTCTTGAGGTAGAGATGGTAGAAGTAGTAGTAGAAGAAATTGGAGTGGAAGTAGTAGACGTTGTAATGGAAGTAGAACCAGTAGACGATAGAGTAGATGTAGAAGAAGTAGAAGTTGGGGTTGAAGAAGAAACAGTAGAAGCCGAAATGGAAGTTTTAGTAGAGGACGGAATGACAGTCACAGTAGGAGTAGTGCTGGTAGATGTTGTGGTTTTAGTTGATGACACTGTAGAACCTACAGATACAAAGACAAATTGTCTAATAACTATTTATAAATACTAATTTAACAAACCACATATTTTATGATCATAGCGCACTCCTTATAAAAGTAAAACTGTCTGCACAGATTTGTCCACAGGAAAGAGCTATGTGGCCCAGATATATTGATGTCAGGTTCATTAGCAAGAACATTTCACAGAGCAGATTAAGCAGCCAGCTTATGTATTAGCACATGGGCTTACCCAGTTTAGACTGAATAGATTGGTGAAATATTGAAAGTTCCTTTACATACAAAATTTTATAGGATGAATATTAAAATACAATTTTGGGTGTCTGTCATACGTGAAAATTCTGGGTGTCTGTCATCAAGACCTCCTGCTCGCTAACTCCATTGTTTCCTCCTCTCCAATGCTCACCTTCAGGACCTCTCCAAAGCCTCTCCAATCCTCTTTAGCTCTGTTCCTCAATCTGTCTGGCTATGTCCTACTCTATGCACCTTTAAGTGATTCTCAAATACTCATCTCTTTAGGGATGCCAATCCGCCTCCACCTAACAATTGAACTTTTAAAGCAGCTGTAAAGGCTTTTTTTTTCCTCTAAAATAGCAAACATACTATGCTTACCTGCTCTGTGCAATGGTCTTGCACAGAGCGACCCTGAACCCCCTCTTCGGGGGTACCCCACCAGTACACCAGTACTCTTGGCTCCTCCTATTCTTTGTGTGCATCCATAGAAACTCTATAAAAAGCTGCTTGCTATGGGATGAGCCCAGCTGTTCTTTAAGAGTCTATTGACATGCACAGCCCAGCCCCAACCCCTGCTCTTTGCTCACAGGAGCCAATGGCTTTCACTGCTGCTCTGTGAGCAGAGAGAGAGAGAAGAGAGCTGCTGCAAATGGGCACAGCACTGGGTTAAGATAGGACTCAGGTAAGTATACAGTGGGGTGTATAGCTAACACATCTAAAACACCATATCCAAAAAATGGTCAGGAAAACAAGAAAGGATTACTTACCTTCAGGTCGCTGCAGCATAAAACTGTTCTATGTAAGGGCTACAATCTATAGTTAAAATTATACATTTTAAGTGTAAGTCAGATTTGCATGTCAAGCTGTCATGTAAGTATGCATGACTTCCAATTTATTATCAAGGTCTTACAATATATAATACTAAAATAAATTGATTTATTATAAATAATACCCAGTTCTTTAAAATTAGCAATATATTTACCTGGTGATAATGATGGTGATGATGCAACTGGGGTAGCCACTGTAGAAATTGTTGCTGGTCTTGAGGTAGAGATGGTAGAAGTAGTAGTAGAAGAAATTGGAGTGGAAGTAGTAGATGTTGTAATGGAAGTAGAACCAGTAGACGATAGAGTAGATGTAGAAGAAGTAGAAGTTGGGGTTGAAGAAGAAACAGTAGAGGCGGAAATTGATGTTTTAGTAGAGGACGAAATGACAGTCACAGTAGGAGTAGTGCTGGTAGATGTTGTGGTTTTAGTTGATGACACAGTAGAACCTACAGATACATAGACAAATTGTCTAATAACTATTTATAAATACTAATTTAACAAATTTATTGATCATAGAGCACACTTATCCAAATGCAAAAGTAAAACTGTCTGCACAGATTTGTCCACAGGAAAGAGCTATGTGGTCTAGATATATTGATAACAGGTTGACTAGCAAGAATATTTCACAGAGCAGATTAAGCAGCCAGCTTATGTATTAGCACATGGGCTTACCCAGTTTAGACTGCTCGCTAACTCCCTTGTTTGCTCCTCAAATGCTCACCTTCAGGACCTCTCCAGAGCCTCTCCAGTCCTCTGGAGCTCTCTACCTCAATATGTCCGGTTATGTCCTACTCTATGCACCTTTAAGCGATTCCTTGATACTCATCTCTTTAGGGAAGCCAATCCGCCTCCACCTAACAACTGAACTTTTAAAGCACCTGTAAAGGCTTTTTTTTTCTAAAATAGCAAGAATGCTATACTTACCTGCTCTGTGCAATGGTCTTGCACAGAGCAACCCTGAACCCCCTCTTCTGGGGTACCCCACCAGTCATCTTGGCTCCTCCTATTCTTTGTGTGCATCCATAGAAACTCTATAGAAAGCTGCTTGCTATGGGGGGAACCCAGCTGTGCTGTGTGCGTCTATTGACACACACAGCCCAGCCCCACCCCCTGCTCTCTGCTCACACACAGAAGCCAATAGCTCTCACTGCTGCTCTGTGAGCAGAGAGAAATAAGAGAGCTGCTGCAAATGGGCACAGCACTGGATCAAGAAAGGGCTCAGGTATGTATACGGGGGGGGGGGTGTATAGCTAACACATCTAAAGCACCATTTTAAAAAAATTATCAGGAAAACAAGAAAGGCTTACTTACCTTCAGGTCTCTGCAGCATAAGATGTGTCATCTCGAGTTACTCATCTATCATTTGCAATCACCAGAGTGTACAGCCCTAACCAAATGCAGAAGGCATAGATTCTCTGCTCCAAATTCTCCATGGGAATGAGCAGAATTTCCTAGCTGTTTTGACCCACATCCAAATACCATAGTGAAGCCCAGGAGGTGGGTTACGAGTACACCTGCTAACACATTTTACAACCAGAAACGCAGAAGTAGATATCTAGCCAGATAGTTTATTAGCACATAGGTTATTGGCCAAGCCAGGATGGTCAGATTTCACAGAAAGTGTAAAGTTTCTATAATTGACCAGTTTTATTGGGAAAGTGTAAAGCAATCTGAATGTTTGTCAGAAGTAAACATTTAAATATTTCACAAGCTTTACTTTTCTGTAAATTTTAGGGTTATACAGATTCATTCATATGCTACATAAGCCTACATCTAAAGTCAATTAGCTAGATTCACGTAGGGTTAAGCCGGCGTAAGTCTGAATCTACGCCGTCGTAAATTTAAGCATATTCTGGAAACCAGATACGCTTAAATTAGGCTAAGATACGAGCGGCGTAAGTCTCCTACGCCGTCGTATCTTAGGGTGCAAATTTGGGCTGGCCGCTAGGTGGCGCTTCCATTGTTTTCTGCGTCGAATATGCAAATGAGCAAGATACGCCGATTCACAAACGTACGTACGTCCGTCGCAATTAGTTACGCCGTTTACGGAAGAGATACGCCGGCGTAAAGATAAAGCTGCTCCCTAGGTGGCGCAGCCCATGCAAGGTATGGACGTCGGAACAGGCCTATCTTTTTACGTTGTTTGCGTAAGTCGTACGCGAATAGGGCTGTGCGTAAGTTACGTTCACGCCACAGGCATTGAGCCGACGTATCTTAGGCATTCTATCCGACGCATGCGCACTGGGATTCTTTCACGAACGGCACATGTGTCGTTAGTAAAAAACATCAAATACGTGGGGTCACACTAAATTTAATTAAAACATGCCCACATCATCCACATTTGAATTAGGCAGGCTTACGCCGGACCACATACGCTACGCCGTCATAACTTAGGGCGCAAGTTATTTCTGAATACAGAACTTGCGCCCTAATTTACGGCGGCGTAACGTATCTGAGATACGTTACGCCCACCGACAGATACACTCTTGTATCTGAATCCAGCTAATTGTATGTAGAAAGGTCTGTTCTGAACTGGTTCATACAAATCCAGACCCAGTCTGGCTCATACAAATTTAGATCCATCATTTACATTTCTTAACCATTGAGGGTGGAACAGCTTCTTTAAATTGTTGAAAAATATTTAGGTTATTCCATGTTCTAATTGTAAACAAATAGCTGTGCAGTGATGATTTTACTTTGTGTTTAAAACTGGCCATATATTAGTCGATTTTCAAATGAACATTTGCACTAAAATTTGCATGAAAATTCTCATCAGTACATTTGATAATATGTTGGACCACAGTCACTCTTAGAAATTAAATTATTCAATAAAAAAAAATTCCATCCTGCTCCTTCAAATTTTCTTTCCACTGTGGATGTCAATTTGCCCCAATAACAATTACTAATTCAAATGAACATTCCTAAAATGAAATTCTTCTAACACAATTCTACTAGTGTATTGCCAGATTTGGACTAATAAAACTACTCAAACTATTTACCTGTCGGTTTTGCTGTTACAGTGGTGGTGGTGGTAGTCGTTGCTGTTAAAAAGACAAAAGTTAATTTTTTATCAATGCAGTCTTAGAATACACAAGCCAGACATCCTAAAGAAATGTTTAAAGCCTAGCTCCAACCATGTTACACCCATATTTAGGTTGTATCATGTCACATGGTTGCAAGCTGACCCCCCCCCCCCCAAACCATCCCACTCCTGACAGTGTGCAGATGTTTTTTTATCCTCGCAGCCACTGTCACTTTTGAAATCGATGCAGCTGTATGGTGCTCCACTCGCACAGCCACAGTATTCATTCACAGAGATCTGTGAATGAATACATTAACTACAAGCCCCATCTGCCTTTGTGGCAATCATTTAATCATATGAAACTGAAATGCTCAGCCTTTATTAGATATTATTTTAAGACTAGGAAATAACCAGAAAAACAGTCTGTCATGAATGGATCACAGCTTACCAGTACAATATCCTGGGTAAAAAGAAATATCATCTATAGCAACATCACTGCGGAAATCTTCACCTCTGACACCATCAATGAAAATCTGTTGACAAAATTCATGAGGTTATAGCTAATAGCCAGAACTGGGTTTATAATATGCCAGTGCAAAGAGCACAATGACTAAAAAGCACAATAACATACAAAAAGAGATCAAACTATTTGTAATAGATTTAATAAAAATTCATTCGGCAAAAGAAATACATTGCATACCTGGATAATATCACTTTCAGGCAGGAAAATCTTCTCTAAATACCACATGTCCCCATGATCTCCTTCTATAGTGAAGACATCTTCCAAACCATAATCTCTTAGTACTGACACCCTCAGCATCATGTATTTTGCTGCTCCGTACATGTGATACCAAAACTCTAAGCAATGAGTTCCAGTGAAACAATTTGCAGGACTCTCCAATCTTGCAAAGTCTCCCTCTTCCGAATCCTGTCCATTAATGTATAGATAGTAGCCATCTGTTTAAATTAAAATATTAATGCTGAAGTATCTTTTCTGTTATTAATCATTATTTTGGGAGTTTTATAAACAAATAAAAACAGAGAAAGTAAGTAAATAAATGACTTACATTCTGTTGTGTGGTCAGATGATGGTCCAGTAGAATCAGAAGGGGTTGAGCCATTCCAGCGTATCCAGTCCATGTTATCACTCGTTGATTGCTTCCAGTTACACAAGTTCTCATCAAAAGAACAATCTATATGGCATACATCTGTTTTAGGAAACACAGATAACATTTATGAGTTACAGTATATTGTGCATATTGTATAATGCATGTGCAAGCGTTAAAGCTGAACTTGAGGTAGATATCATAAGCACCATTTAAAACAGCTATGCTTTCCATAAATTGGTAAGTATATTAATGTATCTTTGTATCAGCGTAAGGCAATCCCCTATACAGCACCAGCCATAATGATAGAGGAAGGGACAGCTATTCAACCAAACACACACCATTGTATTCGAGAGCCAATTCAGCCTGACACAGTGAACATGTTTACTGGAGGAATATTTATAGAGGTGACCGAGTCGGCTGCTGATCCATTATTGTCAGTAGGCTGGGATAGAGAGGTCACACTTCTATATTTCATAGCTGTAACTGAGAACGTTTTGTTACCATCTTAGCAATACATTGTGCAGGAGTATGTGAATAACAAAACGAACTGAACAGGATTATACATATTTACATACAGTATACATATTTAAATGGTTTATTTAGCTCTGATAGATGCAAATAAAGTGTGTTACTCCAATATTTAAAATCCTGATATACAGTATATCTGTGATACCATGTATTATATTTAAAAGTATCCAGCTTTCTTTGCATCGCTTCATTTGTATGAAATACATGATGATCCTTCTAGTCCCTTGCTTTCCAATTTCAAACTGATCACACTAGGCATGGAAGCACAGCGTGGTTAGTTTTCTTCTTTGCATTGTACTTGAGAGCACAGTCTGCCTGTACTCCAAGTCAGACTTGTGCTGAACTGCTCCCCATGCACAGCTAACATCTCACTCAGAACATCAGTGTACTGCTCTTTCTCTGGGTCCTGTTGACACATCCCCCTGCAGTCTCCACCCCACCTCTCAAAGCATCTTATGCAGCTGAGAAAAGAGGTCATGTGACCACTTAAAGTGGATGTAAACCCACTACCATCATTTACAAGATATTAACAAATTTAATATCTATAATGATAGACATGCCTCCTGCATGTATTGTTTTTTTTTATTACTCACCCCTCAGCTGTAAGGAGCCCCAATATTGCCAAATTGGTGGGCGTTTCTGATTCCTGGTGCTCAGTGGGCGGAGTCGTGGCGTCAGAGGACTCCTCCGCCCACCGCTACACTCCCCTGGCCAGCCAGCGTTGCGAGGACGAGCCTCGTGCCTGGGGAGACTGAAGTGCAGGGGTGACAGAGCGTGTTCTGTGAAGAAGCAGAGCGCAGTCCAGTTACTTCTGCACACGTGCACAAGAAACAGGAGATGAGAGAGGCAGAGCTTACTCCTCCTCCCCCCCTCGTCCCCCTCTGTGTCTTTCACATCCCCCACTGTCTTCCAACCCCCCTCGTTCCCCGCAGCCGCCGGTGTTGTTACAAGGGTCTTTTTTCTCTCCTCTACCGTGGGCTCCGAGGAGGGGGGGCGTGCGGGGGATCTGTCAGGATGGAGAGCGGAGACAGGGGCCTATATGTCAATTACCGGCCCCTGTCTTTTCTCACTGGGACACAGAGCGTTCGTTACCGATCGCTGTGTGTCCTGTGATAACTGAGCAGAGTAACCTGTGTGTTACTCTGCTCAGTTTATGAATGGAGGGGAGATGCTGTCTTCCCTCCATTCATCTTCAATGCAGAGAAAGGACTGGGGAATCATGTCAGGGGTCTCTGTTTAGACCCCTGACATGTTACCAAAGCCCCCAACAGGGCTGATAAAAACTATAGAAAGATATAAAAATAAAATTGCAAAAAAAAGAAAAAAAAATGAAATTGAAAATAAAAAATGACTGACACCACAACCACCCCCACCCCCATAACAACACGGTCCAGAGCCCCAGGACCACTGACACCGTCCACTACCCCACTGACACCCACCACTGACACCCACCACTGACAACACAACCGCCCCCCCATACGGACACGGTCCAGATCCCCAGGACCACTGACAGCGTCCACTACCTCACTGACACCCACCACTGACACCCATCACTGACACCACAACTGCCCCCCATACCGATACGGTCCAGAGCCCCAAGACCACTGACACGTCCACTACCCCACTGACACCACAGCCACCCCCCATATCGACACGGTCCAGAGCCCCAGGACCACTGACACTGTCCACTACCCCACTGACACCGTCCACTACATCACTGACACCGTTCACTGACACCACAACCGCCCCCCCAAACTGACACGGTCCAGAGCCCCAAGACCACTACCCCACTGACACCGACCACTGCCTTACTGACACCAACCACTGCCCCACTGACGCCGACCACTGCCCTACCGACCACTGATACCGACCACTGCCTTACCGACCACTGACACCGACCACTGCCCTACTGACACAGTCCACTGCACCATCCCCCCACCCCCTTTCCCAAAAGCACTGTGAAAAAATATATTTAAAAAATAAAACCCTGCCCCATCATTATGAAAAAAAATAGTACAAAAATTAATTGTAAAAAATGTCAGGTGACATTTGTAGGAACATCGCATGTGATTCGCACCGCACTGCAGCGCAAATCACATGTGATGTTCGTGCAGTGCGAAATCAGAAATACATATAGTATGGCTGATATCGCACTTCATTTGGACCAAACACTCACAGGACCCTTTTTTTTGTCCGCACCAGAATCGCATTGGGTGTTTACACATATGCAATCAGATTAATGTCCTAACTGTCAGTTCGCAGTGCGATATGCGGGCTGCAATAGGGGTGTCATTAACATTGTATGGCACTCCCCAGCAGTTCGCATATGGCAGTGTGAACTGCTGTGCGAGTCGGGTGCGATGTGGGAAACGCAGTGGATTCGCAGGGTTCTCAAATCGCACCAGTGTGAACTAAGCCTCAAAGCATACAGCCTACAAATGTCACCTGACTTCTCCCACCAACACTTGGTTCACACTGGTGCGATTCGGTAACCCTGTGAATCCACTGCGGGTTCCCACATCGCACTCGACTCGCACGGCAGTTCACACTGCCATATGCGAACTGCTGGGGAGTGTCATACAATGGTAATGACACCCTCATTTCAACTCGCATATCGCACTGCGAACTGACAGGACATGAATCGGATCGCATGGGTGTGAACACCTATGCGATTCTGGTGTGGTCCAAAAAAAGGGTCCTGTGCGTGTTTGGTCCAAATGAGATGCGATTTCAGCCATACAGTTTGTATGGCTGAAATCGCATCGCACAGACATCGCATGTGATCTGAACAGCAATGTGGTGCAAATCACTTGCGATCTCGCACAGTGCACTAATGTGAACCAGCCCTAAGGCCGCGTACACACGATCAGTCAAAAACATGAAAACAGACTGAAGGTCCGTTTCATCGGTCCAAACCGATCCTGTGTGGGCCCCATCGGTCAGTTATCCTTCGGTCAAAAAAAAGAGAACTTGCTTTAAAATTGAACCGATGAACGCCTGACCGATGGGTCAAAACCGATCATTAGTGTGCAAAGGCATCGGTCAAATTGGCGTGCATGCTCAGAATCAAGTCGACGCATGCTTGGAAGCATTGAACTTCGTTTTTTTCAGCACGTCGTGTGTTTTACATCACCGCGTTCTGACACAATCATTTTTTTAACCGATGGTGTGTAGGCACATCAGACCATCAGTCGGCTTCGTCGGTTAACCAATGAAAACGGTCCTTCGGACCGTTCTCGTCGGATGGACTGATCGTGTGTACGGGGCCTAAGTTCATTCAGCATTACTGGGTGTAAGTATAAAAAGTGAGAAATCCACCCCTCCCCCACATAACACATTTTGGTAATATTGGAACATTGCATATGTAATCAGGTGACCTCAGACACACACACTGCAATATAACAATAAGAAGAAGAAGATCACTCAAGCTCGGACTAAATACATCTCCCCTAATCACTTGTCTATATATATTCTGATGGCTGTTCACAGCAGCATTTCCTCATCACCCCATATTATGATAAACATTTAGTCAAAACACCTGAAAGACACAAAATCCTGGGAGAGCTGGAGAGGAGAGGAGGAGAGGGGAGGGGGATGTGAATTGTGAACTTTTTACACAGGCTTTGCATGTCTGCAAGCTAGTGCACGAGATATGTAAATAACCTGTCACTCGAAGCAAGGACTTTGGTTTTTATCTGTAAGTCTGTTTTATTTCACTGAACAATAAAACGAGGATTGCTCAAAGCTGGATTAACTCTGTGTGGCAAGACTGGGCACAGATGATAGGAAATCTTATTCTCTACATTGTGACATAAAAAAAAATAAAAAAATGGGGGTTTATATCCACTTTAAAGAAAAGAATAGTATTACTAATATATATATATATATATATATATATATATACACACACACATTTTGCCTTGCATTTTTATTTTAAACTAAATGGGCATCTGAGCACCGCAAACCAAAAACACTATTTAATACATTTTTAATATTCAAAGCAAACTCCTTATCCATCCATGTCTCCATGCTTTATTTTGTTGAGAAATCACTTTGAAAAACACTCCCCTAGCATTTCTGGTCATGGGCATCTTGAGTAAAGGCAAATTATTTATGTAGCATTTACTCCCTGGAATCCACCTGCCCTTATCTCAAGCACGCATTCAGAAGTGTGTGCTTAGCTGAGAAAACCCCTTCCCTTCTGAAGACTCCTGGAATGTATGACATAATTTCCCTAAGCAAGAAACCAGATAGTAACTAAAGAGATGTGTAAAAAAAAAAATAGTTTAAACAACTAAATATGATGTAATTTCCTATCTCTTTACTAATGCTAGTAGCATGAGGATTAAACATAATCAGTGTTGATTGGGAGAGTGAAGACCCAGTTTAACCAGTTCTGCATTTTAGATGCCTTAAAGGGGTTGTAAAGATGAAACAAATTTCCCTAAATAGCTTCCTTTACCTCAGTGCAGTCCTCCTTCACCTACCTCATCCTTCCATTTTACTTTTAAATGTCCTTATGTCTTCTGAGAAATCCTCACTTCCTGTTCTTCTGTCTGTAACTCCACACAGTAATGCGAGGATTTCTTCCTGGTGTGGAGTGTCGTGCTCGCCCCCTCCATTTAGGGGGAAGGGGGCAAGCAGGAGAGTCAGGATGCCCACTAACACAAAGCTCCTTTCTCTATCTGCAACGTATCTCTATCCGTGTCTTGACTCTCCTGCTCGCCCCCTCAAGGGAGGGGGCGAACACGACACTCCACACCAGGGAGAAAGCCTTGCAGTACTGTGTGGAGTTACAGACAGAAGAACAGGAAGTGAGGATTTCTCAGAAGAAATAAGGACATTTAAAAGCAAAATGGAAGGATGAGGTAAGTTAAGGAGGACTGCACTAAGGTAAAGGAAGCTATTAAGGGGGAAAAAATTGTACCTTTACAACCCCTTTAAACTTAATTTACATACCTTGGCATGGGGGTGCACCCTGCTCACCTTCCTCCTCTACAGCTCATTGGCTGCATTTACAGGGAAGCTGGAGTCATTTTGATGGATTCCATTCCACTAGCACTGGTAATTTGCAAAATAATCTTGCTTCCCTATGTGATATAGATCTTTAAATCGTATAAAAGCCTTTACACGTCTGATCTGCTTACTCTGCAGCCCTTGAACACACTTTCTCAGATATATCCTAGATCAATAGCACTTGGATTACACTATTGGTGTACACTTCACAGTTCTCTTCTCAAGGCTGCATTCACATTGGGGCCGTGGCCATGTTAGCACTAAAACACTTCTCTTTTTAGCAACGCTTTAGCGCTGTTTAAGCAGTGCTTTTCAGCCGCTAGTGGGGCCCTTTTAACCCCCGCTAGCAGCCAAAGAAGGTGTTAAAAGTGCCCATGTTGCGGCGCTTCCAAATCGCTTTTCAGGCACTTTGGAAATGCTGCCCGTCCATTTCAATGGGCAGGGCGTTTTGGGAGTGCTGGATAAAGCGCTTCCAAACTGCTTCAAAGATGCTGCTTTCATGACTTTTTCTAACGGCCCGTAAGCACTTGGGATTCCACATTTGGGTGGCATGGGAGGCAGTTTTCAGACGCTTTACAGGGGCAATTTCTAGAGCTAAAATGCCGGAAAACTGCCTCAGTGTCAAAGGTGTCTAAGTAACAGCTAAACTGATTAGTACCATTCTAACACCAGGGAATTTCAAAATGTCCCACTGACAACTGGTACCTCTACTAACTTCCTTAAAATTAACCATTCTGCATCAATCCTTTTTTGAATTATTTAAACTTTTCGTATTTCAGGTAATTTACCCGGCACAGTAGTGGTGGTGGTTGTTGTGGTGGTTGTTGTAGTAGTTGTCGTGGTGCTTGTCACTTTCGGTGCACAGGTCTTAATTCCATTCTGGACTTGGCAAACTTCATTAGGTGGACAGGCCTGCTGCTGACAGTTCACTTGGTTGTTTCCCACACATGTGCAATGACTTTCACATTCCCCTTGCCAGAACGTCTCATTTTTCTGAAAATATGTGGATAAGTAAAACATTCTGATAAATAAATGTGCAGTAAAATGTTTAGCACAATGTAAATATGGCATTATTACTTTCACTATTTGCATGCCTGCTATGTTTTACAGGAAAAAAAAAGGAAAAATGATATATGGAAAAACTGACCTGATAGTATTTGCCATCATAAAAGCATCCACATTCACTAACAGGAACACAAGTGTTTCCACTGAGCACAAAGCCATCATCACATTCACAAGCATCAGTGCAAGGCTTATTGCAGTTATTTGGAGCATTCTGGTCCTGGCATGTGGCTGGGCAAGCACTGGAACATGAATTGTAGTGATTGTTTCCAGGACATGGGATAGCTGAATATTTAAAAAAAATATTAATGAGTAAAAACTGCAACATTATTTATTTGTTCTTTGCATATTCACTTTTCTACAAAGATTCTATCAAAATATATCTTTTCAATTAATTAGCTATTGTACTCATTACTGTTTGTGCCAGAATTTTAAGATAATAAATACTATGCCATTACTTTAATTTTGAAATAATACATTTATTGCATAAGGAATTTTGGGAAGCCTTAAAACTTACGGCAAAAGGTAGAGTTTCTCCAGGTAATGGTGACTCCTGCTCTTTGACAGGCATCAGCATAAGCTTCCAATGCTTTACATAAAATGCCATCCCCAAGTGCACACAGGTCAAATACACAGCTGTCAAAGAAGCGGGCTGGGTTGATTACTGAGTGGCAAGCCTCGAAAGGACCAACTTTAGTGGTTAACAAACCACAGAACCTATCGCCTGAATAGAGTTCCTCTGTTTCTGGAAGACATTGTGGTGGAGGTGGAGGAGTAATTGTGTTACATAATGGATCATCATCTTCAACCTGCCAGCTGTCTCCCAACTGATTTGAGTTCTGAGCTAGCTGTCCATTGGGCATCAAATAGTCGTCCTGCCTAATGTTGTTTAAGTTGCCACACATTCCACAGGTTTGATTGAAATAAGAAGTCGGCACATTAACATTCACTGTATGGTCAGTGTCATAAGACACTGTAAGGTAGAAGTCGGTTTCTAGAATTACATATCGACCACTTTGTTTAACAGTCAGAGATCCATTGACCAAGATGACTGGAAGATTTGTCCAGATGCCATCCACCTGATAAGAAATAATATTGAAGATTATTATATTGAAAGTCATTGAAGAAAAACTTGAAAACACAACTACATGAAAATATATTTTCTCTGGAACTTACCAAAATTCGACTGCGTTCATCTTTAACAATAGTTATTTTATGATCATACACCTCCACCATAACTTTCTGCACCCAAGACACACTTGGATTCCCACGGTGCTCATTCTTTGCTTCAATGTTAAAATATGGCAAATTGGTATAATTGCTGCAAACCTTGGACAGTGTATAAGTGCATATTCCCATGAAGTGGTGTGTTTCCTTATCAAAGGTGTCATAATGAGGATCCCCATAGATTACACAGTTGCCAAATGTGAGATCATAGCAGCCAGGAACTCCATCCTTTATGCCACAGTATTTTCCAGGTGGGCATGAAGCAGAATTGCACACTAAACTACCACCAGCAGAGGGACAACTGCATTTAGTGGAGCAGGTATCATCAGTCCAGAACTCCGAACCTACAGGGTAATGTTTATCATCTTTCCAGCATCCACATTGACTACTTGGTACACACATCTTATCATAGAGAACATATCCTGGGTCACATACACAACCTTCTGTGCAGGGAAGAACACAGTTTGATGCTGATCCTGGTTTGACACAAGTAGCTGGACAGGCCGTTCCACAGACCTCATAATGACTGTTTGATGGGCACTTCAGAGCTGTACACAAATTATAAATTGTTAACTGAAGAACATGACAAACTATTCTACAAATTGTAATTAAACATGAGTCCTGCATATTTTTACAGAATATAGTAGCTAACAATAGTTTTCCTAGGCCATACACACATAAATATAATCTGGGTGTTAAGCAGCAGGACTGTTGTAACATGTGAAAATGGATACATAAGTTCCATTTACCATCCACAATATAAAACATCATTAGATTGATATACAAATTACTGCTAACCTGTAAAACAAACTTTAAGATGTCTTTTTGATACAACCACAATTATATCCCCTAAGAACTAGTGATATATCAGGTATCAGGGTCAAAAAGAACAGTTTATGTTTAGTAATATGCTTTTGTACTTACGGCAGAAAGAGTCATTTCTCCAGGGACCTATTGCTACGCCATGAGCCTGACAAGATTGTACATAGGACTGAAGACTGTCACACAAAGCACCAGGATCCAAATTCAGCTCACATAAGTCATAGACACAGTTATTGAAGTAGACAAATGGATCTATGACACCATGGCAATCTTTAAATGGTCCATCCTTATTGGTAATTATTCCACAAAAGCTGTTGCTGTTAATGATGTCCTTCTCATCATCTGTACAGGCTGGTGGATAAACCTCTCCTGGAGTGCATCTTCAAGATAGAATGATTGAATTATTATGCGTAGCACATTTAAGTATGACATTTTAAACTAATACTATTACAGTATATATATATATATATACAATCATGTTGCTTAAGTTATCCAATAGTTAAGGTTCCACTTCGTTCTAAGATGACATCCGGATTAAAGGATTAATATGAACTGAAAAGTGACATCTGACAAAGTAATTGTTATTAACTGTGCTAAATATATATTTGAGAGGTGTTTCTTTTTTAAATGTTTTCAAAGCCCAACTGAACCTTTAACCCTTTTTGAGACATTTTTGTGTTTTTTTTCACACATGTTTAATCACATCAACACCAGGCACTTTTGCCCCCTCATGCCCAGGCAAATTTTCAGCTTTCAGCACTGTCACACTTTGAATGACAATGGCACAGACATGCAACACTGTACCCATATTATTATTTTTTTTCACACAAAAGGTGCATTATTTTGGTGGTATTTAATTACTATTTGTTTTATTGATAGATAAAAAATGAACATTTAAAAAAAAAGTTTTTCTTAGTTTCTGTCTTTGCAAATAAAAAAAAATTCTTTATAAATTTAGGCCATAATGTATATTGTTATATGTCTTTCGTGAAAATAACCCAAATCAGTGCATATTATTTAGTCTGTAGTAAAGTTATAGAGTCCACAAGCTATGGTTTATACAGTTGTGCTCAAAAGTTTCCATACCCTGGCAGAAATTTGAAATTTTGGCATTAATTTTGAAAATATGACTGGTCATGCCAAAAAAATATACAATAATAAACAATAGCAATCCCATGAAGCAATTTATTATCACATCGTTTTTTGGATCCCATTTAAATAATAATGATAACAGAAATCACCAAAATGGCCCTGATAAAAAGTTTACAAACCCTGGAATGTTTGGCCTTGGTACAGACACAGAAGCTGGCACACACAGGTTAAAATGGCAATTAAAGGTTAATTTCCCACGTTTGTGGCTTTTTTAAATACAATTAGTGTATAAATAGTCAATGAGTTTTTTAGCTCTCACATGGATGCACTAAGCAGGCTAGATACTGAATCATGAGAAGGTAGAAAAGAACAATCAAATGACCTGCGTAACAAGGTAATGAAACTTTACAAAGATGGAAAAGGATATAAAAATATACCCAAAGCCTTGAATATGCCAGTCAGTAATGTTCAATCACTTAATAAGAAGTGGAACATTTTGGGATCTCTTGATACCAAACCAAGGTCAGGTAGATCAAGAAAGATTTCAGCCACAACTGTCACGTGAATTGTTTGGGATACAAAGAAAAACACACATGTAATCTCAGGAGAAATACAGGCTGCTCTGGAAAAAGACGTTGTTGTGTTTTTTTTTAAGGAGCACAATACAATGATACCTGAACAAAAAAGAATTGCATGGTCAAGCTGCCAGAAAGAAGCCTTTACTGTGCAAATTCTACAAAAAAGCCTGGTTACAATATGCTGAACAACACCTTCACATGACTCATTGGCTTTTTTGTGACATTGGGGCAGTAAAGGCTGCCTTCTGGCAGCTCAACCATGCAGTTATTGTTTGTTCAAGTATCGTTGAATTGTTTTCCTTAAAAACAACCATGTTGTCTTTATGGAGAGCAGCCTGTATTTCTCTTGCTGTTACCTGTGTTTTTTTCTCTGTATCCTGAGCAATGTTTCCGCCAGTTTGGCTGCAATCTTTATTGGTCTACCTGATCTTGGCTTAGTATGACAGGAGCCCCCAATTTTCCACTTCTTAAGTGAAACAAGACAGTACTGACTGGCATATTCAAGGCTTTAGATATATTTTTTATATCCTTTTCCACCTTTGTAAAGTTTCATTACCTTGTTACGCAGGTCTTTTGCATCGGCAACCCAGTGATGTGGCCTGGAGGCCATAAATAGACAGCCTCCCGGCAATTGGGATCCACACTGCGGCCGTACAAAGTTGTACAAAGTTGTACGGCCGGCAGCAAGTGGTTAAAGTGAAACAATTTAGTTTTTTTCACATTATATTTACATATAGGTGCAGTACAGTGTCATCATATAAGTGGTGATTATTTTTTTTTTATATTTATTTATTTGTATTATTATTTTTTTCTTTTTTTTTACAATTGTTTTTACATACTGTGACCAGAGCAATAGCGTGTTAACATAGTAACATAGTACTACTCAGGAAAGGTGAACATATTTTTTTTTTCTTATACATTGACTGCTTATAACAGTGGATTTCACTGTATAAGCAACCATTTTTTTCTAAATCATTCAGTGTTTACTATTGTGATTAGTTGTGATTGGCCACAGATAATCAAATGGTACAGATGGGCTGTGATTGGCACTATGAATGACATAAATGGAAGTGCCGTAGTGGGGCTCGTGGGGTCCGCACAAGGCGTGTTTTGGTTCTGGGGATGTCATATGATATGCTGGCTCACCCTGCTTTCATTTGTCTGTAGGTTGGGCAGGAAGTAGTGCAAAAAAATTAGGCTTAAAGATAATGTAAAACATAATTTTAGAATTCTTTGTCACACAATATTAGCGCAAAGATTTTTTAAGGGCAACATTTCAGTACAAATACACTAAAGTTATATTTAGAGCACATAAAAGCAATATATTACCCATTTGTTTGCCAAATATAAAATAATGTATGAGATTGTGCCTAGTAAATAGATAATTAAAATGTGAGGCTTTAAAATTGTGTGCACTTATGAAACATCAACAGACTTTGATATTCTACATTTTCAATAGACAATGTTTCAAGCCCAATAGAGTTAAGCGTGAATAATGGGACTAACATTATTGCTCTTAATTCCAGTGTGTATGGTGATATGTAACATGTGTAGCACAATCAATATTTCCACGCATAGATGCCCCAATACACAAGTTTAAGTTTTTTTTTGTTTTTTTTTTGTGTGTATGTGGGGGTGGAGCTCAAAACTATAAAAAAAAGTTGTTATGTAATACTTTTTTGAAGTGACATTTTGCATGTTTTTCTAGTATTACCTAGTTGGGGAGTTCAGCAAACAAATATTCAATGCTCTCCCTCCCCTCTACCCATCAGCAACTGTCATGCTGGGCCTGGGTCTGTACAGAGCCTGAGAAACATGACAGGGTGTGTGCAGGGGGAGCGGACGTTCCAGAGGCGTGTGGAACCTTCCAATATGACAGCTGACAGTTGGTTTATCAGAACAAATAGATCACCCCCGCTACTGCTGATATATGCCATATGTAAGTTGCATTAAAAAAAGTTACATCAGCTTAATACAATCCAGTTCAAGTGCATCAAAATAAAAGGTGCCCAATGTCTTTCTTTTTGCTTCATATTCAAAGCAGCTTTAACCTGAATCAAAAGCCTGTCCCTTGCCAGCAGCTACAGTGCTCTCTAATATGCAGGAGGTTTACACTTTTCTAATTGCAGAGTTATAGGTCTGACTCAGCAGGGAATGTGTTAGACCTCTGCAATGAGATCACTGCTTTCCCACAGAGAGCAAGGATCTCATTCTTCATAATATTGTAGTACTGTAGTACTTTGCACACCATTTTTTTTTTGCCTTCAATATATTTAGCTAGTTTAAACTGAACATTCAATTGGGCATTGAATTCTAATGAAAAATATTTTTTGTTTTAATCATTGTTTTTGTGTGTCTCTTTATGGATAATCCTGTCTTATATTTCAGATATATTCAATATTACAACTGTTAATAAAGTGTCTGTCAAATCCTAAATGCATTGAAATGATTACCCTTTTATAACCAAAAAAATGTATTTACATGACCTACCTTGTGTCATTGTCCACCTGCCAACTGTTACCAAGACTGGTAGAGTTTGACTCTAATTCCCCATCTGGGTTTAGGAAGTCATCAGTCTTGTTTCCATTGAAGTTTCCACAGATTCCACATACTTTGTTGGCATATTCTCCTGGAATATTCACCACCACTCTATGGTTTCCATCAAACCTCACACTTACTCCAAATGCTGTTGTCACCACAACATCGTGCCCACTAAGGAAGATGTTAACACCAGGATGTCGGGTAGTGGGTAAGATTACATCTTTTCCATCCACCTGTGTGCACACAATTATGACATCATTTGTTGATGAAAAGAAATTACAACAAGAATCAGTGCAATGTGCACTCATATATTTATATATGTTAGACTGACCTTCACATTTCTGTTCTTCTCTAGTGTGATTCTGTAACCATGTACATCGACGTTGACATAATTGACATAGGACACCTTGGTGTTACCTCCCCTGTACTCATTGGCTGCTTCGACATTGAATTCTGCCAAGTGTCCATCAATTTCACAGAGCTTAGATAATGTGTATGTGCAAGTGCCCATAAAATGGTGCACCTGATTGTCAAAAGTGTAGTAGTGAGGATCTCCACTAATCTCACAGGATCCTGGAAATACATTAGGGGAAGCAACATTAATCTATAACCTACAACAATTTTTTTTGCACCAAAAATAAAGAACTATAATAGAAGCAGATTGATATATTAATTGTGTTTTTATAATATGCTAACAAATATTTACTTTGGATTGTAAATAGAAACAGGTCTAAATATGTAAAATTATTTTTATTTTGTTTACTTGTTACCAATGCCATAGTTGATAATACGTTTAAAGTAAAACTATAGATTTAGCCTTGCTAATTAGACTGATTTTCCTGATCACCAATATCACCAGGAATAAAAGTGAGGGTAAGTCCATGTACAATAATGGGGACACTTGTTCTTGTGACAACTGTCTAAGTGTGGATTTCCCTGACATTGGAAAATATCTTCTCACTTCCTGTTGAGGAATTAATAATATAATCTCCCTACTGAGACACAAAGGGTAAAAAAAAAAAACACAACAGCAATTTTTGTTATAAGTGCCCCTATTAATGGGTGGAACAGGGAGAATGTAAAGCAGCACCCTAATAATGAGAAATAATTGATTGCCAGGATACTTAAAGCGGTTGTAAACCCGCATATACAATTTTTTTTTTTACACCTGCAAGGCAAAAGCCATAATGAGCTAGTATGCACCGCATATTAGCTCATTATGAAATACTTACCTCGGAACGAGGAGAAGAGAACTTACCTGGTCCACGTCGAGCGAGATGTCATCTTGACACGGCGTGTCTTCCGGGTATCGCCGATCCAGCGATGTGATTGGCTGGAGCGGCGTTGTCGTCACCCCCGCGTATGCGCGCGGGAGATTTCATTCCGGCAAGGGCCTGTGGCGGACGGCCCTCCAGCTGAGGATCCCCCCTGCGCATGCGCCGCTGCAATCAGCGGCGCATTGCGAGGGGAATATGTCCTAAACCGTACAGGTTTAGGAGATATTCTTTATACCTACAGGTAAGCCTTATTATAGGCTTGCCTGTAGGTAAAAGTCAAAAAGTTTTTTGTCTTTGTTTTCTTTGTCTGAATTTCTCACTTCCTGTTCCTCCTCAGTAAGCTGTTCAGTAAGCTGTTCTAAATGACTTTCCACCACTCGGATGATGGTGGAAAGCTTACTGAGGAGAAACAGGAAGTGAGAAATTCAAACAAAGAAAAAAAACATTTAGAAGGGAAATCGAAGGAAAAGGTAAGTGAACCAACAAACAATTCAGAGATTAAAGGAACCTATTTAGGAAATAAAAGACTAACCTTTACAACCACTTTAAAGCGGAGTTCCAGCCACAATTTCACTTTTTAAATATAAATACCCCTGTAATACACAAGCTTAATGTATTCTAGTAAAGTTAGTCTGTAAACTAAGGTCCGTTTTGTTAGGTTGTTAAAGCATTTAGACACTTTATAAAATAGAAATTGACTGGGGCCATCTTAAGTGTGGGCATGATGAAGCCAGACTGTATGACTTCCTGGATTTCAGCCTTGCAGATCTCGCACATGCTCAGTGCTGCACAAGCAGTGTCAGATCAGGTTTCAGCACCTGTGCTGTCCAAGTCACATGATTCTTTGAGACTGGGGAGTGCACAGACTCCTGGAAAGTTACACCCACTACATTCCCAGGAGTCTGTGCGGTGTAGGTTAGGAAGCATTAAGCACCTAGGTGCAGGAAGTGGGAAGATTAACTATTCTGCCTAGCAACAACACTTTGAAGGCATCTAAAAAAAAAAAAAAAATTTGTAAAGGACTAATGATATTTTTTTAAAACTACTGATGTAATGTTATATTTATGGGTGGAACTCCACTTTAATTTTCATTTGGCACTTGTTGGAGTAAAGCCTGTTTTTTATTTAAATGAACCTGACAGGACATTCTTCTAAATATCCAACTTATGAAGTTCAAAAAAATGAACCCCTCATTTAAAAAATTCCACAGTAGCAATCGGGTTTACCTGGCGCTGGAGTGCCTGGTTTTGCTGTGGTTGTTGTAGAAGTGGTTGATGAGGAAATGCCTATAAAAGAGATTACAAATAAAGTCTATGTTAGTATTTTATTAATTTCTGACATTTCAAACAACAGGTAAAGAACAATTGCAGCACAGATACATGTTTAAAAAAAAATCCAAACCAGATTTGTTTAATTATTGGGACCCTAAAACCCATATAAACCTAGAACTGCTTGATTTTCCTTTTTTGAGAAATTTGAGGTGAATATCAAACTAGAAGACAATAAAGGATTAAAATGTTTTTTTTTTTTCCAGGCACTAGTTAGTGGTTTGTATACAGGAAGCTATAACATATGGCTGTGATTTTTTACACAAAATAATACAACTACAGGATGTGCAAAGACTGACTAGGCATTCCCTGCTTCAGAATAAATAATGAGTTAATGTGGTGGTAACATGTTGGACCATAACTAACCAAACAACTGTCAGGCACATGCAGTAAAACCTTGGTTTGAGAGTAACTTGGTTTAAGAGCGTTTTGCAAGACAAGCAACATTTTTAAATACATTTTTCCTTGATATACAAGCAATGTCTTGATATAAGAGTCGCGTCATGTCACAACTGAGTATAAAAGAGGAGAGAGGAGCCTCTAAGTGTAGCAATATAGTTACATTTAAAGGAGTTGTAAAGGTTTGTCTTTTATTCTCTAAATAGTTTCCTTTAAGCTAGTGCATTGTTGGTTCACTTACCTTTTCCTTCGATTTCCCTTCTAAATGTTTTTTTCTTTGTTTGAATTTCTCACTTCCTGTTCTTCTGTCTATAACTCCACACAGTAATGCGAGGCTTTCTCCCTGGTGTGGAGTGTCGTGTTCGCCCCCTCCATTTAGGGGGAAGGAGGCAAGCAGGAGAGTCAGGATGCCCACTAACACACAGCTCCTTTCTCTATCTGCAACTCTATCTGCAACGTATCTCTATCCGCGTCTTGACTCTCCTGCTCGCCCCCTCAAGGGAGGGGGTGAACACGACACTCCACACCAGGGAGAAAGCCTTGTATTACTGTGTGGAGTTACAGACATAAGAACAGGAAGTGAGGATTTCTCAGAAGAAATAAGGACATTTAAAAGCAAAATCGAAGGATGAGGTAAGTGAAGGAGGACTGCACTAAGGTAAAGGAAGCTATTTAGGGAAAACAAATTGTACCTTTACAACCCCTTTAAACTTCATTTAAATACCTTGGCATGGGGGTGCACCCTGCTCACCTTCCTCCTCTACAGCTCATTGGCTGCATTTACAGGGAAGCTGGAGTCATTTTGATGGATTCCATTCCACTAGCACTGGTAATTTGCAAAACAGTCTTGCTTCCCTATGTGATATAGATCTTTAAATCGTATAAAAGCCTTTACAAGTCTGATCTGTTTACTCTGCAGCCCTTCAACACACTTCCTCAGATATATCCTAGATCAATAGCACTTGGATTACACTATTGGTGTACACTTCACAGTTCTCTTCTCAAGGCTGCATTCACATTGGGGCCTTGGCCATGTTAGCACTAAAACACTGCTCTTTTTAGCAACGCTTTAGCGCTGTTTAAGCAGTGCTTTTCAGCCGCTAGTGGGGCCCTTTTAACCCCCGCTAGCAGCCGAAGAAGGTGTTAAAAGTGCCCATGTTGCGGCGCTTCCAAATCGCTTTTCAGGCACTTTGGAAATGCTGCCCGTTCATTTCAATGGGCAGGGCGTTTTGGGAGTGCTGGATACACCGCTTCCAAACTGCTCCAAAGATGCTGCTTTCATGACTTTTTCTAACGCCCCGAAAACGGCACTTGGGATTCCACATTTGGGTGGCATGGGAGGCAGTTTTCAGATGCTTTACAGGGGCAATTTCTAGAGCTAAAATGCCTGAAAACTGCCTCAGTGTCAAAGGTGTGTAAGTAACAGCTAAACTGATTAGTACACCAGGGAATTTCAAAATGTCCCACTGACAACTGGTGCCTCTACTAACTTCCTTAAAATTAACCATTCTGCATCAATCCTTTTTTGAATTATTTAAACTTTTCGTATTTCAGGTAATTTACCCGGCACAGTAGTGGTGGTGGTTGTTGTAGTAGTTGTCGTGGTGCTTGTCACTTTCGGTGCACAGGTCTTAATTCCATTCTGGACTTGGCAAACTTCATTAGGTGGACAGGCCTGCTGCTGACAGTTCACTTGGTTGTTTCCCACACATGTGCAATGACTTTCACATTCCCCTTGCCAGAACGTCTCATCTTTCTGAAAATATGTGGATAAGTAAAACATTTTATAATCTGATAAATAAATGCGCAGTAAAATGTTTAGCACAATGTAAATATGGCATTATTACTTTCACTATTTGCATGCCTGCTATGTTTTACAGGGGAAAAAAAAAGGAAAAATGATATATGGAAAAACTGACCTGATAGTATTTGCCATCATAAAAGCATCCACATTCACTAACAGGAACACAAGTGTTTCCACTGAGCACAAAGCCATCATCACATTCACAAGCATCAGTGCAAGGCTTATTGCAGCTATTTGGAGCATTCTGGTCCTGGCATGTGGCTGGGCAAGCACTGGAACATGAATTGTAGTGATTGTTTCCAGGACATGGGATAGCTGAATATTTAAAAAAAATATTAATGAGTAAAAACTGCAACATTATTTATTTGTTCTTTGCATATTCACTTTTCTACAAAGATTCTATCAAAATATATATTTTCAATTAATTAGCTATTGTACCCATTACTGTTTGTGCCAGAATTTTAAGATAATAAATACTATGCCATTACTTCAATTTTGAAATAATACATTTATTGCATAAGGAATTTTGGGAAGCCTTAAAACTTACGGCAAAAGGTAGAGTTTCTCCAGGTAATGGTGACTCCTGCTCTTTGACAGGCATCAGCATAAGCTTCCAATGCTTTACATAAAATGACATCCCCAAGTGCACACAGGTCAAATACACAGCTGTCAAAGAAGCGGGCTGGGTTGATTACTGAGTGGCAAGCCTCGAAAGGACCAACTTTACTGGTTAACAAACCACAGAACCTATCGCCTGAATAGCGTTCCTCTGTCTCTGGAGGACATGGTGGTGGAGGTGTAGGAGTAATTGTGTTACATAATGGATCATCATCTTCAACCTGCCAGCTGTCTCCCAACTGATTTGAGTTCTGAGCTAGCTGTCCATTGGGCATCAAATAGTCGTCCTGCCTAATGTTGTTTAAGTTGCCACACATTCCACAGGTTTGATTGAAATAAGAAGTTGGAACATTAACATTCACTGTATGGTCAGTGTCATAAGACACTGTGAGGTAGAAATCGGTTTCTAGAATGACATATCGACCACTTTGTTTAACAGTCAGAGATCCATTGACCAAGATGACTGGAAGATTTGTCCAGATGCCATCCACCTGATAAGAAATGATATTGAAGATTATTATATTAAAAGTCATTGAAGAAAAACTTGAAAACACAACTACATGAAAATATATTTTCTCTGGAACTTACCAAAATTCGACTGCGCTCATTTTTAACAATAGTTATTTTATGATCATACACTTCCACCATAACTTTCTGCACCCAAGACACACTTGGATTCCCACGGTGCTCATTCTTTGCTTCAATGTTAAAATATGGCAAATTGGTATAATTGCTGCAAACCTTGGAGAGTGTATAAGTGCATATTCCCATGAAGTGGTGTGTTTCCTTATCAAAGGTGTCATAATGAGGATCCCCATAGATTACACAGTTGCCAAATGTGAGATCATAGCAGCCTGGAACTCCATCCTTTATGCCACAGTATTTTCCAGGTGGGCATGAAGCAGAATTGCACACTAAACTACCACCAGCAGAGGGACAACTGCATTTAGTGGAGCAGGTATCATCAGTCCAGAACTCTGAGCCTACAGGGTAATGTTTATCATCTTTCCAGCATCCACATTGACTACTTGGTACACACATCTTATCATAGAGAACATATCCTGGGTCACATACACAACCTTCTGTGCAGGGAAGAAGACAGTTTGATGCTGATCCTGGTTTGACACAAGTAGCTGGACAGGCCGTTCCACAGACCTCATAATGACTGTTTGATGGGCACTTCAGAGCTGTACACAAATTATAAATTGTCAACTGAAGAACATGACAAACTTTTCTACAAATGGTAATTAAACAAGAGTCCTGCATATTTTTACAGAATATAGTAGCTAACAATAGTTTTCCTAGGCCATACACACATAAATATGTTCAGGGTGTTAAGCACAGGACTGGTGTAACATGTGAAAATGGATACATAAGTTCCATTTACCATCCACAATATAAAACATCATTATATTGATATACACATTACTGCTAACCTGTAAAAGAACTTTAAGATGTCTTTTTGATACAACCACAATTATAGCCCCTAAGAACTAGTGATATATCAGGTATTGGGGTCAAAAGGAACAGTTTGGGCCAGATTCTTTAAAGGCTTACGACGGCGCAACGCCATTTGCGCCGTCGTAAGTCCTAATCTGGCCCGGCCTATCTATGCGACTGATTCTTAGAATCAGTTACGCATAGATATCCCTTAGATCTGACAAGCGTAAGGCTCTTACGCTGTCAGATCTTAAATGCAATTTTTTTTCCCGCAGCTAGGTGTTGCCTCGTCGTTTTCCCCATCGTCTATGCAAATTAGCTATTTACGCCGATTCCCGAATGTAAGCACGGACGACGCAGTGAATTTACGACATTTCCGTAAGCGTAAACTTGCCCCTGCTGTATGAGGGGCAAGTTTACGTAGGTCCGTTGTATGCCATGTTAAGTATGGCGTCGGGTCAGCGTCGTCTTTTTCCGTTGATTACGTCGTTTTTGTAAGTCGTTCGCGAATTCGACTTTACGTCAATGACGCTCACGTCGGCGTCATTGACGTTTTCCATCGTGAGCTGGAGCATGCGCACTGGGCTATTTTTATGCCCGGCGCATGCGCAGTCCGATCGTCGCAGGGGCGAGCTTAATTTAAATACAAGCCGTCCCCTTTGAATTACGCGGCCTTACGCCGGGCCATTTACACTACGCCTCCGCAAATTACGGAGCAAGTGCTTGGAGAATACGGCACTTGCTCCAGTAATTTGCGGCGGCGTAGTGTAAATGCCTTACGCTACGCCGCCGCGGATTATACCAGAATCTGGCCCAGTATGTTTAGTAATATGCTTTTGTACTTACGGCAGAAAGAGTCATTTCTCCAGGGACCTATTGCTACGCCATGAGCCTGACAAGATTGTACATAGGACTGAAGACTGTCACACAAAGCACCAGGATCCAAATTCAGTTCACATAAGTCATAGACACAGTTATTGAAGTAGACAAATGGATCTATGACACCATGGCAATCTTTAAATGGTCCATCCTTATTGGTAATTATTCCACAAAAGCTGTTGCTGTTGATGATGTCCTTCTCATCATCTGTACAGGCTGGTGGATAAACCTCTCCTGGAGTGCATCTTCAACATAGAATGATTGAATTATTATGCGTAGCACATTTAAGTATGACATTTTAAACTAATACTATTACAGTATATATACAATCATGTTGCTTAAGTTATCCAATAGTTAAGGTTCCACTTTGTTCTAAGATGACATCCGGATTAAATGATTATTATGAACTGAAACGTGACATCTGACAAAGTAATTGTTATTAACTGTGCTAAATATATATTTGAGAGGTGTTTCTTTTTTAAATGTTTTCAAAGCCCAACTGAACCTTTAACTCTTTTGAGACATTTTTGTGTTTTTTTGCACACATGTTTAACCACATCAACACCAGGCACTTTTGCCCCCTTATGCCCAGGCTAATTTTCAGCTTTCAGCACTGTCACACTTTGAATGACAATGGCACAGACATGCAACACTGTACCCATATTAATTTTTTTTCACACAAAAGGTGCACTCTTTTGGTGGTATTTAATTACTATTTTTTTTTATTGATAGATAAAAAAATGAACATTTAAAAAAAAAGTTTTTCTTAGTTTCTGTCTTTGCAAATAAAAAAAATTCTTTATAAATTTAGGCCATAATGTATATTGTTATATGTCTTCAGTGAAAATAACCCAAATCAGTGCATATGATTTAGTCTGTAGTAAAGTCCACAAGCTATGGTATATACAGTTGTGCTCAAAAATTTGACAGATTGTGCCGTAGTGGGGCTCGTGAGGCCCGCACAAGGCGTGTTTTGGTTCTGGGGATGTCATATGATATGCTGGCTCCCACCCTGCTTTCATTTGTCTGTGGGTCGGGCAGGAAGTGGTGCAAAACAATTAGGCTTAAAGATAATGTAAAACATAATTTTTGAATTTTTTGTCACACAACATTAGCGCAAGGATTTTGTAAGGGCAACATTTCAGTACAAATACACTAAAGTTATATTTAGAGCACACAAAAGCAATATATTACCCATTTGTTTGCCAAATATAAAATAATGTATGAGATTGTGCCTAGTAAATAGATAATTAAAATGTGAGGCTTTAAAATTGTGTGCACTCATGAAACATCAACAGACTTTGATATTCTAAATTTTCAATAGTCAATGTTTCAAGCCCAATCAAGTTAAAATTTTTGAGTTAAGCGTGAATAATGGGACTAACATTATTGCTCTTAATTCCAGTGTGTATGGTGTAACATGTGTAGCACAATCAATATTTCCATGCATAGATGCCCCAATACACAAGTTTAAGTTTTTTTGTGTGTGTGTGTGTGTGTGTGTGTGTGTGTGTATGTGGGGGTGGAGCTCAAAATTATAAAAAAAAAGGTTGTTATGTAATACTTTTTTGAAGTGACATTTTGCATGTTTTTCTAGTATTACCTAGTTGGGGAGTTCAGCAAACAAATATTCAATGCTCTCCCTCCCCTCTACCCATCAGCAACTGTCATGCTGGGCCTGGGTCTGTACAGAGCCTGAGAAACATGACAGGGTGTGTGCAGGGGGAGCGGACGTTCCAGAGGCGTGTGGAACTTTCCAATATGACAGCTGACAGTTGGTTTATCAGAACAAATAGATCACCCCCGCTACTGCTGATATATGCCATATGTAAGTTGCATTAAAAAAAGTTACATCAGCTTAATACAATCCAGTTCAAGCGCATCAAAATAAAAGGTGCTCAATGTCTTTCTTTTTGCTTCATATCCAAAGCAGCTTTAACCTGAATCAAAAAGCCTGTCCCTTGTCAGCAGCTACAGTGCTCTCTAATATGCAGGAGGCTTACACTTTTCTAATTGCAGAGTTATAGGTTTGACTCAGCAGGGAATGTGTCAGACCTCTGCAATGAGATCACTGCTTTCCCACAGAGAGCAAGGATCTCATTCTTCAGAATATTGCCATGGAAAATACTTCTCTATTCAAGCTGTGGTTGTTGTTTTGTTTTTTGTTTGTTTTGTTTTTAAGAAACTGTAGTACTTTGCACACCATTTTTTTATTTGCCTTGAATATATTTAGCTAGTTTAAAATGAACGTTCAATTGGGCATTGAATTCTAATGAAAAATATGTGACTAAAAATATTTTTTGTTTTAATCATTGTTTTTGTGTCTCTTTATGGATAATCCTGTCTTATATTTCAGATATATTCAATATTACAACTGTTAAAAAAGTGTCTGTCAAATCCTAAATGCATTGAAATGATTACCCTTTTATAACCAAAAATAAATGTATTTACATGACCTACCTTGTGTCATTGTCCACCTGCCAACTGTTACCAAGACCGGTAGAGTTTGACTCGAATTCCCCATCTGGGTTTAGGAAGTCATCAGTCTTGTTTCCATTGAAATTTCCACAGATTCCACATACTTTGTTGGCATATTCTCCTGGAATATTCACCACCACTCTATGGTTTCCATCAAACCTCACACTTACTCCAAATGCTGTTGTCACCACAACATCGTGCCCACTAAGGAAGATGTTAACACCAGGATGTAGGGTAGTTGGTAGGATTACATCTTTTCCATCCACCTGTGTGCACACAATTATGACATGATTTGTTGATGTAAAAGAAATTACAACAAGAATCAGTGCAATGTGCACTCATATATTTATATATGTTAGACTGACCTTCACATTTCTGTTCTTCTCTAGTGTGATTCTGTAACCATGTACATCGACGTTGACATAATTGACATAGGACACCTTGGTGTTACCTCCCCTGTACTCATTGGCTGCTTCGACATTGAATTCTGCCAAGTGTCCATCAACTTCACAGAGCTTAGATAATGTGTATGTGCAAGTGCCCATAAAATGGTGCACCTGATTGTCAAAAGTGTAGTAGTGAGGATCTCCACTAATCTCACAGGATCCTGGAAATACATTAGGGGAAGCAACATGAGTCTATAACCTCCAACAACTTTTTTTGCACCAAAAATAAAGAACTATAATAGAAGCAGATTGATATATTAATTGTGTTTTTATAATATGCTAACAAAGGTTTACTTTAGATTGTAAATAGAAACAGGTCTAAATATGTAAAATTATTTTTATTTTGTTTACTTGTTACCAATACCATAGTTGATAATAGGTTTAAAGTAAAACTATAGATTTAGACTGAGGGTAAGTCCATATACAATAATGGGGACACTTGTTCTTGTGACAACTGTCTAAGTGTGGATTTCCCTGACATTGGAAAATATCTTCTCACTTCCTGTTGAGGAATTAATAATATAATCTCCCTAATGAGACACAAATGGTAAAAAAAAACACAACAGCAATTTTTGTTATACGTGCCCATATTAATGGGTGGAATAGGGAGAATTTAAAGCAGTACCCTAATAATGAGACATAACTGATTGCCAGGACACTTAAAAGAAAAATAGCATTGCCATCTAAAACTGGATTTATGTTATGTTCTTTATTGAAGAAGATTACAGTGTTGATTGTTTCCTTTCTTGGTTGTAAAGGTTTGTTTTTTTATTTTCTATATAGGTTCCTTTAAGCTAGTGCATTGTTGGTTCACTTACCTTTTCCTTCCATTTCCCTTCTAAAAAAAAATGTTCTTTGTTTTCTTTGTCTGAATTTCTCACTTCCTGTTCCTCCTCAGTAAGCTGTTCAGTAAGCTGTTTTTTTATTTTATTTTTTAAACCACGTCAGACTCAACCACAGCAAGAGACTTGCTCATGATTTCATTTATTCATAAATATTGTCTCTACTTCAGTTTCGCATCATTTGTGGTTAACTATATTGTTTTTTGTATTTATATTTTTACTTAATTTTATTTATATATATTCTCTTTCTTTTTTTTCCCCCTTCTTTTCCCCCCTCCCCTCATCCCCTCCATCTCCGATCTCCTAATGGTTTGTTCCTTCCTTTCAAATTCTCCATTATTTTCCCCAGATATTCCTCAGATATTTTAAAGTGTTTCCACTATCTCCATTTTTTGTTATGTTTATTGAGTTGGCTCACATCGCAGCTACTTAGATATTCCATCCTGTTGTAGTTTTCAACTCTTTCAAACCATTCTTTTATGTCAGTTTTTTTTGTTTTTTGCCAATTTTTTGGTATTAGTCCTTTTGCGGCATTTATTAATGGTGGGATTAATGTTTTCCTGTATCTTGTATTTAATTATTTTGGGTCATGGAACACACAAGCTTGTATGCTGTTAGCTATCTTTTCTCCAGTTATTACTTCCACGAAATCCCAAATTTCCTGCCAATATCCATTTATCTTTGGGCAGTCCCACCATATATGTGTAGTTGTTCCAATCTGTCCACATTCTCTCCAACACAGTGGGGTTTTATCTTTATTAAATTTGTGGATCACTTTGGGTGTCCTATGCCATCTTGAAATACATTTATAGTTAATTTCAATTGTATTCATATCAGTTGCGGTGTTATGTATGGATGCTATTATTCTTTCGACTTGTTGGTCCTCGAATTCCTTACTTATTTATTTTTCCCATTTCACTATAAAATAAGGTTTTCCTTGTAGCTCTGATTCTGTCAGAATTTGATATACTCTTGATATCACGTGTTTTACTGGGGTTTGCGTAGAGAACAATCACTCTAAGGGGGTTAATTTATTTTCGTCTCTTGAAGGTGTAAGCTGTTTTAAATGACTTTTCACTACTCGGATGATGGTGGAAAGCTTACTGAGGAGAAACAGGAAGTGAGAAATTCAGACAAAGAAAAAAAAACATTTAGAAGGGAAATCGAAGGAAAAGGTAAGTGAACCGACAATTCAATAGCTTAAAGGAAACTATTTATAGAATAAAAGACTAACCTTTACAACCACTTTAATGTTCATTTGGCACTTGTTGGAGTAAAGCCTGTTTTTTATTTAAATGAACCTGACTATCCAACTTGTGAAGTTCAAAAAAATGAATCCCTCATTTAAAAAAATTCCCCAGTAGCAAACTGGTTTACCTGGCGCTGGAGTGCCTGGTTTTGCTGTGGTTGTTGTAGAAGTGGTTGATGAGGAAATGCCTGTAAAAGAGATTACAAATAAAGTCTATGTTAGTATATTATTATGTTATGACATTTCAAACAACAGGTAAAGAACAATTGCAGCACAGATACATGTTTAAATTTTTTTTTCCCAAACCAGATTTGTTTAATTATTGGGACCCTAAAACCCATATAAACCTAGAACTGCTTGATTTTTCTTTTTTGAGAAATTTGAGGTGAATATCAAACTAGAAGACAATAAAGGATTAAAAAAAAAATATTTTTCAGGCACTAGTTAGTGGTTTGTATACTGGAAGCCATAACATATGGCTGTGATTTTCTACACAAAATAATAAAACTACAGGATGTGTAAAGACTGACTAGGCATGACCTGCTTCAGAATAAAGAGTTAATGTGGTGGTAATATGTTGGACCATAACTAACCAAACAACTGTCAGGCACATACAGTAAAACCTTGGTTTGTAAGTAACTTGGTTTGAGAGCGTTTTGCAAGACAAGCAACATTTTTAAATAAATGTTGCCTTGATATACAAGCACAATGTCTTGATATAAGAGTCGCGTCATGTCACAGTATAAAAGAGAAGAGAGGAGCCTCTAAGTGTAGCAATATAGTTACATTTAACTACTTAACCCCCGGAACATATTGCTGCCCAAAGACCAGAGGACTTTTTGCGATTCGGGACTGCGCCGCTTTAACTGACAATTGCGCGGTCGTGCGACGTGGCTCCCAAACAAAATTGGCGTCCTTTTTTTCCCACAAATAGAGCTTTCTTTTGGTGGTATTTGATCACCTCTGCGGTTTTTATTTTTTGCGCTATAAACAAAAATAGAGCGACAATTTAAAAAAAAATTAATATTTTTTACTTTTTGCTGTAATAAATATCCCCCAAAAATATATAAAAAAACTTTTTTTTTCCTCAGTTTAGGCTGATACGTATTCTTCTACATATTTTTCGTAAAAAAAATCGCAATAAGCGTTTATTGATTGGTTTGCGCAAAAGTTATAGCGTTTACAAAATAGGGGGTATTTTTATGGCATTTTTATTAATATTTTTTTTACTAGTAATGGCGGCGATCAGCGATTTTTTTTTCGGTATTGCGACATTATGGCGGACACTTCGGACATTTTTGACACATTTTTGGGACCATTGGCATTTTTATAGCGATCAGTGCTATAAAAATGCATTAGATTACTATAAAAATGCCACTGGCAGTGAAGGGGTTAACACTAGGGGGCGGGGAAGGGGTTAAGTATGCCTGGGTGTGTTCTTACTGTGTGGGGGGGGTGGCCTCACTAGGGGAAACACTGATTTTCTGTTCATACATTGTATGAACAGAAAATCAGCATTTCCCCTGCTGACAGGAACGAGAGCTGTGTGTTTACACACACAGCTCCCGTTCCCCGCTCTGTACCGAGCGATCGCGTGTGCCCGGCGGCGATCGCGCCCGCCGGGCACACGCACGGGAGTCGGGGGCGAGCGGGGAGCGCGCGCGCGCGCCTCCGGCCGGCGCGCACGCGCCCCCTAGTGGCGGCTATACGATAGGACGTATAGCTACGGGCTCTCGCCCAGGAGAGCCGACCTGCCGCCGTATAATGACGGTGCGCGGTCGGCTAGTGGTTAATGAAGGTACAACATTTAGCAACTTATTGCTACACTTAGAGGCGCCTCTCTTCTCTTGTATACCCTGTAAAAAAATGCTTTGATATACAAGTGATTTGGATTACAAGCATGTTTCTGGAACGAATTATGCTCGCAAAGCAAGGTTTTTTACTGTACTGTATATAACTGCGTATAAAAATATGTTCATACAGCAGCATGTAAACAATTAGCTACATACAGTATGCAATGGAAAAACGTGTGAACTGTTTTATCTGTTAATAGATTTTAAATTCTGTCCAACAACTTTTGGAGCTCAAAAATTATGTGTAAAATGTGTGCTTTATGACCCCATAGAGGAGATAGGGTGGTAGATAATCATGTACAACTTATATAGGAGGAATTGTTAATCTCTGTGTATCAACCGAGACTAGGCACTTCAGGGTTTACATAGACCCACTTAAAGCTTTGAAAATGCAAACTAGAAAATTATTGGTTGCCATGCATAGCTGCTCCCGAATTAAGGCTGCTCCAGTCTTATTAATCCCTCCTTTTTGTTAGTTCCAAAAGATCAGGTTTATATGAAAGGATTTTAGATGAAAATATTAATTATATGATATTATAAACGGTTCTTTATTCATGTTTTCAATGTCTTAATGAATTTAGGCCATTGGAAAACATACTATGCAACAAAACATATGGTGAGACACACTCAACAAAATTGACGAAGCAAAATTAATTCCACAGTAGCAAACTGGTTTACCTGGCACTGGTCTTGCTGTGGTTGTTGAAGAAATTCCTGTAAAAGAGATTACAAATAAAGTCTATGTTAATATTTTATTCATTTATGAAATTTCAAACAACAGCTAAAGAAAAATTGCAGCACAGACACGTGTTTAAAAAAAACCATCCAAACTAGGGCCCGGATTCAGAAACAACTTACGACGGCGTATTTCCAGATACGCCGTGGTAGGTCTGAATGTGAGGCGTCGTATCTTGGCGCCTGATTCAAAGATTCAGATACGCCAGAATTTGTCCAAGATACGACTGACGTAAGTCTCTTACGTCGTCGTATCTTGGGTGCATATTTACGCTGGCCGCTAGGGGCGCTTCTGTAGATTTACGCGTAGAATATGCAAATGAGCTAGATACGCTGATTCAGAAACGTACTTGCGCCCGTCGGATTTAGTTACGCCGTTTACGTAAGGCGTTGGTTCGGCATAAGTTTACCCCTCATAAAGCAGGGGTAAGTCATGTTAAGGTATGGACGTCGGAAACGTCGGAACAGTGTCGTATTTTACGTCGTTTGCGTAAGTCGTACGTGAATGGGGCTGGGCGTATGTTACGTTCACGTCGACAAAGCATTGAGCCGACGTATCCTAGGGAGTATTTGCGACGTGACTCTGAGCATGCGCGCGCATGCGCGCGCATGCGCCGTTCGATCGGCCCCTCATTTACATGGGGTCACGGCTCATTTCAATACAACATACCCACTGCCTTGATCATTTGAATTAGGCGGGCTTACGCCGGCCCATTTACGCTATGCCGCCGTAACTTAGGGCGCAAGTTCTTTCTGAATACGGTACTCGCCTCTCTAAGTTACGGCGGCGTATCGTATATGAGATGCGCTACGCCCACCTAAAGATACGCGATTCTTTCTGAATCCGGGCCTAGATTTGTTTTATTATAGGAATCTTAAAAATCATATAAGCCTAATAGTGATGTGCTGGTTTTCCCTTTTTTTTAATTAAAGAGATTACTTCATACCAAAAGACACTAAAGGATTAAAAAATTATTTGTTTCTATCCACCAGTTAACAGCTTGTATACAGATAGATTTGGATAAGGTGAAATGGGTGCAGCACTGAAATATTAAAGCTTGCTATTATTTATTCCAATTATTAAATGAAAAAAATATTATAGCAAATTTTTCAATTTTTATGTATAAAAAGAGCTGAAAAAAGAAAACTGAAGCAAGGTCTCCAAAGTTTGGTGAGAAAAACTACCAAACCCAAAAATTGCAATAATATGATGAAATATATAAGTGATTAAATGAAATAAAAAATTAACTGTCCAAATATTTAAATTATTCAAAAATGAAAAATAAAAGTCCCAATGAAATATAAATCTGTGAGGTAAAAATAAAGCATATAAGCATCCAAAGGTAATTCACACCCAGTGAGTAAGTAGTCTCCTTACCAGCTTTCCATGACTGACAAAAGGCAGTCTCCCAAAAACTCTTATGATGCCCAAAACCGCTGCTTGGTTATGGATTAACCATTTCGGTGCTTGCAGCAACTACATTGCCTGCCGCCGAGAATGTGTTTTTAGCACGACGGCATCGCGCTGATTCTCGGCGACAGGGTGCCGACACCTCGCACTCGCGCTGGAACAGTACAAGCACATTCCAGCAAGCGCGTCATAGAAGCGACGGGAGATCCGACTTGGATTCCCGCCAATTCGACACGTGTGCGGCGTTTGTTATGAATCCTGAGGGGGAAGTCCCCGCTGGATTTTAAATAAAAATCCGGCATGGGTTCCCCCCTCAGGAGCATACCGGGCCCTTAGGTCTGGTATGGGTTGTAAGGAGACCCCCCTACGCCAAGTCGGATCTCCCGTCGCTTCTATGACGGCTTGGCGCTGGCTCCCGCGATGGGGCTCGTAGGTGGTCAATCTCGCCTAGAAAGGGAGCGAGATTGATACAATATCGCGGTCACCCACTGTAGTGTCTCTTTCTTTTCTCCTTCCTTTGGTAGCCGGGGAATATCTTTGTATTTTATATGCAGACTCACTGGATTCAAGCCGACTGCTCAGTTTTAACTTTCCTTGGATTTTCCAAGCTTTAATATTTCAGAGCTGAACCCATCTCAACTTATCAATTTCACTGAGTTTTTTGTATTTAAAACTTTTTGGTGCTAGCAGCTTTTGTTTATATATTAATTTATAGCTCCTTGCCCGTATTTCTAGCGCAGCATTAACTTCAAGGTTTTTTACACATACAGATAGATATAACACATGAACTGTGAATTTCTATACAGTAACAAATAGCAAAAAAAAAGAAAAAAACAAATAAAAGTCAAAAGTAGAGCAATGTAGCTGCTGACTTTTAATAAAAGGACACTTACCTGTCCAGGGATTCAGCAATGTCCTCACCCAAACTCAGGGCCGCCATCAGGAATTAAGTTACACAGCTTCAGGCATGGGCCTCCTGGAGCAGAGAATCGGGGGGGTATGCTGCCGCCAGAAATTGAGAAGCGGGGGGGCTACCGCGAATTGAGAAGCGGGGGGTGCCACCGCTGATTGAGAAAATTGAGAGCGGGGGGGGGTCCTTTACAAAAAAAATAAATGAAGAAAAATATATAGGAAAAAAATTATAAAAAAAGGGGGGTTGATATCTGGGGCCCTGGAGACCTCTGGGCCCTTTAATAATATATATATATATATATATATATATATATATATATATATATATATATATATATATATATATATATAAATAATTTCATTTTTTATTAAAAAAAAAGGGGGTTGCCTTCCGGGACCATGGGGACCTCCGGGCCCCTGGGGACCTCTGGGACCTTTAATAAAAATATATATAGAAAAAAAGAAATAAAAAGAAAAAAAAAAGAAATAAAAAAATGTATATAAAAAAACTCGTCCTTCACTAGCCTTTAGGTTCCCGGAAGCGGTATCATAACTGTGGGCAGCCGGCTATACTACTTTCAGCTTCACAACCAGCTGCCTGCTGCACTTGCGCAAGCCAGGCTGCTGTTTGTGAATGGTCCCACAATCTTCTGGGACCTGTGACCTGTCTCAGAAGACTGCAGGGCGGAAGGGGGAGAGGAGAACATCAAAGTGTTAAAACTAGGTCCCCCCCCCCCAAAAAAAAATGACATGCCAAATGTGTCAGGGGAGATGGGAAGGAGGACTTAAAATGGAACTTCCCTTCTGAGTGGAGTTCCGCTTTAAGTTTAATTGTTGTTCTCTTTGATTTGCATTATATTATTTTATCTGTGACTTTATAGTTGAACATTGCTATATGTAATTTTTACTGTTATTATTTAACAGCTTAAAATAAACATCCTGGGCAAAACAAAAGCAAAACAAAAGCAAAACAAAAGCAAATGCAAATTCTATTGCAAGACTATGAAATAAAACAAAAATGGAAGCAGCTACATAAGAATGTGACACAATTCAAAAGAAAATGGTGGATGTAATCTAGCGCTGAACGCGTTGTGCTGTGAATGTGAACACAAATATATACAAATAAAAATAACGATTGAAAATCAATCTCCAATCATACAAACAAATCCAGTCCAAATTAAGTAAATCTTCCTTCTACGGTACTTGGTCGATTCGCTAACTTGGATATGCATGCCTTTCCGACTCGTTGTCGCTGACATTCAGGCCCACTGTGTCCGGTAAGAGTAAATATTCTTATCACTTTGGATGATATATCACCACTGATGGTCCATACACCTGCTGGTTTCATCAATATCCACCTAGGAACAACTACTTGTCTGTGATGGACTTTATTTTTTTTTAAGGATTGATTCACTTCATTGAGACTGGATTTGTTTGTATGATTATCATTTGATTTTCATTTGACCAATCATTATTTTTATTTGTATATATTTGTGTTCACATTCTCAGCACAACACGTTCAGCACTACATTCCATCCACCCAAGTCAAGTAAGAAAACACTCAAGTAATTCTTTCTTACGGCACACGGTGCTCTCTCTCCAGTCACCAACAACGATACCGACATTTTCACAAGCAGCAGCATAGGCCTCTAAAGCATTGCAGAACTGATCTTGGTTTCCTCCAGTTGCACACAAGTCATACACACAGTTCTCAAAATATATCTGAGGAAGAATGTGGGGGTGACAGTCCTTGAAAGGTCCATTGCCTGCTAATATCAGTGCACATTCATCTTCATAATTAATCTCATCATTGGGATTACATGGTGGAGGATCAACAATGTCATCTTCACATCTAGAGAGACATACAATGATGTAATTTGAAATACTTATCGTTCACGGCATATTTTCCTTAAAAAACAAAAAAAATAGAACTGTGCACTGCTTTCTCTGCATACAAAATTGGTCAAGACACAGAAACACTCAACTTGTTCCTTCCTCTGATGCATTTTTATCCCCAGTGGTGCTGAGTCAGAGGAAGGAACAAATAGAGTGTCTCTGTGCCATTTGCACAGTTACTGTAAGTTTCTTATACGGTGAAATAATTAATGTGTGTCTGTACATTTATGCTTTTGTTCCTACTGCAAAGGTGATGCGACAGAACCCAAAGTTCTGACGGCATCTACAGTTGGATTGTGGCACAGGACCTCAGAGTGGTGTTAAGGATTGTTGAGGAAGAAATAATTCCCTTAATTTTAAATGTCTGCAAGCATGTACTAAAAAGAACTTAACAAACATGAACCTGTTAAATAACTAATCATGACACCAATGAAGTGATACACCCCTAAACTGGAGTTACTCTGAATGATTGGATATTATATTGCATTTGTTCACTAAAATTTATTTGAATGTATTTTTATTGAAAACATGGGTCTGAAAAACAATTTCTAAAAATACCATGCAACGTAAACAATTGCAACTACTGTCATTTTATTCTACGCGGCCTTTACTTTCAGTAATTATATATTGTGTTGGGGGTAATTTTCAAAAAAATGCAGATCTCTACATGTGTAAATAATCGTGTGAAAAATAGAAATATTGGTCTCTCTCTTTTATCTTATTTTCTTAGAAAAAATTTATATGTGTGACCTATATGCATGTTATCCATGATATGGTGTGTGTCAGTAGTATCTCAAAATGACCAGCTATTACAAAGAGCATAAAGTCAAGTAATATGGCTGCAATGAAAAATGTACTAGACAACATACCGTTTTGTTATAAGAAAATCAAAAACTAGAAAAGCCCTGCACAAAATAATCCCAGAGGTTTGGGGCCCTTACTATATTTGCATTAAGCATTCATCAGCATTAATGTGAATATTTTGCCTATACTTACATCCATCCTGCATCAGGAACACGCCAGCTGTTTCCAAAGTCATTGGATGTGGGTGCAAGCACACCTTCAGGTGTAAGGAAATCATCTTGTTGGTTACCATTATACGTGCCACAGAGGCCACACAGTTTTCCTTTAAAGTTCTCATTAACTTTAACAAACAGTTCATGGTCACCATTAAATTTAACTTCAAGACCAAAGTCAGTTTGTAGAACAACAAATGCACCACTTAAACCTATTGAGATGCCAGGTGCTGGGGTAGTAGGCAATGGGACAACAAGTCCATTAATCTAAAAATAAAAGAAACATGAATTTATATTTATAAATATATTAAATATGAATTTGTAGGCAGAGAGGATCAGCATACATTTGTTACAGTGTGTCATTTAGACATTTTACCTCCACCACTTTGTTTTTCCCCAGAATGATGTTAAGGTCATTGAAGCTGACTGCAACTGAGTTTATAGCTGTCCAGGTTAAGCTTCCTCTATGCTCATTTCTTGTAGTGATTGAGAAGTACACACTTGTGTTTGCACAGGTCTCCACGACTGTATAATTACAGGATCCTTGGAAATGGTATAACTTGCCATCAAAAGTTATGTAGTGTGGATCACCATAGATATGGCAGATGGAGGTATCAGCGGGGAAACAAGCCTTAATTCCATTTTGTACTTTGCACACCTCATCAGGGGCGCACGTCTGAGTAGTACAGCTCACATGATTGTTTCCTTCACATGTACACTGACTTTCACAGTCACCCTTCAAGAATATTTCATTTTTCTGCAAAAATAAGATGCAATAATCCATAATATGTTAATACGCCTTATTCTACCCAAGTGTAAAAAAAAGTAGATTGCTGCAGTAATCATATTATTAAATAATTGAATCCCTTTACAACAGAAATTAGCTTAAGAACTTTTATTTAAAAATAATGTGAACATACCCTTTACATTTGTCTATTGTTTTCTAAGGTTGCAAGTAAAAACTCTGGTGTGATTGATGATTGGTTATTACACAATACCTATTTTTTGCAAAATACACCCTACCCTAATAAATATGCTCATCGTCTTGTAATCAAGAATGTTTAATACTCTTCTACTTTTCAAATACCGATATACCATGTACATTTTAAATTACTATATCATTAAAGTGGATGTACACCTGATTCATGAAATTTGAGCTGGGCACATATATCTGCAACGTTTTTTTATCTCTCTTCAAAGCTTTAAGTCCTGTGGCTTTTTCCTGCTCCGTTCTTCTGTTATCAGCATAATTCTGTCAACTGTGATAAAACCAAGCTGAATTTTGTGTCAGGGTGGGTGCTACAGTATAAATAGATAAGCAGAGCGCTGGTCTATCCACAGCACAGCAAATCTCTGCCTATGTGGAGTGGGGGTGTGTTTCTTTCCTCCAATTAGCTGTCTCACAGTGTATGCCAAGAATCCACACACATAGGTGAATCAGGAAGAGAACATTCTAACAGGACGTGCACTTTCTAAACAGTATATAAAGCTGAAGACAGCAGATATACATGTAAAACTTATGTAGGAGGATTTGTTTAACCACTACAGTCCCAAGCCTATTTCTGAGATTTGGTGTTTACAAGTTAAAACAATATTTTTTGCTAGAAAATTACGTAGAACACCTAAACATTATATATTTATTTTTCCTAACACCCCAGAGAATAAAATAGCGGTCATTGCAATACTTTTTGTCACACCGTATTTGCGCAGCGGTCTTACAGGCACACTTTTTTTGGAAGAAATACACTATTTTGAATAAAAAAATAATACAAGAGTAAATGTAGCCTATTTTTTTTACATATTGTGAAAGATAATGTTAAGCCGAGTAAATTGATACCCAACATGTCACGCTTCATGCCCGCTCGTGGAATGGCGACAAACTTTTACCCTTTAAAATCTCCATAGGTGACGTTTAAAAAATTCTACAGGTTGCATGTTTTGAGTTACAGATGAGGTCTAGGGCTAGAATTATTGCTCTCGCTCTAACGATCATGGCAATATCTCACATGTGTGGTTTGAACACCGCTTTCATATGCGGGCATTACTCACGTATGCGTTTGCTTCTGTACGCGAGCTGCACGTGAGCTCGGTGGGACGGCCGCATTTACATTTTTTTTTTATTATTATTTATATTACCTTTTTTGAATTTTTTTCACTGTTCTTAAAAAAAAAAGTGTCACTTTTATTCCTATTACAAGGAATATCAACATCCCTTGTAACAGAAAAAATCATGACAGGTCCTCTTAAATATGAGAACTGAGGTCAAAAAGACCTCATATCTCATATTTACACTAGAATGCAAAAAAAAAAAAAAATGTAATAAAAAATTGTCATTAGAAAAAAAGAAATACAATAGCCCTTTAAGAGCTTTTGACGTCGCTTGCTCCCTGCAATGAAAGTGCCGATAAAAGTGATCTCGCAGCGAATCCGCCGCAGAAATTTTATCTGAAAAAGAACCGCCGGCTCTTGAAGAGGATACCGGGGTTATGGTAGCTAGTTGCTACCATAACAACGGTATTCCTCTTCAAAGACAGGACGTATAAAATCGTCCGGCGGGAAGAAAGTGGTTAATCTCTGCGTATCATCTAAAGCTGTTCACTTCACTGGGTATATGTGAGGGTTTACCTGTCAATATCTGAGAAATGGCACAGCACTGACCTACATAGGCATATACATTTTACATTTGCAATAGTGTATTTGGATATTGCAAATTGTTTAGAATGATCACCAAATAAAAATAAAAATGACATTAAAAGATAACATCACTTACCTGATAATACATGCCATCATAAAAGCATCCACATTCACTGACAGCAACACAAGTGTGACCACTGAGCACAAAGCCATTATCACATTCACAAGCATCAGTACAAGGCCTGTTGCAGTTGTTTGGAGCATTCTGGTCTGTGCATGTCGCTGGGCAAGCACTAGCACATGCATTGTAGTGACTATTGGCAGGACATGGAATGGCTGAAAAAAGGAACAAAATCCATTTAGTATCAGAGTTAATAAAGTTAAAGGAAATTCATCTTTATAAATTGTACACCGAGATACATTTTTGTTTTAATCTTAACTAAATATATGTGTGGTTTAACATAACTTTTTACACGAATGTATATGGTATAATGCTTGAAAACTCCTCAAAGTATTAAGATTTTTTTTTTTTTTAAACTAAAGAACACTTACGGCAGAAAGTAGAGTTTCTCCAGGTAATGGTGACTCCTGCTCTTTGACAGGCATCTGCATAAGCTTCCAATGCTTTACATAAAGTGCCAACACCAAGAGCACACAGATCATATATACAGCTGTCCAGGAAGCGGTCTGGGTTGATCACTGAATGACAAGCCTTAAAGGGACCTTCTTTACTGTTTAACAAACCGCAGAACCCATCGCCTGAATAGAGTTCCTCTGTCTCTGGAGGACATGGTGTTGGAGGTGGAGGAGGAATTGTGTCACATAACGGATCATCCACCTGCCAGCTGTCTCCCAGTTGATTGGAGTTCTGGGCTAACTCTCCATTGGGCATCAAATAATCATCATGTTGGATGCCATTTAAGTTGCCACACATTCCACAGGTTTGATTGAAATATGTAGTCGGGACTTTAACATCCACTGTATGGTCAGTGTCATAAGACACGGTGAGAAGGAAATCAGTCTCCAGAATAACATATCGACCACTTTGTTTCACTGTCAGAGATCCATTTGCTAAGATGACCGGAAGATTTGTCCAGATACCATCCACCTCAAAATGAAAAATATTTGTTAGATCTTAAGCAACAATTGATTCTTTTAATATTATGAAAGATTACAGAATGATCTAAGAAACTTACCAAAACACGACTTGGCTCATCTTTAACTATGGTTATTTTATGATCATAAACTTCAACTAACACGTTCTGTATCCATGACACTGTTGGATTCCCATGTCGATGCTCATTCTTTCCTTCAATGTTGAAATATGGCAAAGACGTGACATTGGTGCAAAGCTTTGAGAGAGTATAGGTACAAATTCCCATAAAATGATGAGTTTCCTTATCAAAAGTGTTGTAATGAGGATCTCCATATATAACACAGTTACCAAATGTGAGATCATAGCAGCCAGGAACTCCATCTTTTATGCCACAGTATTTTCCAGGTGGACAAGAAGCAGAATTGCAGACTAAACTACCACCAGCAGAGGGACAACTGCATTTAGTGGAGCAGGTATCATCAGTCCAGAACTCCGAGCCTACAGGGTAATGTTTATCATCTTGCCAACATCCACACTGACTACTTGGCACACACTTGTTATCATAAAGGACATATCCCGGGTCACAAACACACCCTTCTGTGCAAGGAAGATTGCAGGTGGATGGTGATCCTGGATTGGCACAAGTAGCTGGGCAAGCTGTTCCACATTGCTCATAGTGACTGTTTGGAGGGCAATCCAAAGCTGTAAAATATAACATAGTATATTTAGTTCTAATACCCAAAATATGCTTACAGTCTTACAGAGATATTTATTAAGAGTAAATAACCACAAGTGGAATTTTGTTGAATATACAATATAACAGTAAAAAAGACAGCAACCCATTAATTTAAATCAGATATTTTATACTGAACAGTGAAAGTACTGCTACACATTATAAATAGAAACACAGACCTCCACACAGAAAAAAACATGTAATACACCTAGATAGAAAGTTTTAAGGTGGCAATGCTTAATAGAGGGATCAGATTCAAATAAAGATAAACAGCCCAATAAAAGAATAAGGAAGTTGAAAACATTATAACAACTAAGCTGAGCAATACATTTGGGAGACAACAAAAAGATAAATGCTAAAATAATTTCCTTTAAAACTGCAATTTTCAGAGCAACTACCACATTTACACTTACGACAAAAGGTTGCATTTCTCCACGGCAGTACTATGGCTCCTGCCTCGTGACAGGCGTCTGCGTAGGCCTGAAGATGATTGCACAGGATATTAGGGTCTAGATGAAGCTCACACATGTCATTGAAACAGTTAAGAAAGTACTTTTGGCGATCCACAGTGGTGTGGCAGTGCTGGAAAACACCATCAAAAGAGAGCATCTTGGCACAAGAGTCTTCACTTTGAATTATATCTATTTCTTCTTCTGTGCAGATAGGATCAACTTTAATGGCTGGTGCACAGCTGGAATGAATGTCAAAGAGTTTGTTATTTGCAATTTAAAAATCTTTGAGCAGTATTACTCTCTTAAAAAAAGTTGATTTGTTATAAGCACCATATATTTTGTTGTTCCTGGCTCTGATCTTTCATACTGCTTGACAGAAAGTTGTAAAGAAGTTTTTAAAAACTACTGTAGTCTCATTTCCATTTTTAATAATGTGTTCTGTTTTAAAGGGGACTAAGTAAATGTAGTACGTTGTCCCACCTTCCTACATGCTGCCTGAGACTACACAAAAGAAGAAAAAAAGACCAAAACCAATTTCAATAACTGGAACCCTCAGTAGAAAGATACTAAATGCCAAATCTTTATCAATTAATACCGTTACTAGGCTAACACAGGAAAATATTTGAGCAAAAATAATAAAGCAATATTAAAGTCTTGTTTTTTTTTCTCTTTAAAATAACAAACATGTTACCCTTACCTGCTCTGTGCAATGGTTTTGCGCAGAGCAGCCCTGATCCACGGCGGCACTCCTGATCCCTACCTTCTGCCGGGTGCCCCCACAGCAAGCAGCTTTCTCTGGGGGCACCCAAGCAGGCGCGCTCCTGAGCCGTGGCTCTGTGTGTCCATTCACACATGGAGCTGCGGCTTGGGCTTGCCCCCTTTGATTGGCTCACTGACTGTGATTGACAGCGGCAGGAGACAGTGGCTCCTACTGCTGCCAAAAGCCAATAAGTGTGAGTCCCCAGAGAACCAAGGTTCTCGTGGACATTCCTGGATTGAGAGGGGGCTCAGGTAAGTACAGTATTAGGGGGGCTGCTGCACAAAGAAGTTTTTTTACCTTGATGCATAGAATGCATCACGGTAAAAAAAATCTTGTGCCTTTACAACCACTTTAAGAAGAAAAACGTGTTTAATCTCAGAACAACCAGCAGTTTTATAACAAATCATTTTTGTACGTAAAAGCTACATATAGAAGCATACCTAATCCTAAAAAAAAGCCTTATATCAAGGATCACAAAAGTGCTGAAAACACTATGTTCTCTGTCCTTGTGTATGTATAACCAAACATTTTATTTCCCAATTTTGATAGAGTAGAGAATTATTAGGAATTTTCATTAATGTCTGAAACCCTGCTAAGTAGATTCATCCTCTCTATTAGCCCTGGTGACCATTGTCACTAATAAAAGTGATGGGAAATCCAACCTTTTACCTGTCACAAAACAAGAGGTAATGAAAAATCTACCGGAGACTGTTCCAGTGACAATGGTCTAAGAGGGGCACTATTCTCAATTTGTAGAGCCTTCCTCTCAGGAAATGAAGGGGAAAGGAACTTCCCTACTCTATCAAAAATGTTCAAAACAATATTGGTTATACATACACTATAGGGATGAATTATTCCACATTGCCTGCAGCTACAGAACACAATGAGGGCCTACTTGAAATCAAATTTCTTAAGTGTGTAAATATTTGAATGTCTATAGCAGGGATAGGCAATTAGCGGACCTCCAGCTGTTGCAAAACTACAAGTCCCATGAGGCATAGCAAGACTCTCACAGCCACAAGCATTACAACCAGAGGCATAGGCATGATGGGACTTGTAGTTTTGAAACAGCTGGAGGTCCGCTAATTGCATATCCCTGGTCTATAGCATGGCCACAGTTCTATTACAAGATTTATTTTTTCTATATAAATTTTCATCTGAATTCTGTTTTCCCTATATTTTAATACAATAGTGCCCTTTTGTCTTCATTGCTCCTTTACTTCAGTGGTAGAAATGTCAGTGTTGCGTGTTATTCTGGTACAGCAATCTGGCCATGCCAATATAATAGAAACTGATTTGAGTACCTTGGGGTAGAAAGGCTTGTGCTACATAATCTAAAATATTATTTTTTTGCTTCTGATTAAGAATGTAAGGTTACAAATTTCTAACTATTGTTAATCATGTTAATAAAGAAACCAATTGGTCTGTACAAAATACAATAAAAATGCATCATGCCCCTTCCGTGTAGAAGCATACCAATATGTATTCCAAGGCTAATAGCTTGAAGGCATAGAGGTTTGGGCACTGCCACAGAGGACATGTACCAGTGCAATATATATATATATATATATATATATAAAAAATACCAGACAGTTGTAAGAGTGTCTTTTCATCCAGCTTTGAGTGCATAAAATATATAAATCCGTTATATAAAATGTTCAAGGAATGCCTTAAAGTCTCAGTGACAGGGTACACTAGCAGCACAAAAGATCAAGGTGTCTTTAGAATGTTGTTCTTACCTTGTATCATTGGTGACTTGCCAGCTGTTGCCATAGCTTGATGAATCGGTCTCTTGCCCTCCATCAGGATTGAGGTTATCATCACTCTTATTTCCATTATAATTGCCACATACTCCACATACTTTGTTTTCAAAGATTTTGGAAAGAGTCACTTCAACTCTGTGATCTCCATCATATTTGACTCTTAGTCCAAAGGCAGCTGTTACTTGGACATATTGACCACTCAGTCCAATATAAACATCTGGAGATAAGCTCACTGGAAGCTGCTGCACCAGTTCATCCACCTAACACATAACAACACAATATACAAATAAAATGCTCAGTGACTTAAAAAAAAAATAATACAGCAGGAACAGTTGCTATACAAGTCATATTGTAATTGAATGTTATTAAACATTACTTTTCTATTTAAATCTGCAGCTCTGTAATTTTCTGTAAAATGCAATGCAATATGGCTACCTGGAGATGCTCTGTACACAGATGGTATACAGAATGTCCCCCAGAAATGTAATTTCCTGCTTGTGTGATTGGCTAACTGATTCTCCTAGATGTCTGCACTAAAATACTAATCAGATTTTGAGTATCCCCTGCAACAAAAATGTCAGGGACATCTAAAGAGATGCAGACCCTGCCACTTACCTCGATAGAACCCTGCAAGTGCAGCAGATGCTCGATAATTATAAAATCACTCCCAGTCCTTTTGAACATGGACTGAGACAAAAAGATATTTCTTCAGAATAACAAAAGGTAGGAATCTGCAACAATGTTGGTTTTGTTTTTCTCAACAAAAGTGTTACTTTTACATTCAGAAAAAAAAATGAGAATTGTTTACATATTTAAAAAAAAATCTAAATCATTTTATTGTAAACATTCTTTTGGCTCTTAGATCGGTGGGAGCGCCACACCAATGGTTGTGGAGTCCAGAAAAATTTAGGCGGTTACAGCAATCTTGTTACAGTGGTCGCAGCAAGCCCCCTTCAGTGGGGTATTAAATGCTGTATAAGGCTGGATGGATTGAGAACTTGGAGGGTATGGGAAATATTATGCCTATTAGCTAGACTAACATAATTGCTGTATGTCTTAAAGCAGAATTATAGACAATGGGGTGAGAGGGTTTGGTTTGAGTTGGAGAAGTTGAATCCTGCTTAAAATCTGTGACCCCAAAGTTAGCAATATACCCAACTGAACTCTATAGAAGGTGAATCTTTTTCATTTGTTGTAGTTATTTTCAATGCTAAACAACTAAAGGCCATGGAGAGCTGGGTACTGCCATAGAGGACATGTACAAATGCAATAATAATAATAATAATAATAAAAATACCATACAGAGGGAAGAGGGGCTTTTTGTATTTGACTTTGAGGGTATTATTGAAAATATGCAAATTCCTTAGATAACGTACTTGGAAAATGCCTTAAAGTGACAGTGTAAATTGGCAGCACATATTTGGCTGAGGAACAGATTTTAATTTTTTTATTTTACACTGAGCTTGGCTTACATAACCCCAATATAATTCATGCAGTTTAGATTTTTGTAATAAAAAGAAAAATAGGGGTGTGGGGTTTAATATTATAACCAGGCCCATATCAAGCATGACCTCTTCCCTACTTCCAGTGCTCCAAGAAAAAGATGGGGAAATGGGAAGGGGGGATCTAATGTGGCGTCCAGATATTGGTCCCCCTCCCAAGGGAATGAGTACATTAGTAACCCTAACCCATTCCCACAAAGATTAGAAAATAAATTAAGGCATCATCTGAAAATGAAATTTCACTGAAATAAAACACAGACATAAATACAGAAACAAATACATTTTGGCATATTTACATTCATGTCCCTAATAAAATCCACTTCAACCACATTGTAATTTATATCAATCACAGTGTTCAGCGATGTAATTCTTTTTTCACAGTAGTCCATCACCCGGAAATGTTTACATGTAGTAAAGTGGCAGGTCCCTCAACTGTACTAATGTAAACAGGCAGCCAAGAGTCTTGGGTGATGTCATTGATCAAATTTGGTCATTGGAAGAATTTTAAGTATCAATGTTAGGCCTAAATTTGCCAGAGATAAAGGGCACGGGTAGTAATTTTGCTACAACAATTAACTTACTGCAGAGAATACAGTAGTGTAAAACTGAAATGTAAAACTGTCCAGAAGCAGGACTGTTTAGACCATGGTTAATAAAGAGGTGTATGCCTAACGTTTATTTTAAGTGTGAAGATGAGTGATGTATTGTGATATAACATAAGGTAGTTTCGGTGGACACTATTCTTGCATTTAGTTTCAATTTTCTTTCACACAATGCAGCAGCATGCTGCAAATAAAATGATTGAAAGCATGTGAATGCTTTCAGCACCCCACAATTGAATGAAAATTAAAAAGGCCCTATCAACATAAAATAAAAATCAAGAAACCCCCAAAAGAAAACTCCAAACTTCCATTTTTAATAAGCACACAAAAGCAAATACAAAGAAAAAAACCGACAAACTGTTGATAAATAACTAGCAACCAAGTCGATTTGTGTGTAGAGTGGTTAGGAGAGGATGAAGTACAAGTACAAAAAGAAAAGTGTGAAAAAAAAGGAGGAGAAAAGAATAGGGGTAAGATATTCATTGTTCATCTAAATCAGATTACCTAGAGCAGTGTTTCCCAACTCCAGTCCTCAAGGCACACCAACAGGTCATGTTTTCAGGATTTCCCGTAGATGAAACGGCTGTGGTAATTACTATAGCAGTGAAACTGATCAAATCACCTGTGCAAAATAATGGAAAGGCTGAAAACATGACCTGTTGGTGTGCCTTGAGGACTGGAGTTGGGAAACACTGACCTAGAGTAACTTCAAGGATCTTGTAGAGAAAAAATATTACAAAATATTTGGCCACATTAGTTTACCAGGATTGTGAACCTAAGACTTGCTGGGTTCACCTTGAATGCATGGTAGACCCTCAATCCAAAGCTCATCCTTGATAGGCAAGCAGATAAATAAATGGTTGAAATACATATGTGTGAAGAAAGATGTGGATGCTCAGCTTACCTTTACAAGCTTTTGTTTTTGCAGACTTATTTTGTAACTGTGAACATATACTGTGACTTCTTTCACATATGACACACGTGTGTTTCCACCTCGGTATTCATGTCCGACTTCCACATTGAAATATGGTAAGCTGCTGTTGACCTCACAGAGCTTTGTAAGTGTGTAAGTACAATTCCCCATGAATGTATGGGGATAGTTATCAAATGTAACGTAATGTGGGTCACCGTATCCACTGCAAGATCCTCCTGCATAAAAAAAAAAGTATGTAGTAAATACTGTACTGTATATGTTAAAGGGATTTGCCCTATACGTGATGATTGAAACAAACACAAGGTCATTTTAAAAGGCGTGGGAACTGTTCACTCAGCACAGAATAGTTATTGAGGTTAATAAAAAAAAGTGAAGCTGTATCCATTTAAATGAATCAAAAAATCTGGTATCGATTTCTCTTGCACATGAAGGGAATTCACTGGTTCACCCTATTTACAAACATTCATTCTGCAGTGTGAATTCACATGCACTTTGAAAGGAGAATCCTCTCTTCTCCTTTAGTAAATCCATGTTTATGTCTTTAAGCAAAATTATGGAACTGTAATAATGATATAACTACTTTTTTATTTCAATTAAATTACATCAGAACATTGGAATAATAAAGAAAAGAGGAAAAAATTACCTGATATATCAGGAGGAGATGTTGGGATTGTAGAGGGTAGAGAGCTTGGATTTATTGTTGAAGGAGGAGCCTCAGTTGTTATATCTATAAAAAAAATGTAATTGATTTTAATGTAAAAAAAAAAGTCAAATTGCCTTAGAATAATGTAAAAGAAAAATAATTTTCACTAGTATTTGCTTTTTGAATTTCTTGATAAATATGAAAGATCTGTCAATTACAATATAGTAGTTGAGGGGTACAAATATGTTATAATTGTAAGGGATTTAGTTAAATTTGAAGGGTCAGTTCATAACACATAGCCCAGTGTGTTTTTTTTTCTGCATCATAAACGCATATGGTTTCCAATGGCATATTTCACACTAGTGTGGTCAGTTCCAGGGCGTTCCAGTTCCAGAAAAAAAGTAGAACATGCTGCATTTTTCCTGCACTGGACTGTACTGTGGTAAAACGTATCTCAAATGCACTGGAATGCACTGGAAAGCATCAAAAATAATTGAAAAACGCACCAGATCCTAGTACAGTGAAAAAAAATAAGAAATCATCTAGAATGCATCCAGGAAATGCATAAAAAATGTGCCGGAACAGGTAAAAAAAGCGTTAAAAATGTGCATGCAGAAATGCAGCTGGAATGGATCTGGAGTGCGTTTTTGTGGTGTGAACCGGCCCAAAATCACTATATGGGCTGGTTCACCCCACAAAAATGCACTCCAGATCCATTCCGGAATGCGTTTCTGCACAATTTTAACATGTTTTTGACTCATTCCAGTGTGTTTTCGGATGCATTCCAGATGCTTTATTTCTTCTCTATTCCTTTTTTTTTTTTCACTGGACTGGGGTCCAGTGCATTCCGGTGCACTTTTGATGCGTTTTACTGTGTTCCAGTACAGTCCAGTACAGGAAAAAGGCAGCATGTTTTACTTTTTTTCTGGAACTGACCGCACTGGTGTGAGCTATGCCCTTGGAAACCATATAACACACTTAGCACGTATTTTCAATTCATATAAAAAAAATGCACTGGACTGCATGTGATGTGAACTGGCCCTTAAGGATTTTGTTTTATCACATTTTCTAGTTAAATGGAAGTAGTACATGTTGAAAGAAAAGTCACTTTACTACAGACCATCTGTTTAAATGCTAACTGGTAGTTTATGAAACACAGTAAATTCATACCACAAGGTCCATTCTTCACTCCGATGTTATCAATTGCTATATCTCCATATTCTGTTAGCCCTCGAATAGCTTCAAAAATTACCTGTTAGAAGAACAGGCAAAATGTCAGGGAGAGACATGCATACTGTCAAATGAACAGTTAGAATAATGTTAGCTACCGTTGCTGATACTTTTCTGAAAATGCTAGTTGCTTGATGTCATGATGATGTTAAGTCTTTAATACTTTCTGATTTACCGACCAGTTGAAGTATAGAGATAGGTAATTCCAATTTGTATATCTGTTGCGTGTTTTCTGAGACTAGAATCACTGAAGCAAAACTTAGCCAGGTGACTAGCATTTTTTCAGGAGACCAGCAGTGGTAGGCAGAGGTGTATTTAGGTTTTGTGCTGCCCTAGGCCTGACTAAACTCATGCGCCCCCTAATTTAAATATGACCCACCCCTTCCTGTTTAATCTGTAAACCACACCCCTTCCACTTTAGGCTCCACATTTTCCTGTTAGAGCTCCGCCTCTGGTATGACATGCACTCGGTCTGGCCAATCACCGGCCGTTTAATGCGGGCGTCAGTCGCTCCCTCCCCCTGGCCAAGTACGCCCCATGTATGTTGCTAGCGCAAGTGCCACGCTACAGGCCACCGCGCCAGGGGCTAAATTTATGAGGGAACCGGAAGACGGCCGCGGGAGCCGATTAAATAAAAGGACGGATCAGGGGTCTTTTTTTTTCGTTCGGGGGGCGGCTTTGGTGCCCGTACTGCCCCTCGCAAAGTGCCGCCCTAGGCCTTGTCGGCCTAGGCCAAGATACATCCCTGGTGGTAGGCCCCATCTTTCTTTTGTAACATGTGTGCTTTTTTCCCCCAGTAAGGTGTGGGTACTGTACCATGCTCATTTATGTTTGAGCTTTAACTCAAATTATAATTGATATTAAAATATGCTGTAACTGTCTACATGTTTAAACACTTCAGCCCCAGAAGAACTGGCTGCTCAATGACTGGGCAATTTTTTTGCGATATGGCACTGTGTTGCTTTAACTGACAATTGTGCGGTCTTGCGATGCTGTACCCAAACAAGATTGAAGTCCTTTTTTTCCCAGGACATGCACAGGGAAAGAAAGAGATGCATGGGTTAATATACAGGTCACATACAGAGGAAGATGTGTAGGAGAAGAGGAGAGGAGACACATGAGGATCATATGTGTTGGAGAGGGTGTGAAAGGGTTACAAAACAAATCTCACAGTCACTGAGAATTAATGAATTGTTTTGATGCTGCTGCTGCTGCTACAGGTCCATTTACTAATTTCTCATCAATTTTCTCTACTTCTTCTGCTGTAAATGAAAGGGGGGATCAACAATGTAAAAAGTAGTGTGTTTATGTTAGGTCATCTGATGGTATAGAGCCGTTAAGATTGGCTCTGTACATGTACACTGTGTCTGTGAACCAAGTGTTCCAAGCCATTAATAGGTGCAACAGCTGCAAATAGGTGTTTTCCCCAGTGTCATTTTTTGAAAAGCACTGGTGAATAAAACAGTCCGCCACTCTGCTATTTATAAATATACAGTAGTAATGTAATGGTTAAGGGAATTATAACATAGTGTTTAGGCTGGCCATGCATATTGTGATCTGAATATACAACAATGTAAGATAAGAGCATGCCAGGCTACATACAAAATGTGCAGGTAGATCATTCCTCACATTACTTGATAAATTCAAATGACAGATGGTATAGAGATTGTACAATCAGATTGTGCTATGTAGGGTCAACAAACATATAACTGAAAAATAAAAGAAATATAGACTGTAACTGTCCTTTGATCTTCTTTAGTAAAATCCATGATCATATGAAAAGGTAATAATGATAAACTAACTATATGAATGCTGAGGCATCATTGGCTTACCATGGTTAGGCAGGATAGAAATTAGCAATGAAATAATAAGAGCCCAAAATAATTGGTTGATTAATCGCACATTTTGATAAATTTACTGTATGTCCATTTCTTATTCTTTATCATCTATTTATTTTACTTAATAATATTATGTTATTTTAGTGTTATAATCTAACCACTTCAGCTCTGGAAGGTTTTACCACCTTCATGACCAGACCATGTTTGCTTTTTAGCACTGTGCTACCTTAACTGGTAATTGCGCGGTCATGCAACGCTGTACCCAAACAAAATGTTTATGATCACCGCTGGATTTGTTATTTTTTATTATATAGATGAATTAAAGATTGAACATTTTGAAAAAATATATTTTTTTACTTTCTGCTATAAAAAATATCCAATGAAAAAAATGTAAAAATCGAGTTTCTTCAAAACATTAAAGCGGAGTTCCACCCAAAAATTGAACTTCCTCTTGAAGTGAAAGTGACCCCCTGGGGGGGGGAGCGAAAACCCTGTTTTTAGAGGGTTTCAGCTCCTACTTCCTCCCTGGGCACCGCGGCGCCAGAAGGAAGGTTTACTGCCCACAGTAGTGATTCTGGCGCCGCGGAGAGGAGGGGGAGATGAGCGGGGCTTTGTTCTCCCCGCATCCCTGGACCTGGGACAGGTGAGTGTCCGATTATTAAAAGTCAGCAGCTGCAGTATTTGTAGCTGCTGACTTGTAATATTTATTTTTTAGTAGGAACTCCGCTTTAAGGCTAAAATCTTGGCTAATTTGAGTTTCACTATTTTGAGAATAGTGCTCATTAATCTCTCCTTTTAAGTTGACTGTGGGGAAATCGTGTAGGAGGACAGAAAATAATAAAACTATCTGTCCTGCCAAACACATTTGGCATGTAATTTTTTTTTTTGGGGGGGGAGTGGGGGCTTCAGTAGGAGTGGGACTTCCTGTCCCACTTCCTCCTTCCGCCCAGGGACCACTTAGGCGATACGTCATATGGCCTACGGCGGCCCCTCCCTGTAGGCGATCGTCTGACCACTCACAGAGCGCAGCGCCGCGTGTGCATGCGCAGTGAGTGCCTGGCCGTGAAGCCGAAAACTGTCACGACCGGGTGCCCACAGTTAGAATGGAGTTGCCGGCGGAGAGGGGGGGAGAGGAGCGGAGCTCCGGGCGGTGCGTCGCTGTACAGTGAAGCGGGTAAGTGTATGTTTATTAAAAGCCAGCAGCTATGCTTTTTGTAGCTGCTGACTTTTAATAAACATAAAAAAAACTCTGCTTTAAATGTGTGCCAAACAAGTGTAATGTGCTACTTTTTACAAAAAATCTCTGCTGCTTTGCAGGGAGAAGAAACAAAGAGATTGTTCAGTCTGTACAGAGCCCTGTGTGGTTTGTCAACACAGGACTCTAGGCTGTGATTGGACATAGCCGATCAGCAAACACTGGCCATCATTAGCTGGTACCTGCCGACAAAACCCTGCTGTGTTTAATCACAGTTCCCTGTACCCTGGTACATTACTGTGCCTGTAGAAGCCGCCCATCTGCAATACAGTCCTGGAGGACTAAACAGGGCCAATTTTTAGCTTTGGATAAAGTCAAGAATTGCTATTCAGATTTTCATTGCTATCTGTAATACAATTAAGATTTGTTGTTCCTTTCTGGGTGATCACCTCAACTGGGATGCAAACAGCAATAAAACTCTGACAACGTTTCTAACCATTGCCCTCACTTAGTGAAGCTTAAAAAAAAAAATTGTTCCCCACTGTTTCAGATTTTAAGAGAGACAGTTTATTTTTCCACAGTCAAATTGAAATAAAAATGTAACTTTAGAGAAGTAAAATTGTTTACCTGAATAGAGTTCTGTCTTGGTGATAGAAATGTCACTGAGCCATAAAGCCAATCTGGACCTTGTAGTCCTGTCCTTTGCCAAACCACATGTGTGCCTGTGTCATCTTTAACTAGAACTTTTAACTGATGTTCAGTTTCTGTTCCACTCATGTGATACCAAAAATCTATACATACATCACTATGGATGGACAGGATTGTGCTGTCAAGCCTTTGATTGTCCCCTGGGATGAGATTAGTTGCCTCTTGATAGACATAATAACCAACTTAAAGAAAAGAAAAGAGTTATTAGCACGATAAATTGTATATATTATTGCCTATATTATTTGAAGTAATATTTGTAACTATATATCACTTTAAATTGGCATGGTTTCCTTTTAAAAATTATCAAAATTTCTCAAAAATTCAGGAGCCCTCCCAAAACTGTGATAAGATATAGAAACTCATTAACCTTTTACCAATAAACTACATGAGATGTAACAAAATCTTGGCTAATTTGAGTTTCACTCAATCTCTCCTAAAAACAATAAACAATAGAAAACAATAAAACTATCTGTCCTGCCAAACATTTTTAAAGGACAAGTAGGGCCAAAGCTCATCTGACCCTATTTATCCTGTGGATCACAGGAGTGCACTTAGTTCTGAACTCCTGTGAGCCTGCTAAAATCTGCTGTCGGTTGATGTCACTTAGCCTGTTCAGGCTCTGGAGGGATCCCAACTTTAATGTCTAGATCAGGGGTCTCAAACTGGCAGCCCTCCAGCTGTTGAAAAACTACAAATCTCATCATGCCTCTGCCTGTGGAAGTCATGCTTGTAACTGTGAGCCTTGCAATGCCTCATGGGACTTGTAGTTTCACAGCAGCTGGAGGGCCTCAATTTGAGACCCCGTGTCTTGATCCACCCAAATGCCTTTGACTGGCAGATGGATCAGCCTCCCAGTGTGCTGCTGAGAGACTGAGACAGCCGCTCACCTGTCCCACAGCCTGGAGCTCCCGTGAGCACTGACAGTCACTGTTCTCTGCACACTGGTGATAGAGAACTGAGCTATCAGTGGTCTTTGATCGTTTGGTTCTCGGTCTTAGAGGCGGTGGGAACAGATGCAGTATTGGACCATTTCATCCACCTACGTTAGCATGATTGTGTGTTTTTTAATCCCACACTTCTCTTTTAAAAGAACGATTGTCATGATATGCTGAATTGATCTTACATCCATCAGGATAGTCCCCATTTGGACCTGTAATTAGTGTTGGCGTTTTCCCTCTTGCTCTGATCCAGTCTGCCTCATCAAGTTCACCATAGCTTTGCTTCCAGTCACAAAATGGCCTAGCATTGTCATTGAAGTTGCAATAACTTATATAATCTGAAAAATAAAGTAAAAGTAAATAATTATTAATTAGTATGAACACGGCACCTGGTCAGCATGCCCTTACTCTCATCGTCATTATACAAAGCATCAACATTTACATTGAAAAAAAAAAATGTTATACCGTACTCAAAACCTGGAGTTCTCCTATAAATTGTACATATTAAACTGCCCACTCATGCAAGCACACAGTTTGCATCCACGCGTATGTCTGTACAAAGTCAAAATAAAGTCAAAATGTGTACTTTAAAGTCTGTGTCTGCACCAACGTTGTTGCCTAGTAGTGCTTTGTTTGTGTTTAGATTTTCCCCTGGCCTTGAATTAATCAATCATAAGGCAGTGGAGACGGCACAGATGTAGAATGACCTTGGTCATTAGTGATTCTGAGCGGCTAAGGGCCAAGGTCATTCTGCATCTGCAATACTGCCACTGCCGAGTGAATGATGGATTTAGCCACGGGGGAAAATATTTTTAAAAAAGAGCTACTAGGCAATGATATAAAACTGTATGCCGTATGGATCTGAATGCAATGTTTTATATACCTGTGTGAATAAGCCCTTACAAAACAAATCCCATTTTTGGTGAGTCTGCTATATGCTGCTTTCAGAAAGGTGATGTCACTGGCGCAAAATGCTTTTAGCTACACTGCTGAATGACCAGCAACCAACTCTTCTTATTGTCAGCCTCATTTGCAAACAGACACCAGAAAATTACAGCCACATACATACACATAAACTAAGGAGCAGAAAGATAAATCAGACTTTGTTGAGGGACACAGCACACTAGGTTCTGTGTTGTCTATGAGGAGTAGAGAATGTTTGAAATTAATGTTCATCTATCTTAGTGAATAATGGGAAGCTTTATTAATAACCCAATAATATTTAAGGGGAAAATGTTTAATTTTGCTTGCATATGCCTGGATAATAGTGATCCCCTTGATGTAGAATTAAAAGCAAAACTTTTCCCCATTGGGGAGATTTACCTAAACTTCTTGTCCCGTATCCAAAACAGAAGAGGAGATGCCTTCAAAGAGAGGGAATCCCTGATTGTCACCAGGGTTAACAGAACATGCGTTCTTTTTGGAAGTTTTTTCCTCTAATCTAGTTGTCGTGACAACCAACAATTTTAGATTTTCTCTCACTTTCACTACAATGATAATGGTAAACATCACAAATTGAGTTGGGGCGAAACACCCCCCCCCCACCGTTTTGTTTGTGCCAGAACTCTCAAACACTGCAAAAGTTCGGACCTGCAAGCTAATATGCAAGCTATTGGGCATTAAAAGGGTATGGGGGCACAGGTACTGCCCCCCTGCCCGAAAGCACCTTGTCCCCATGCTGGTACAAAGGCCTCTTCCCGACAACCCTGGGCTGTGTTTGTGGGGGTCTGTGGGGAGGGAGCTTATCAGAATCTTATCCCTGTCCCCCCGTCCCCATGTGAATGAGTACCTTTACCCATTCACCCAAAAAGTATCAAAAATAAATAAAAACACACACAGTTTTTGACAATTCCTTTATTAAAAAAATAAATACAAATTCCCTCAATGTAGATCTATCATTCTTTTTATTTTTCCGAGCGGTGGCAGTGGCATAGTGATTGATGATGGATCTACATCGGGGGGACATTTATTTTTTTAATAAAGGAATTGCAAAGAGTTTGAGTATAGCCTCAGATTGGTTTAATTAGAAAAAGTAAAATGTACCATCATCCGAAATTAGTTAGGAAAAAGAGGGGGACCAGGAATAGAGGGGTAGCAGCTGCTAGTACCGCAGACTCACGCAAACTATTACCCAGTAAATTGTGTATCGATGGACTTTCTCGGTACTGATAACATGAGTCAATATAATAAAAAAAATCATCTATATATATAAAACTCAACGTGTGTGTGTATGTATGTATGTTCCATCATCACGTCCAAACGGCTAAAGATATTAACATGAAACTTGGCACACATGTTACTTATATGTCAGCAACAAACATAGGATAGGTGGTTTAACCCTTACCCACCCCCATTTGCCATGGTCGAGGTTTTTCTTTAAAGTCCCATTCAACTCTATGGGAAATACATGTTACTTCATAACTTCCAAACGGCTGTAGATATTTCGATAACACTTGGTCACATGTTACTTATATGTCCACTTAAACTATAGGATAGTTAATTTATCCCTTAACTACCCCCATTTGTGAGGGTCGGGGTTTTTGTTTAAAGTCCCATGCAAATCAATGGGAAATGTATGTTCCCACATAACTTCTGTACGCCTGGAGATATTTCAATAATACCTGGTACACATATTACTTATATGCCAAATAAAAATATATGACAGTTAAATTAACCCTTACCTACACCCTTATATAAAAGATGGGTATATTCATATTACTATGATTTTCCTCCCCAAAAGGTTAAGATAGGAAGACCGGGCAACGCCGGGTATTCAGCTAGTTATACATAAAAACATACTGTTTTCTATATATAAAAAAAGGCTAGGGCTAACGACCTCACTTAAAGATACAGGTAGAGGTTCCTCTAGGACTCCTCCTCACAACCTCAGATACCCTACGGCGTTTTCTGTCTGTAATAATATTGACTCGTGTTATCAATAAAGGAATTGTCAAAAACTGTGTGTGTTTATATTTCTATTTGACACTTTTTTGGGTGAATGAGTAGGGGTACAATGCCCAGAGTTGTAGGGAAGAGGCCCTTGTCCTCTCTGCCCCAAAGCATCTCCTCCTGTTGAGGGCATGTGGCCCTGGTATGGTTCAGGAGGGGTTCAATCAGAGCTTAGACTACACTTTGCAGTGCCGAGCGATCAAGCAATGTCCCAACTCCAATGACAAATAGAGAGGGTGCCCTAAAAGAGGCACAGACAGCAATGAAAACCCACCAGGTGTTCTACCTTCTCCTTACCCTATCCAAAACTAAAAAATAAAAATAAAAAGTTTTGCTTTTAGTTTTCCTTTTATCACAAACTTAAGTAAACATTAATTTTGTTAATGAGACACAGGTCCCCATCCATCCACCCACCTATATTTATCTTGCCAGCACTCCTCTGTTGCGTCTTCCTTTGTCGCAGCACATTACCGAGTGCTTCCAGGTATAGGGGAGCATGTGACCTCTTACTCTGGCACAGTGCTTAGGTCTAGCAGCCAATAGCTAAGCTTGAACACTGTCACAGTATGGGTGATTTCATTGCTTCCTCTAGTGCCTGCCCCCAGCTGACATAAGGGATTTTAGCACTGGCTACATCGGGGAATTAGAAGTAGGGGGAAACGCTGGCAAGATGAGTTTAGTTGGGTCGGGCGGCCCCCTTTGCAAAGACACTGTCACTTTGCTCTGCATGCGCAATTTGAAAGCTTCCTCTAAAGTAAACAGTATCTACCCTTTTAATAAATCAAACAAATATGTTAATGGAAACCTAACTAGCATATATAATTATGAAGACAGTCATTATAAATGGAAATTACAAATCCAAATTATAACCAGGGCACTAGAAAAAATGTTTCTGCCACGCCATCTTCAGACATAAATGGGAGAAAATAAATTCTGGTAAAAAAATACTACAAAAGCAAGAAAAAAACAGCAAACAGTGGGGTAATAGAGCTAACTAGTTTCACATTGATAACCAATGCTTAGTCATAGCTATCACTGAGCATTGGTTATCAATGTGAAACTAGTTAGCTCTATTAACCCACTGTTTGCTGTTTTTTTCTTGCTTTTGTAGTATTTTTTACCAGAATAAAAGGCACCACCTTTTTACCTTTTATTGGAGTGCGGCTGTCCAAAATTTATTTTCTCCCATTTATGCTCTGTGCATTGCCTGCACCCATTGGATTTTGGGCTATTTTATTCACCACTGAGGTACATCATCTGGAGCGGCAGTTCCTTCTTTTTATTGCCATCTTCAGACATCTTTCCTTTTTGTAATTGTGTACACTTGTGTGCAATGTCAAATTTAGGTATCTTATTAGGAAACCTTCTCATTGTTACGTGTAATGACTGTTTAACTACTTGCCGAGCAGAAAATTTAATAAAGCATAGAGTGTGCACAAAGAATATTATAATGGGTAGCCAAAAGCATTACCGTCCCTAAAAATAAGGATATATATATTATCCCAGTAAGGGATGGGGCATGGGACTGTACGAATGCAGTTGGATAGTTCTGAGACCACAGAAACCGTACACCAGAAACAGTTTACAGATAAAAAGATATATTTTAATCTTACATATTATATACATACAAAAATTGAATAAAATCAAATATTGTATTGAGTTTCACCAATAGTTGATTGTTGAGATATTATATACAGTAGAATGTCCAATGGACATTCTACTGTATATAATATCTCAACAATCAACTATTGGTGAAACTCAATACAATATTTGATTTTATTCTATTTTTGTATGTATATAATATGTAAGATTAAAATATATCTTTTTATCTGTAAACTGTTTCTGGTGTACGGTTTCTGTGGTCTCAGAACTATCCAACTGCATTTGTACAGTCCCATGCCCCATCCCTTACTGGGATAATATATATATACTTGCCCAGCAGCCGCCGCAGTTATACAGCGGCAGGTCGGCTCCCCTGCGAGAGAGCCCGTAGCTATACCTCGGCTCTCAAAGCGGCCACTAGGGGCGCATGCGCACCGCCGGAGGCACGCGCATGCCCCCCGCTTGTCCCTGACTCCCGTGCACGTGCCCAGCGGGCACGATCACCGCCGGGCACCCGCGATTGCACATTACAGAGCGAGGACCGGGAGCTGTGTGTGTAAACACACAGTTCCTGGTCCTGTCAGGGGAGAAATGCCTGACCGTCTGTTCATACAATGTATGAACAGCGATCGGTCATTTCCCCTAGTGAGGCCACCCCCCCTACAGTTAGAACACACCCATGGAACATACTTTACCCCTTCCCCGCCCCCTACAGGTTAACCCCTTCCCTGCCAGTGGCATTTTTATAGTAATCCAATGCATTTTTATAGCACTGATCGCTATAAAAATGCCAATGGTCCCAAAAAAGGTGATCAAATACCACCAAAAGAAATCTCTATTTGTAGGAAAAAAAAGACGCCAATTTTGTTTGGGAGCCACGTCGCACGACCGCGCAATTGTCAGTTAAAGCGACGCAGTGCCAAATCGTAAAAAGTGCTCTGGTCTTTGACCAGCAATATGGTCCGGGGGTTAAGTGGTTAAAATTGTACCTACTATCTATTTTATTAAAAGAGAAAAATGGCTAAGGATTAGCTAAGGAAAAAAATGATTACATGCTCACTATCACAGGGCAAAGTATCATTTTTATTGGAATCATGTTTGCTGATTTACAGATATAATCCACAGTATTGTTATTACAAAGTTTAGCAATAAGGAAAGTCATTCTGCTTCTTTCTTAATCACTGATAACTGATATATTTCTTTATTGCAACTACGTGACAATACATTAGGGGACAGAAAATTTGAAGGCAAATGAATACATACTGAATGTTATGGATATATAAAGTATGTAGTGATAATAAAAATAATGTTAAAAACATTCTAAAATGATAATTACCAGCATAGGGATTCCAATCATTTGATGCATCATCTTGATTCACACTGCAAAGAAAACACACAATTGTCATAACAATTATTTTAGTTAATTATAGCATTTTTTCATTAAAACCCTACTGATGTGATCTACTTTATTATGTTAATCTGAATTATACCTCCTAGTTTTCAGGAGTCAGGACCTTGGCACAGTAGTTGTCCCTTACTAGTAAAGAGGCATCAACCCATACATACTGTATACTTACCACATTGTGGATATATACCACCATGTGAAGGGCACTGTTACCTTTTAGAGTGTTACTAAACCCAGGACCCTGCATTCACTATATCTGGTTTTCCACAGTACACAGAAGATGGAAATGCAATTATTTTAGTAAATATAAACCACTAAATAGATTTTATCATCAGCAGTATATAGCAGCCTTGTGACATCTATCGGTGCCTGGTTAAAGCTTGTAGGAGGAGTTTTCATGCTGCACTGGCTGTCCTATCAGGATACAGGACCCCTGACCTTCTGTCTGGACAGTGCTGATTGGTCCTGTGTTGATTACATGCACTCCCCAAGAAAGAAAAAAACTCTCTAGCAATACACACCAAGCTGAGCATGAGCAGCCTGACTCCAGTAACTCTGTCCTATCCAGACATGGGGCATGGCAAAAGGGTGAGGATCTGTGCATAGAGGATCAAACACACTTTAAAAAAATGCATAGTATTAACCCCTTAGGTTCCAAAGTGAGTATTACAAGCATGCTTTACTGCTTATACCAGGGATCTACAAACTACGGCCCTCCAGCTGTTGTGGAACTACACATCCCATAAGGCATTGTAACACCCTGACATTCACAGACATGACTAGGCATGATGGGAATTGTAGTTCCTGAACAACTGGAGGGCCATAGTTTGAAGACCTCTGTCTTATACAAACTGGTTTTACTATTATGGGTTTAGTAACACTTTATGTACATCTCTCTTCAGAGCTGGTTAAACACACATTCAGATATATAGACATATATATGCCTGTCAGATTAAAATGACATTAAAGGTGTTCTTTTCTTTTTTTTAAATAACAAACATATCATACTTACCTGCTCTGTTCAATGTTTTTTCACAGAGCAGCCCACATCCTCTTGTTCACGGGTCCCTCACTGGCACTCCTGGCCCCTCCCACCTACAAATGCCTCCATAGCAAACCTTTTGCAAAGGGGGCACACAAGCAGGCTCATTTGTGAGCCAGGGCTCTGCATGTCCATTCACACTCAGAGCCATGTCTTGGCCCCACCCCCTTTTTTCCCTCATTGACTCACTGGCTGTGATTGACAGCAGCGGAAGCCAATGAGCTCCAGCTGCTGTCTCAGCCAATGAGGAGGGAGAGTCCCCGGAGAGCCAAAGTTCTCATACATATCGCTGGATTCAGATCAGACTCAGGTAAGTATTGTAGGGGGGGGGGGGACTGTTGCGCAGAGAAGGTTTTTTACCTTTACGCATAGAATGCATGAAGGTAAAAAACCTTGAGCCTTTACAACCACTTTAAGTTTATCTCTCTATAGAGTATAACAATTACTTGACCTTTGAAATTCTGCCTTCATTCAGCAAGTTTATTTTGAAGTAATAATCGTGTTGTCAGTTCCTGGGTGTGGCAGGTACCTCCACAAATCCTGTTAATTCCTGATATAATTTGGTTGCAATAATCATTTAAATGGGTTTTACTTAATACTGGCACTTTTTTGGCATTAGACCCTTATTTCCTTTTTTCTGAATTGTTTAAATGTCAATCAACCGTTAATAAACAGCAAGGGAAATGCATGTTTCTCGTATTGTGCTTAAAGAGTCTGAATTATTAAAGAAAGTGAAACATAGTAGGAAGAAAGAAGAAAGCACTATAAAAATAATCATGCTTGTGATGGAAGAGTGTAATGAACGTGTGGATGTACTCACACCCAGTGATTGAGATCCTCTTATATATTTGTTAAAATGTACACTAATGTTTAACATGTTGGATATGTTACTTGAGATGAGATTTCATTACATATTCAAATACAGTAATACTGTTTTTCTGCCACATATTCTGATAAGGTGCATTAAGCAGTGTGCATGCTATGGGTTGAGCCAAGGATAAAAAAAAAAAAAAACAAGAAAGCTGGGATAATTATCATAATATCATATCATAATAATTATCATAATTGCTCACCAAGGTATGAATTCACATGGGCTAAAGAAGCAGCTCTTAAAAACCATACATCATTCTAATAGAGCAAATAAAGGTATGTATCACTGGACCCTCCATGTCCAAGCAGCAGCTTATAAAATGTTGTATGCATACTTGTTATCAAGGTCTGTGCTTCAGTGCATGCACACTATGGTAACCTCTAATGCATGGACTATGGCATTTTTACTTTTAGCATCTTTTACGGTCACCTTAATGGCTCGTGAAGGGAGTGATACCCATGCATAGCAATGACACATTACACGTTTTCTTTACAACTTTATTTAAATCTACGAAAATTACATACCATGTATCTTTATGCACGTCAGTGCCTTGTGATGCAGTGTAGTGCGCTGCCACACGCTGAGCTGTGTAAAAATTTAACATGGCCTTTTTTTTTCAGTGCTGAACTCATAGAACTCAAGGTAAAATGCCATGTCTATGTAATAGGACTGAGATGAGCCCAGTGCAGACTAACATATGGTGTGAATGAACACTGAGGCTGGGTTTACATTTCCGACAGAATACGGCTCGCAGCAGGGGTCCAGTGCATCCCTTTTCTCAGTTTCAAGGAGGAATCAGGGTCCAAAGATGCACAGCGTTCCTGTGCAAGCCGCACCCCAGCTGCAAAGGAGATATTTGAACCGGCTCCATAGAGAGCTGCCACAATCTCCTGTCATGCAAATTAGATGTGGGGAAACATCCCCACATCCAATTTGCAATAGCGTGAACTCAGCCTTAGTGATTTTAGTGTGCATTTGATATGGTCTTGTTCCTGCTTTTTCCTGCAAAATAGCTAACAGATAGCAAATAGCCCTTAAAACATTATATAAAATCTAAACTAAAAAACAAAATATATTGCAACTTTCTAGTCCTTGATTGCGCTGTTAGTTTTCCAAACCTCTCTTGCATCATTTTCCTAGTGATCTTACAAATGACAACCCTCCCTGTCCCTGGATGGTTTTGTTAGTCCACTGAATCTATGGATGGAGCTATGGTTGTCAATTTCTTCTCCGGATATGAACTACAAATATTTTCACATCCCTTCATCTCCATTTCATGTGGGGCAGGGAAATTTTACAGAGGATAACTAGGAAGAAAGATGTTCTTCTGTGCCACTCATGAAAAGTGAGGCCCCGTACACACGACCGAGTTTCTCGGCAGAATTCAGCCAGAAACTCGATCGGAGCCGTATTCTGCCAAAAAACTCGGTCGTGTGTACACTTTTCAGCGAGGAAGCCGACGAGGAACTCGTCGGGCCAAATAGAGAACATGTTCTCTATTTCCTCGTTGTTCAATGAGGAAAGTTGGCCCGCCGAGATCCTCGGCGGCTTCAACACTGAACTCGACGAGGAACTCGATGTGTTTGGCACGTCGAGTTCCTCGGACGTGTGTACGGGGCCTGACAAGAACATGGGAATTCTGGTAAGATCAACAGGTATTTTCTGTATTTGCTGAAAATGTTCTTAGCTTGAAAAAAGGCAGCCGCCACCTCTAAGGACTGCAATCTGCAACATGTTTCATTTTTGTTCTTGGTTTTAATTGTTCTTTAGTGTTATTGCTAGTGAATTTTCTGTGTGCCCACATGCATGGAGGGTTTTTATGACAAATGCTGTGAGATTACAATTGGGTTGGTCAGCCCATTAAACCACTTCAGCCCCCGGAGGATTTGGCTGCCAAATGACCAGGCCACTTTTTGCGATTCGGCACTGCGTCGCTTTAACTGAGAATTACGCGCTCGTGCAATGTGGCTCCCAACAAAAATGTCATCCTTTTTTTTCCACAAATAGAGCTTTCTTTTGGTGGTATTTGATCAGCTCTGTGGTTTTTATTATTTGTGCTATAAACAAAAAAAGAGCGACAACTTGGAAAAAAAGCAATATGTTTTACTTTTTGCTAAAATAAATATCCCCCAAAAATATATAAAAAAAAATGTTTTCCACAGTTTAGGCCGATATGTTTTCTTCTACATATTTTTGGGGGAAAAAATCGCAATAGGTGTATATTGATTGGTTTGTGCAAAAGTTACAGCGTCTACAAAAAAGGGGATGGTTTTATGGCATTTTTATTATTATTATTTTTTTTTACTAGTAATGGCGGCGATCTGTGATTTTTGTTGTGACTGCGATATTGAGGTGGACACATCAGACACTTTTGACGCTATTTTGCGACCATTGTCAATCTATACAGCGATCAGTGTTATAAAAATGCACAGATTACTGTGTAAATGACACTGGCAGGGAAGGGGTTAACCAATAGGGAGCAAGGAAGGGGTTAAGTGTGTCCTAGGGAGTGATTCTAACTGTGTGGGGGCTGGGCTTACTGTGACACGACACTGATCGCTGCTCCCGATGACAGGGAGCAGACGATCGGTGTCCTGTTACTAAGCAGAACAGGGAGATGTCTTATTTACAACGGCATCCCCCCATTTTGCCGCTCCGTGACACAATCGTGGGACACCGGTGGACATCAAGTCCGCGGGTCCCGAGGGCACAGTCACGGAGCTTGCGGCAGGCGTGCGACGCTGGCGGCGTGCACGCACCCGCTAGGCAGCAGATTCGAATCAACGTACCTGTGCGTTGCTTTGCCTGCCGTGCCATTCTACCAACGTATATCTATGTGAGGCAGACAGCAAGTGGTTAAATGCACACTATAATCATAAGAGCTATGTGTGTATAGATTAGTAAGGCTTTTATATGTATCATATAGTGTGAACACTGGTGTGAGGTGTGTGAAAAGCCTCCCAACAAAAACAATGATTTAATCGTCAATGAATGTCCTGTTGAACAATTAGTATCATTATACCTTGAAAAACTGGAAGGAGGTAGAGCATGTTTTGTCCAGAAAAAAATAACTCTTTACCCATTCCCCTAGCATTTTTTTTTTATGTATATATACTGTCTAAGGCACATGCACAGTGAGGTGTAGACTCATTGCTCACTTTTGTCATGTAAGGTGCTGAGAATGGAGCTGGGTGCTGGGATGATTTTGGGACATTTCTCGGGACAGAAGAAACAGCCAACAGATTGGCAACAAGTATTGGGGAACTGTCAATGAGGAAGAGAGATGTGTTGTGCAAGCTTGCAAATTATGGCAAGAGTTGTTGATATGCCTTGCTACAGTTCTGCTTAATGTTTGTATCCACTTTTCCCAGTACATAAAAAATATCAGTAGTGGTTTGAGTATGACTATAGTTCTTTCATTCTAATAAAATCTATGAAGAATAAAATATGAAACTTTTCGATTACCCTTTATGTTGACAAAGATTGCATATTTGTGGAACAAAGCGTTGTTAGCCAAGCCAGCTAAATTGCTTATAGTTTGACTTGATAATTAAAGCAATGTAATCACTTGTCTAGCTGCCAGTACACCTCAAACGTCATCTGCGGGATATGATTAATAATTTGCTCAACTCTGTTATAAGCACAGGGAATGCAAGAGGGCAATGTTTATGACAACTGTTGTGGACTTTGGCTAGAAGTGTGACTATTTAGTATACTGAATGACATGACAGTCCACAATATTGCTTTTATAGCATGGTAAAATGGTAACATGGTAAAATAGCTTTATCCTTGGAGAAAAGCAATAACTTAATGTTTAAAGAAATATTTTACCTTGGTTAATCCAGTTTCGAGTGGGCCACTTTCTAACACTTCAACATAATAAAAGCACTTCATTGATTGAAAAAAGCCATTTTGGGAAACAAAATAAATACACACTGTTAGGGCCAAATTCCCAAAAACGTAGCCTAACTTAACTTTCAGCAGTTAAGTTACACAGGCGTTAAATTTCTACCTAAGTGCCCGATCTTCAAAGCACTTACCTAGAAATTACACGCCGTGTAACTTAAGTGCCTCCGTCATCTACCACTTTCCCACCTTATCTTACTGTTTCTGACCCTCCACTTCCATTCTGTGCTGTAGCCGTCTTTCGACTATGGCCCGGCCGGTATGTGGTTCACCATGGAGGTTCACTATCACATGTGGGCATAAACACAGGGCAGGTTGCATGCAAATGCAGCCTGCATACTGTAGGAAAGTCCACTCGTACAGACTAACATCAACCCATCAAAGCATATATGCTTGTGTCAAGGCTGAGGACTAGGAAGTACGGAGGCAGAATGTGGTGATATTTTCAGGAAGCTATGTACAGCACCCTGCAAGCCCCTCCCACCAGCCACAGTCAGTCTGCAAATCATAGAGAAGTACAAAGGCTTAGTGATAACATTGCTGTATCTAAAATAAGGTATGTAAGATATGTAAAAAAACAGAAAGGTTTTCCCTAAAAAATGTAATTAGCATCTGGTACAACACTTTCATACTAATACATAAAGAGCATCTAGGTATACTATTTACTCCATCCAGCATGTGGTGCCTTGCTGCTGTGTGGATGGAGTGGAGGCTTATAGGAACATTGGCCCGATTCACATACATCGTGCATATTTATGCCGCCGTAGCGTATCTAATATACGCTACGCCGACGCAGCGCAGAGAGGCAAGCACTGGATTCACAAAGCACTTGCTCCCACTCGCTCTTAAAGATACGCTGGGTTTCCTCTGCGTAGGTGGAAGTGGGCGTGAGCCATGCTAATGAGGCGTGACCCCATGCAAATGATGAGCCAAGCGTCATAGAAGTACTTAAAACGAACAACGCATGCGCCGTCCCGTTGACGCATCCCAGTGCGCATGCTCAGAATCACGTCGGAACTAATCCCTAAGATACGACGGATCACTGCCTACGACGTGAACATAACCTACAGTACGCCCAGCCCTATTCACGTACTACGTAAAATACGACGGCTGTGTTCCCTGGTCCATACCTTAGCATAAGTTGTGCCTCATATATGGGGAATAACTTTATGCCGGATGTACGACTTACGCAAACCGCATATATTATGCGCCGGGCGCAAGTACGTTCGTGAATCAGCGTATCTCCCTCATTTGCATATGAAAATCAATGGGAGCGGCAAATGCACCCAGCGTAAATATGCGCCCACGATACGACGGCGTAGGCAAGTTACGTTGGTCGTAGGAAGCCTATTTTTAGGCGTATCTCAGATTGTGGGCACGGCGCACAGATACGACAGCGCATAGTCACACTTACGCGGCGTATCTCGAGATACGTTGGCGTAAGTGCTTTGTGAATCCGGGCCATTGTTCTTCTGTAGACTCTATAGTATTCAAAGGGACAACAGCTGTCCGACTGGATGCTACAATCCTTGGTGACCTTCAGCAGGAATTTAATGTAGGGCATCCCTTTTAAATAGGGGTCCCTGATGGGGTTTGGCATGCTTTTTGATGAGGAAACTGGATCCTCACATGTTATGGAGAGAGAAAGGCCTAGGGAAAGGTTCCTGCAATTTAAGGGACAGAATAGGGACATTGCTGTATTCCTCTGATATTGTGTATAAAATAGATATCCCATACGCTCTAGATAATTTAAAGTTAGTAAAACACAATATACCAAATGCTTCTACTTCTAAGGCCTCGTGCACATGACCGTTTTCCTCGATAGAATCCATCAAGAAACTTGGTGGGAGAGCTTTTTTGCCGAGGAAAACGGTCATGTGTACGTTTTTCATCGAGGAAACTGTCGAGGAACTCGACGAGGAAAAAAGAGAACAAGTTCTCTTTTTCCTTGACAAGAGTCTCAAATTCCTCGTTGTATTCCTCGTTGGGCTGGTTTTCGATGAGAAACGCGAGCGTGTGTATGCTAAGAAACCCACGCATGCTCAGAATAAAGTATGAGATGGGAGCGCACCTTCGGTAAAACTAGCGTTTGTAATGGAGATAACACATTTTTCACACTGTAACAGACTGAAAAGTGCAAATCGTCTCTTACCAAACTTTTACTTAACACGCAGTAACATGAGATTAGCAAAAGCAGCCCCAAGGGTTGTGCCAGTGGAATCGAACTTCCCCTGCCATTGTATGTGTTGTACGTCACTGCGTTTGAGAACAAGGAGATTTTGTCTTGACCGCGTGTACGCAAAGCAATCTTGTCGAGTTCCTCGACAAGCCTAACAAGGAACTCGTCGAGGAAAACGATGTGTCTTTTCCGACCAGTTCCTCAGTCGTGTGTACGGGGCCTAAAAGTACTACTTCTAAAATTATTCAATTTCAAAAAGAGTGAAATACAAACATGTGTGAATCCACAGTAGTGCAATGTTGTCACCAAATCAATTCAGTGCTCCATACAAAATAATAAAACATAGTGCAAAAAATCAAGAAAGAAGTCCAATTAAAGTCCTCTTTAATAAATGATAGTTCCATGCAAAAATATTGAATCCCAGTGATGTCATGTTAAGATAAATCACCAAAAAGATCCTCCACCACTGTGTGACACATCCGACCCACTCCCATCAGATGGTAACCAAATCATGTTGCCAATACGCAAAAAGGAGTCAGCTGTTAGAAATTTCCTTAGTAAGCCAATCATCTTCGTCACCCCTCTTGCACTAGAGGTACAAATTTGTGGGTATACCTCTCCAACCAATTGACCACTAAATGTATTGAGAGTCAGCACCCCTCCAGCAGATTCTGACTTAGTAAAGTAGGCCCCTTTTGAACCAATGCCTTACCGTGTAACTAAGAGATTTACTGCTGCATTCCAGGGCTGTGAGTCAAGCTGTTACAAGTATGTGATTCCCTATGAGACTTATGATGCAACCCTTGCTATAAATGCCTGGACTGTTGCCCTGTCTAATTCTTTGCTGTATTTGAGAGGAGTATTAGTCATTGCCAGTGTTACCTCAACTATTACTGCAATTGTTAAAAAGTTCTCCTGTAATGCTGTAATACACTATTTCTATTTCTATTCCTATAAATACAAGAACTGTTATTTTCAAATAGTCTCTGTGTGAGTGCTCCCTCACAATTGGCTACCACAGCCCTTGGCCTCACCCCAAGGAGAAAATTCTTGCAATAGATAAATATTCAAATGTAAACATTTTCAGACTACATTTGCAAACATATCTTAAATGTGTTTTATAAATCTTTCTATGTTTCAGAAATTTATCTCAGTAAAACATTCAATGCTTAGAATAAGGCATATCAAAATATAGGCTAAAAACATTTGTTGCCGTTCCTTATGTGTCCCTTAAAGTACCGTATGACAAATGTTCGATGTGAGCTTTTGGTTGGATATGCGTAGATGGTGCGTAGGCTCCATCTGACATTTGCTGTCGGAATTTCCATCAACAAATGTTTGAGAGCTGGTTCTCAATTTTTTCGACAACAAAAGTTCTTGTCGGAAATTCCGATTGTCTGTAGCCAATTCCGACGCATAAAAATTCTATGCATGCTCGGAATCAATTTGACGCATGCTCAGAATCATTGAACTTAATTTTTCTTGGCTCGTCGGAGTGTTGTACGTGACCGCGTTCTTACACCGTGTGTATGCAAGACAAGTTTTATGCCAACATTCCGTCAGAAAAAAATCCACGGTTTTGCTGTCAGAATGTCTGATCGTGTGTATGTGGCATAAGAATGAATTTTTAACACTTGAGATTTTAATTTTATCACTTTCAGAGTTGTTTGAAGGAGTGGAATTTGAGCCTAAAATCCCTGCATTGTTCACGTCTAGAGAATAACAAATGCTATCTGTCATGTGGAAGAAAATTATTGGTCCTGTACTACAAAAATATAAGTTTAGCTGTTTTACAGTCATGTTTATCTCAGTAGTGTCATTGCACTAGACAGTCAGTGATGTTAGTTAATAGGTGAAGTACCCTTGGGTCCTAACCATTGCATCTCTTCCTTGTGGGGTTGGGGTGTAGTTACATACTTACTCAGTTAGTCAGGTTGAATGAAGACACAAGTCCCTCTAGTTCAACCAACAGAAAAAAACACACATGTACAAATGGAAAACATCCATATACACAATCCTATACCCACAGTTGATCCAGAGGAAGGCAAGAAAGTTAAGCACAAAAACATGGATGAGCGAGTTTGGGATGGAGGAACTTGACTGGGCTGCATAGAGTCCTGACATCAACCCAAGAGAACACCTTTGGGATGAATTAGAGTGGAGACTGCGAGCCAAGCCTTCTCATCCACATCAATGCCTGACCTCACAAATGTGCTTCTGGGAGAATGGTCAAAAATTCCCAGAGCCACACTCATAAACCCTGTGGACAGGCTTCCCAGAACAGTAGAAGCTGTTATAGCTGCAAAAAGTGGCTGTAAAGGGTGGTCTGCAGATCTTGTAAGTTTGCCCACTTACAAAAAAATGAAGGGTCTATAATTGTTAACATAGGTGTATTTTAAATGGTAGAGACAGAATATCAATCAAAAATACAGAAAAACACAATACAAATGTCATAAATTGAGTTGCAGTTCAGTGAAGCCTCGTACACACGACCGAGGAACTCGACGGGCAAAACACATGGTTATCCTCGTCAAGTTCCTTGTTAGGCTTTCGAGGAACTCGACAAGGCAAGTTTCTCCATTCCCGTAGAGGAAAAATAAGACATGCTCTCTTTTTGGCTCGACGGGATCCTCTACAGTTTTCTCGTCGAAAAATGTACACACAACCGGTTTACTCGGCAAAAAAAAAATCCCAGCAAGTTTCTTGCTGGTTTTTGACGAGAAACTGTGTGTACGAGGCCTGAGTGAAATAAATATTTGATCTCCCTACCAACCAATAATAATTCTGACTCCAACAGACTGGCTACAGTATGTGCTCATGTGGTACACAGATTAGTCTGGTCAATTTAAGAAGGTGCTCCTAACAACAATAAGACCATCAACAAAAAGCTTGGTGAAAAGAAGACGACTGTTGGAGTGATTATTCGCAAATGGAAGAAATACAAATTAACCATCAATCTCCCTCTGTCTGGAGCTCAATTCAAGATTTCACCTCATGGAGTAAGGATGATCATGAGAAAAGTGAGGGATCACCCAGAACTACACAAGAAGAGCATGTGAATGATCTCAGGGCAGGTGGGAGCACAGTCACCAAACAAACACCAAAAACAAGGCACATGTACAGGCCGTCTGAAGTTTGCCATTAAACATCTGCTTGATTCAGAGAAGGATTAGGAGAAAGAAAAAAAAAATGCTTTTTGACATTAACTTGCCGTGTTTGGAGGAAGAAAAATGCTGACTATGCCCCTAAGAACACCATCAGGTGTTTGTATATATCCGTGGAAGTGTTGTAACAGCTGATGCACGCTGTTACAACACTTCCACGGATATATACAAACGCCTGATTTGTTTGAATCAAATGTGAGTACCCAGTGGTTTTTTTTAATAAACATCGGTTTTTTAAACGGTATCACACTATTTGGGCATCCTTTCTTCCTTCTTTTGAGTGGCTTCTGGATAAAAAGGCCATATACAGGGGAACAAGCAAACATTTGCCAGAGCGCAGCACAGGGCGTACACTGTGGATGCCTGCTACCCCAGGAGGGGATTTTAATCTGGTGATTTTAATCTGGTGAGTGCGGGAAACACCTGAGCACAGAGGAAGGGTGCACAGAGTGAATCACCTGAAATTCTATTAAGAGTGGCATGCAGCACCTTTTGCACGGATTAATCAGCACTTTATAATACAGCAATATATCTTTAGAAAATTAATTATTCAGCACGTTAATCACTTTATGGACTTTATGCAATATCACATGGACTCTATGCATGTATTGAGCATTACCAGATCTATATGTGACACATTTATTTACTAATATATATTTTTTATTTTCATTTGTATATATTTTTTTACTTAATGTAATCTAAGAAGTACTTACATATTTCACTTAATATTTCACTTTATTAGCATCAGCACAATTATGGTATAATCTACACAGCAGGCGCCACCACCTACCAACCCCCTTTTTCTCATATTTATATTCCACTCCGGTGGGATACTTTTTGTAGGGGCAGCCACTGTAACAGATATTCTTTTATACTTATTTGCATTTATTTGCATTCATTTCATTGTCCTCCCTGCAAAACCTATATACATATATTTTTTCCATACTACCTTTTCACAGAGTGGCCTTGCCCGTCTCCAGACCTTAATCCTATAGAAAATGTATGGAGGGAGCTGAAACTTGGAATTTCCAAGCAACAGACAAAAAACATTAACTACTTGCCTACCGCACCGTGTCATATGACGACGAAAAGATAAGGCTTTCTTTCTGGGAAGACGTCATATGACGTCTTCTCCTTCCCAAGCCACTAGGGGGCCCACGCGCCGCGTCACTGGGGACCCGATGTCCCGGTGTCCGCGATGTCCGCCGGGCACCCGCGATTGCCCAGTAACTGAGCAGGATCGTGGATCTGTGTGTGTAAACACACAGATCCATGTCCTGTCAGGGAAAGGAGACCGATGGTGTGTCCCTTGTACATAGGGACACCGTCCTGGTGGCCGCGATGTCCGCAGGGCACCCGCGATTGCCCAGCAACTGAGCAGGATCGTGGATCTGTGTGTGTAAACACACAGATCCATGTCCTGTCAGGGAAAGGAGACAGATGGTGTGTCCCTTGTACATAGGGACACCGATCGGTCACCTCCCCCAGTGAGTCCCCTCCCCCCACAGTAAGAATCACTCCCTAGGGAACACATTAACCCCTTGATCGCCCCCTAGTGTTAACCCCTTCCCTGCCAGTCACATTTACACAGTAATCGATGCATTTTTATAGCACTAATCACTGTATAAATGTGAATGGTACCAAAAATGTGTCAAAAGTGTCCGATATGTCCGCGGCAATATCGCAGTCATGATAAAAATCACAGATCGCCTCCATTACTAGTAAAAAAAATAACAATAAAAATGCTATAAATCTATCCCCTATTTTGTAGACGATATAACTTTTGCACAAACCAATCAATATACGCTTATTGTGATTGTTTTACCAAAAATATGTAGAAGAATACGTATCGGCCTAACTTTTTTATATTTTTTGGGGGGATTTTTATTATAGCAAAAAGTAAAAAATATTGTTTTTTTTTTCAAAATTGACGCTCTATTTTTGTTTATAACCCAAAAAAAATAAAAACCGCAGATGTGATCAAATACCACCAAAAGAAAGCTCTATTTGTGGGGAAAAAAAATATAAAAATGTCATATGAGTAAAGCTTAATAATGGCTTGGGCAGGAAGGGGGTGAAAGTGCCCGGTATTGAGGTGGTTAAAGTGATTGTAAAGTTTTGTTTTAATTTAAAAAAAAATACAGACATGTTATACTTACCTACTTTGTGCAGTTATTTTTGCACAGAGCAGCCTGGAAACTCCTCTTCTCGTGGCCTTCTTTGCTGCTCCTAGCCCATCCCTCCTATCAAGTGCCCCCACAGCCAGCAGCTTTCTATGGGGTCACCCGAGCTGAGTCAGAGCTCCGTGTATCCATTCAGACACGGAGCCCGATCTGCCCCTGCCCACGCCCCTCTCTCCCCTGATTGGCTGACTGACAACCAATGTATAAGGTGTATAAAAGGGTAGTGTAGAGAGATCCAAATGTAATCAGAAAATCTCCAAGATCCGAAAAAGACCCACTGAGCCTATGATATCAACCATGGGGGGGGGGGGCACCACAGGTACACAAAAAAAAAACGAAAACCAGATCTGAAAGATCCAGGCAGAGCCTTCATTCTGGGGTAAACCAGTAAGGTATATAGCAACCAACAGCAATATATGTAGTCTTGGCCAGGTGTATGGAAGTTATATCCAAATACTATTTATATTAGTAGCCAACCAATCAGACAATAAAGTCTGTGAAACAGTAAGCACATGGATGCCTGAAAGACGCAGTGTGCCCCGGGGTAATAGCCTGTGTATAGCTGATTACATTTGGATTACATTTGGATCTCTCTACACTACCCTTTTATACACCTTTTCGAAATGCTTTGAGATAATAAAATATATCTTTACATTGTTAAATCTCTTCTGCTCGTCCTGAGGAAGCCCAATGTCAAAACGCGTAGATGATGTACAGAGGATATTGTCCATTTATACTATATATCTTATATGGTTTTACTATCTTTATTGCTTTTTGTAAAAATTTCTAATTTTGTAATAAAGTTTATACTTTTTATATATTCCGTCTTGCCTCCAAAATTTGACTATCAATTGCCATCTCTTTGAGTAATTGCCCCTTTTTTTGTCTTCTAAATTTACGGATGTGGCAAATGTGAGTGCTCCACCCTTTCCCCCTTTTTTCGTTTTTTGATCTTTGATTGACAGTCGTGGGAGCCAATGGCGCTGCTGCTGTATCTCAGCCAATAAGGAGAAGTGTCCTGGATGGCTTAGACATTCGTAGACATCGCTGGAGAGATATGGGGCTTAGGTAAGTAATTAGGGGGTTACTGGGGAGGCTGCTACACACAAAAAGTTTTTTTATCTTAACGTATAGAATACATTAAAGTATAAAAAAAACTTCTGCCTTTACAATTCCTTACAAGGAATAAGAGAAGATCTAAGTGGACCAAAATCCCTCTTGAGATGTTTGCAAACCTGGTAGACAAGTACAAGAAGCGTCTTACCTCTGTGTTTGCCAACAAGGATTTCTCAACCAAGTACTAAGTCATGTTTTGTTAGGGGGATCAAATACGTATTTTACTCACTGAACTGCAACTCAATTTATAACATTTGTATCGTGTGTTTTTTCTGTATTGTTGGTTGATATTCTGTCTCTATCATTTAAAATACATCTATGATAAAAAAAAAATGATAAACCCTTCATTTCTTTGTAAGTGGGAAAACGTACAAATAATTATTTTCCCCACTCTATATATACTTTATAATTTAGATATATATTTAGACAATATTTATGTGGTCTATCTAATGGCCATTAAGGGTAACAATTATTATACAGATAACAAGTACCCCCGCATTACCAAACTTAAGGCTTGGTTCACACTGCCGTGACCTGAAAGTTGTGTGACTTACCGGGCAACTTTGCCAGGCGACTTCCTGGAGATTTGCTAGCGACTTGAGTATGACTTGATACGATCTTGAAGTGATTTTGAGCCTAGGTTCACACTTGTGCGATGTGGGAACCAGAGCAATTACAGCGCTGGTTCCCGCATCCTATCTCCCTCGCAGGCAGTTCACACTACCCTCTGGGAACCGCTGCGGGTGTCAATACATTGGTAATGACACCCCCAGATCGGTTCACAGATCGCAGTGCAAACTGTGAACTCGCACAGGAATCAGATTGCATAGGTGAGAACACCCATGCATTACGATTTCCGTGCGGGGGGAAAAAAGCCCCTGCACCTTTTTTGTGTGAATTCAATGTGAGTTTAGCCATACAACTGTATGGCTGAACTCGCATTGCACAGACATTGCATGCAATCTGCCCCGCAGTGCAGGTGCGAATCACATGCGATGTCTATGTTCGCACAAATGCCTGGGTAATCTTCCTGTAATGTCAGATCCAATCACAACAATATACAGTGTATGAGGATCCGACTTGGAGGCAAAGTCCATTAAAGTCTATGGGCACAAGTTTGGATTTGGATTTGGACACGTCATCGCCAAAGGATTTCGGCGCGGATTTCAATGCGATGGTGTGTACACACCATCGCATGAAAATCCGCCGAAATCCACGAGAGGATTTATCCGCGGAAACGGTCCGCTGGACCGTATTCGCGGATAAATTCTATCGTGTGTATGGGGCCTAAGTGTTTCTTGTTTTTTGCAATGCACCATATGCATCCACTTCAGTTATGTTTACTTTAAAGTTTACGTTAAAAAAGAATAAAAACGTTATGAAATTCATAAGTGTGAATTTATAGATCTGTAAATGCCATGGATTTTTCTCATGCAGTAAAAATTTACTGAGTTAACTTAGGACAAATGCAAACCCCCAACAACAACTGCATCTATGAGTATGGATTATTAAAAGTTCACTCCAGCCAAACTTGGTTTGGTAGGTTCAGGAGAATAAGTCGCATAATGTTTTTTCTGTATCCGCAGTTGCTTCCAGGTCTGAAAGCACTCCATTACAATGAAAATGTGATATTAAAATGTAATCTATTTTATATTATACAATGAAAGCAACATGGTGTGGATACAGAGCCACTGCTGACGGGAGGCCTTACTGCTTAAATCATTAAACAGGAATCAATTGAGGACTCAGCGCAACATACTTTGTAAAACTTAAATAAAGTATAACAATAAAATAAATTTACCAAACAAAACACACATTTCCAAAAGCTCCCTATTACTGATAGTACTACACTATCATTGTACCTGCATAGTGAATATTTATTAAAGCCCCTTACAGCAACTGAGAAACAAAGATAAATCACTGGTTTAAATAGTATTAGGGCTGGGAGGTCTTACTGCTGAAATCACTAAACGGGAACCAATAAATCAATAGAGGACTCAGCTGAACATCCTCTATGTAAAACCTAAATAAACATTCAGTTGACATGCAAATAAAATGAATAATGCAAATAATGCTGTAAACTGAAGCATAAGGTGGTCTTTTTCAGCTACCAGATAAACTACCAAACATTACTTATCACAATTCTGATTACAAACTGTAAACTGTTTTTTTTTTCTACAGAACCGTACAAGGCAGTAAATAATGGGAAATCTTTTGTACGGGACACAGAAGGCAACAGAAAAAGAAAAGACATACTAGAAATAATAGCAAATTAAATGTATCTACTTACCATCTAACTTGAAGAATAAATACATTAACCAAACAGAACACACATTTCCAAAAACTCCCCATTTCTGATAGTACTAGACTATCATTCCGCCTGCATAGTGGATGTTTATTGATGCCGCTTACAGCAACTAAGAAACAAAGATAAGATAGTCACTGGTTTAAATAGTATTAAGGCTGGGAGTGGGTGGTCATAAAACATTTATGTAAGGTGGACATAATTTGTGATTCACCTAGTGGAATGCCTATCTATGTGTTTGCAATACTTTGGTTCTCATGGTGACACTGTATACATGTATTGGGTTTTTATGTAAAGGTTATGTGAATAATTATTGATCTTTACTTTAAAGCTTTATTTTGTAATATTTGGCAGTAGCAGCCATATATATACCTTGTGTCAGGTGGCATTAAACTGCTCTGAAAAACACTTATATTATGGACCAAAATGCAGGTAAAGGACCCGGGTTGTTGCCCAGGTTATCCTACTGTACATATATACAATATACATTAGCATCTACACTCTTAAGCCCTGTACACACGATCGGTGTGTGGGCCCCATCGCTTTTTTTCCCAATGGTGAAAAAAAAAGAACCTGTTTGAAATTTTTCTTATGGTTAAACAACCGATAGAAAAAAATGATCGTCTGTGGGGAAATCCATCGGCCAAAAATCCACGCATTCTCAGAATCAAGTCCATGCATGCATGCTGGGAAGCATTAAACTTGATTTTTCTCAGCACGTCGTTGTGTTTTACGTCACCGCATTGGACACGATCTGACTTCATCGGATATCTGATGAAAAAGCCATCGGTCCGTTTTCATCAGACGAACCGATCGTGTGTACAGGGCATTAGAATTCAATTTGAAGGAGAGTAATTAGTAAGGCTGTATACATACAAACAAAAACTTTTCTCAGGTAACATTGTTTCTGCAATTTTTTTTTAAATCCTCTTTGTGAGATATACTGCCTACTTCTCTTTCTTCTTTTCTTCTTTAAAGAGGACCTCACATGAAAATTTAAAATCAGTTTTAATGTTTAATATATTTTTATTAACAATTTTTCACGTAAAGCAATAGGGGTACAGAATAAAGAAAAAAGGGGGGTTAGGGGGGTAGTGGTGGATGGGTACCACCGTATAAATGTTAAACATAGTTAGGTCGTATAAATGTAGATAACATTATGTGAAAGTTGCATATCCTAAGTATTTAGTGTATCCAACCAATTGGATATATAAGATTGTATATAACACAGGGGTAGGGAGGGATGGGGGGAAGGGGAGGATAAGGGGATATAGATATACAGTTGGTGTAGTTGATACCTGTCATGAACCTTGGAATACTGAAGTATTTCTCCTTTGATTCTATTACACAGTGGTGGGTCTTCCGCCCTGTCTTAAATCTAACCCCTCCAGACGGCTATGTGGTCTGGAAGGAATGCATTGTTCTTTGTTTGACCATTTGTTTATGTACTTAAATTACCCCCCATAGGGCTTCTCTGTGTCATTACACATATCAGTCCTCCTATTCAAGCTATCGGACCAATCCCTGCTGACCCTATTTCAAGTCCTCATTTGAATGACCAAGAGGACCTAAGGGAGGACTAGAGCGTACTTTACAATTGACCAATAGGAAAATGGTTGTTTGGGCGGCATGTTCAAACTGCTATGTATAAAAGTGTGATGTGTGCATCCAATAAAGTAGATTCCTGTTTGAACACACATACAGCCTGCCTGGTGTTTGTTCTGAGCTATCACAACTGGATTCGAACGGCACATAGCTGTAGTTCGAATCGTGGAGCATCAGATGACCGAACCATCAGACATTGCGATCTGCAATCTGATTCAGTAGCAGCAGAGGAGTATCGGAAAAGTGGAACTGAGTGAGCAGTGGCTCGTTACAATACCTTACATTCTCATTATGGGTGAGATAGGGTGCTCAGAGGGTCGCTCACTGGGGCGTGGTCATCTACTCAGCCGGTCCACTTACTCCAGTGATGTTCCGCCCATGGGCACCAAAGGCATCTCTCAGCTCAACCTCTAGTAATTCTGTTCAATAGTCTATCTGAGCTTGAATAATGCACCCAGATATACCAAAGTTTGAGGTGTTTATCCCAGGTGTCCCCCTCTAAAATCAGTTTTAATGATAGACCCCCACCCCCAAATAAAAGAAAAAAATAAAACTTTTTGTTTTTGGTGGAAGTGAAGGGGTTGTCATTAAAGCAGATCTTGCAATTTCATGAAAGTCCACTTTAAATAAGCTTTCCATATGATTTTATTTTAACTTTTCATTTTGGCTATACACTTTAACCACTTCCCGCCCGCATGGCGGGTTTTTACGGCCACATTGTGGCTCTGAATTGCCGGGAGGCCTTCTATATACGGCCTCCAGGCCACTGGGGGGCGCGTGAGCGGCGCCGGTGGCGCGCGTGCATGCCCGCCGCGTCAGTCAGGTGCCGATGCGCATGCCTGGTGGCCGCGATGTCCGCCAGGCACCCGCGATCGGCGGTCACGGAGACAGGGACGTGGAGCTCTGTGTGTAAACACAGAGCTCCACGTCCTGTCAGGGAGAGGAGACTGATGGTGTGTCCCTTGTACATAGGGACAACCATCGGTCACCTCCCCCAGTCACCCCCCTCCCCCCACAGTAAGAATCACAAATTAGGGAATACATTAACCCCTTCCTCACCCCCCAGTGTTAACCCCTTCCCTGCCAGCCACATTAATACAGTAATCAGTGTATATTTATATCATTGTTCGCTGTATAAATGTGAATGGTCCCAAAAATGTGTCAAAAGTGTCCCATGTGTCCGCCGCAATATCGCAGTCCCGACAAAAATCGCAGATCGCTGCCATTACTAGTACAAAAAAAATGTCATAATTCTATCCCCTATTTTGTATACGCTATAACGTTTGCGCAAACCAATCACTATACGCTTATTGCGATTTTTATTTTTACCAAAATGATGTAGAAGAATAAGTATCGGACTAAACTGAGAAAACATTTTCTATTTTTTTTAATTTTTTTTTTGTTTATAGCACAAAAAATAAAAACCGCAGTTTTCAAATACAACTAAAAGAAAGCTCTATTTGTGGGGGGAAAAAAGACGCCAATTTTGTTTGGGAGCCACGTCACACGACCGCGCAATTGTCATTCAAAGCGTGACAGTGCTGAAAGCTGAAATTTCACCTGGGCAGGAAGGGGGTATATGTGCCCAGTAAGCAAGTGGTTAAGTATTGTGATTGTTTATGTCAATTAGGTTTATGATTTTGGTTAACTACATTAGCGTGGAACGGGCTTTAAAAATTATTGAATTTTAGGAATGATTTCTCTGTAATTACAAGTTTATTTTATATGAAGGATTTTTCACACAATGAACATATTATCATAATCTGTTTATTGCATTTATTGTTTTTTTTATGTTTATAGATATTTCACTTACTGATTTTTATAGTTGTACATAAGTGTGTTTAAGTATTTATATTTAGTGCATTTATAAATGTATAAATATTAATTTTATCTAGTCTGAATTGATTTTTTCTTTACTTAGTAGGTGTATTAACTTCATAATATTTTAAATATAGTAACAGACCAAATTTCAATAGGGACTGAGTTGATTACAGTGTACAATTGCTTACCAACATATATAGGTATTTTAAAGTAATTATGTGGTCATTTATAAAAAATTTGAGTTTTGACAGATTTTGGTGCAAATATGTTTGTATCATTATTTTCTCTGATGCATCCCTGCAATATTAAGAGTAGTAAATCTATTTTTATTATAACTGTTGATGAAACTGTTCTACATTTATGAATGTCTATGCATCAACCACATTCCCCCCCCCCCCCCGGAAAATTTACCCCCTTCATGACCAGGCCATTTTTTGCGAAACTGCACCGTATTATTTTAACTGACAATTGCGCGGTCGTGTGACACTGCACCCACATAAAATGTATGTACTTTTTTTCTCACAAAAAGGGCTTTCTTTTGGTGGTATTTGATGGTATTTGATCACCTCTGCAGTTTTTATTTTTTGCGCTAAAAAACAAAAAACCTGACAATTTTGAAAAAAACAACAATATTTTTTACTTTCTGCTATAAAACACATCCAATAAAAAAAATGTAAAACATCTAACTTCTTCATCAATAATATGTATTCTGTGACATATTTTTGGTAAAAAAAAATCCCAACGGGCATATATTACATAGTAGGTGAGGCTGGAAAAAGTCAGTCAAGTCTTGGAAATATCAGTTTGTAAATGGATAAAAAACTGGCTAAAAGACAGAATTCAGAGAGTAGTGGTTAATGATTCTTACTCTGAATGGTCTAAGGTTATCGGTGGTGTACCCCAAGATTCAGTGTTGGGACCCTTACTTTTTAAAATCTTTATAAATGATATTGGGTCTGGGATCAAAAGAAAAATGTCTGTCTTTGCACCAATGACACCAAGCTATGCAGTGGAATAACGTCCTTATAGGATATCGCCAATTTACAGAGAAGGGCAACCAAACTGATAAGAGGCATGGAGGAGCTCAGCTATGAGGAAAGATTAGAGGAACTGAATTTATTCTCTCTTGAGAAGAGAAGAATAAGGGGGGATATGATCAACATGTACAAATATATAAGGGGTCCATATAGTGAACTTGGTGTTGAGTTATTCACTTTACGTTTAACACAAAGAACAAGGGGGGCACTCTTTACGTCTAGAGGAAAAGAGATTTCATCTCCAAATACGGAAAGGTTTCTGCACAGTAAGAGCTGTGAAAATGTGGAATAGACTCCCTGCAGAGGTGGTTCTGGCCAGCTCAGTAGATTGCTTTAACCTCCCTGGCGGTAAACCCGAGCGTGACTCGGGGTTGATTTTTTATGCTAGGATCGGTAACCCCGAGTCACGCTCGGGGTGGACGTGCAGAGTGTGCAGCGGCGCGGCTTACCTTCTCGCTGGATCCACAGGCAAGTTACTTACCTTGTCCCTGGATCCAGCGATGCCACCCCGCTGTGTGAGCGAGCGGGACCTCCTCGCTCGATTCACAGTCTCCGTGTGCCGCCGATCTCCGTTCCCTGCGACGTTACGACGCACGGGAGCGGAGAACGGCGCCAAATTCAAAAAAGTAAACAAACACTTTACATACAGTATACTGTAATCTTATAGATTACAGTACTGTATGTAAAAAATACACACCCCCCTTGTCCCTAGTGGTCTGCCCAGTGTCCTGCATGTTCTTTTATAAAAATAAAAAATGTAATTTCTGCCTAAAAACTGTAGATTGTCTAAAAGTATCCCATTATGTCAAAAATGGTTTTAGATCAGCTAGAAAACAGCGATAATAAATTATAATCACTTGCAGAAATGTGCGATAGCGATTTGTGGGGAAATTCGTCATAAAAAAAAAAAAAATTATGCAAATTTCAGTGATTTTGAGTTGATTACATTATTGAATAATGTTTATTTTAATTATATTATTACTTGCTATAATTATTTATAATTATTTATTATATTATAATTTAAAATTTTGTTTTTAAAAAAATGTCATACCCGGGATGCCTATTAGATTCTTGTTTGGTCAGATTTAACCACTAGCCGACCAGCCACCGTCATTATACGGCGGCAGGTCGGCTCTCCTGGGCGAGAGCCCGTAGCTATACGTCCTATCGTATAGCCGCCACTAGGGGGCGCGTGCGCGCGCCGCCCGCTCGCCCCCGACTCCCGTGCATGTGCCCGGCGGGCGCGATCGCCGCCGGGCACACGCGATCGCTCGTTACAGAGCGGGGAACGGGAGCTGTGTGTGTAAACACACAGCTCTCGGTCCTGTCAGCGGGGGAAATGCTGATTTTCTGTTCATACAATGTATGAACAGAAGATCAGTGTTTCCCCTAGTGAGGCCACCCCCCCCACAGTAAGAACACACCCAGGCATACTTAACCCCTTCCCCGCCCCCTAGTGTTAACCCCTTCACTGCCAGTGGCATTTTTATAGTAATCTAATGCATTTTTATAGCACTGATCGCTATAAAAATGCCAATGGTCCCAAAAATTTTCAAAAGTGTCCGAAGTGTCCGCCATAATGTCGCAGTAACGAAAAAAAATCGCTGATCGCCGCCATTACTAGTAAAAAAAATATATTAATAAAAATGCCATAAAAATACCCCCTATTTTGTAAACGCTATAACTTTTGCGCAAACCAATCAATAAACGCTTATTGCGATTTTTTTTACGAAAAATATGTAGAAGAATACGTATCGGCCTAAACTAAGGAAAAAAAAAATTTTTTTATATATTTTTGGGGGATATTTATTACAGCAAAATGTAAAAAATATTATTTTTTTTCAAAATTGTCGCTCTATTTTTGTTTATGGCGCAAAAAATAAAAACCGCAGAGGTGATCAAATACCACCAAAAGAAAGCTCTATTTGTGGGAAAAAAAGGACGCCAATTTTGTTTGGGAGCCACGTCGCACGACCGCGCAATTGTCAGTTAAAGCGTCGCAGTCCCGAATCGCAAAAAGTGCTCTGGTCTTTGACCAGCAATATGGTCCGGGGGGTAAGTAGTTAAGTGAGTTATTCCTAAAAATTACAGGCCTACAGTATAAAACACCAAATTTCCTTGCAAATAATTGTACCGCTTTCAGCATGTTTTTTCAGACAGAATCATACCGCCAGGGAGGTTAAGAAAGGCCTGGATTCTTTCCTAAATATACATAACCGCTTAACCTCCCTGGCGGTATGATTCTGTCTGGAATTACGTACCAAAAGCGGTACAATTATTTTGCAAGGAAATTTGGCGTTTTATACTGTAGGCCTGTAATTTTTACAAATAACTCACTTAAATCTGACCAAGCAAGAGTCTTGTAGGCATCCCGGGTATGATTTTTTTTTAAAACAAAATTATAAATTATAATATAATAAATAATTATAAATAATTATAACAAATAATAATATAATTATAATAAAAATTATTCAATAATGTAATCAACTCAAAATCACTGAAATGTGCTTAGTTGCAGAATTGTCGCTGTCATTATTTTTTTTTTTTATGACGAATTTCCCCACAAATCGCTATCGCACAATTCTGCAAGTGATTATAATTTATTATCGCTGTTTTCTAGCTGATCTAAAACCATTTTTGACATAAAGGGACACTTTTGGACAATCTACAGTTTTTAGGCAGAAATTACATTTTTTATTTTTATAAAAGTACATGTAGGGCACTGGGCAGACCACTAGGGACAAGGGGGGTGTGTATTTTTTACATACAGTACTGTAATCTATAAGATTACAGTATACTGTATGTAAAGTGTTTGTTTACTTTTTTGAATTTGGCGCCGTTCTCCGCTCCCGTGCGTCGTAACGTCGCAGGGAACGGAGATCGGCGGCACACGGGGAGACTGTGAATCGAGCGAGGAGGTCCCGCTCGCTCACACAGAGGGTGGCATCGCTGGATCCAGGGACAAGGTGAGTAACTTGCCTGTGGATCCAGCGAGAAGGTAAGCCGCGCCGCTGCACACTCTGCACATCCACCCCGAGCATGACTCGGGGTTACCGATCCTAACATAAAAAACCAACCCCGAGTCACGCTCGGGTTTACCGCCAGGGAGGTTAAGGACCGCCACACGACTATTTACGTTGGCAGAATGGCACGGCTGGGCACATGGAACGTACAGGTACCTCCCCTTTAAGATGCCCAGCCGTGGGTCGCCAGCACGTCTACCGGCGGCATGCTTGCGACCCGGTCCTGTTCTCAGTGACCGCGCCCGCGGGACCCACGGACCCAGTCGCCGCCGGTGTCCCCGCGATCGGGTCACAGAGAGGAAGAACGGGGAGAGGTGAGTGTAAACAAACCTTCCCCGTTCTTCCTAGTGTGGCTGTCAGTGATGGTCTGTTCCCTGTGTTAGGGAACGACGATCAGTGACGTCACACGCATAGTCACGCCCCCCACAGTAAGAAAACTCCCTTACAACACACTTAACCCCTACAGTGCCCCCTCATGGTTAACCCCTTCGCTGCCAGTGTCATTTTCACAGTAATCAGTGCATTTTTATAGCAGTTTTCGCTGTGAAAATTACAATGGTCCCAAAAATGTGTCAAAAGTGACCGATGTGTCCGCCATAATGTCGCAGTCACGAAAAAATGTGTAGTAAAAAAAAATGTAATAAAAAATGCCATAAAACTTTTGTAAACGCTATAAATTTGGCGCAAACAATCAATAAACACTTATTGCGATTTTTTTACCAAAAATATGTAGAAGAATACATATCGGCCTAAACTGAGGAAAAAACTTTTTTTTTATATATATTTTTGGGGGATATTTATTATAGCAAAAAGTAAAAAATATTATATTTTTTTTTAAATTGTTGCCCTTTTTTGTTTATAGCACAAAAAATAAAAACTGCAGAGGTGATCAAATACCACCAAAAGAAATCTCTATTTGTGGGAAAAAAAGAACGTCAATTTTGTTTGGGAGTCACGTCGCACGACCGCGCAATTGTCAGTTAAAGCGACGCAGTTCCTGAATCGCAAAAAGGGGCAAGGTCCTTTACCTGCATATTGGTCCGGGTATTACGTGGTTAATATAACTGGATACTAACATTTATAGGTAAAGTTGATCCAGGGAAAATCTGATTGCCTCTCGGGGGATCAGGAAGGAATTTTTTCCCCTGCTGTAGCAAATTGGAGCATGCTCTGCTGGGGTTTTTCGCCTTCCCCTATCGTTATAGAATTGGGTATATGGGATCGTATGTTATATATACTGTATATATATATATATATATATATATATATATATATATATTTTTTTTTTATGGTTGAACTGGATGGACTTGTGTCTTTTTTCAACCTATGTAACTATGTAAGTCCAACCTATGTGTTATTATATTGAATGGTTTGGTCAAAAGTTAGTGGGGGTTATTTATGAAAGGGAAATCCACTTTGCACTACAAGTGCACTTTCAAGTGCAGTCACTGTAGATCTGAGGGGGACATGTAAAGAAAATGGAAAACAGCATTTTAGCTTGCACATGATTGGATGATAAAATCAGCAGATCTTCTCCTCATTTCAGATCTTCCCCTCAGATCTACAGCAACTGCACTTCCAAGTGCACTTGTAGTGCAAATTGGATTTGCCTTTTGTAAATAACCCCCATAGTGTCTACAAACTATGGGATATTTTTATTTATTTTATTATATTTACTAGTAATAGCGGCAATCAGCGACTTATAGCGGAACTGTGACATTTTGGTGCACAAATTGGAAACAAACTGACACTTTTGACATGTTTTGGGAACCAGTGACACTAATAGAGTGATCAGTGCTAAACAAATATGCACATTCACTGTATTTATGACACTGACTGGGAAAAAGTTAACATCGGGGGCAATCAAAGGGTTAACTGTGTGCATAGCCTGTGCTTTCTCACTGTGTGGGAGGTGCTTTGACTAGGGGAAGGCATTGATCCATGTTCTTGCTTTGCAGGAACACAGAATTAATACCTTCCCAACTGACAGAACAGCAATCTGCCTTGTTTACATAGACAGATCGCTGTTTTGCCTGTGTATTGTACAAAAGACCAATATACTGTTCAATTTGAATGGGAATTTGCAAGTTGCAAAGGGCATTTTCGCTTAGGTTAGTGAAATTAGGGAAGCTGTAATGTCTTTTCAATTTTAAGTATTAGGCTGATTTACTAAGGAAGCTAATAATCGTCATACAATATATGTGTATGTTTTATCTGTACATGATTGGATAACTGAACTGAATATTCATGCAAATGTGTGAAGATTCTGAAATCATTTAATAAATAGCCCAAATTAGTGTAAGCTGCTTTATTAGATAGAGGTGTTTGTAGAAGATAGCATGGATGTCTGTGGGTTTAGTTCACATAAAAAATTCCAATTGATGAAGAAGTAATGTGTAGAAAGAATAATCACGTATGCAATATAAGCAATGGTATTATATAGAAATATGTTTTTGACATTTATCTTTCCAGTGCTGGCATGAATTTAAAAAAGGAATACATTTAAATATACATTTTAATTATAATAACAGTAGTTACTATTTCTAATGATTATTTCTACTGGTAGCAATTCTGGTTCAGGCTTTAGGAATTCCCATTTGTTTACATACAAGGAAAAGTATGTCTGAACATCTTGGTTAACAGCTTGCCGACCAGTCGCCACAGTTATACTGCTGCAGGATGGCTTGGCTGCATGAATCGCTGTAGCTGTACGTCGGTCTCTTTAACAGCTATAGCAGTAGCTAATGCGCATGGCCAGTGGCCGCAATGTCCGCTGGCCACCCGCGATCGCTCCTCAGAGATCTAGAACTGGGATCTGTCAATGTAAACAAACAGATCCCCATTCTGACAGGGGAGGCAAGAGAGATCTGCTGTTCCTAGTGATCAGGAACAGCGATCTCTCTGTACCCCCCAGTCAGTCCACTCCCCCCACAGTTAGAAACACCTCCCAGGGAACACCTAACCCCTTGATCGCCCTCTAGTGTTAACCCCTTCCCCGCCAGTGCCCTTTATACAGTGATCAGTGGCTATTTTTAGCTCTGATCACTGTAATAATATCACTGGTCCCAAAAAAGCGTCAAAAGTGTCCAATCTGTCTGCCGCAATTGCAGTCCCGCTAAAAATCACTGATAACCGCCATTACTAGAAAAAAATGCCATAAATATATCCTCTATTTTGTAGGCACTAATACTTTTGCGCAAACCAATCAATATAAACTTATTGCGATTTTTTATTTTCAAAAAACATGTAGAAGAATACATATTGGCCTAAAGCGATGAAGAAATTTGTATTTAATTTTATTTTTTTTGGATATTTACTGTATTATAGCAAAAATTAACAAATATTGTTTATTTTTCAAAATTGCCATTGTTTATAGCGCAAAACAATTTAATCGCAGAGGTGATCATATATGGCCTGGTCATTAAGAGCATAAATCCTTCCAGGGCTGAAAAGGTTAAAGAGAAGTTCAGCAGATATTTAAAATGTTAAATAGACTTAAATACTGGTTCTCAAACCAAGAATGTGACGCAATTCACTTTCACCTGTTTAAGCATCACAGCCCATGAGTTGGACTTTCTTTTTATTATGTCATATAAGGCAAATTGTCAACTAGAATTATGAAGCTGCCAACTTGCAACACAATCCAAGTTGGCAGGTACATATGTACAAATAAGGGGCAATTAGCAATGCAGAAATCCTTGTGATTGTCACCACTAAGAACAAAGGCTCCAAGGTTGCCAACTCACTCTTTTGATTGCTGACACAATTAATTTGTGTTTTAATAATAATAATATTGTACTTGTTTTATTGTTACTATATATTGCATCTTTACATTTTAATTACATAGGGTAAAGTGACAGCGGAACTTAAAAAAAAAACATGAAATAAAAAAAAAAAAATATTTGTAAATTACTTTGCTATATTTTATAGTTTGATGTCAAAATAAACAAGACATGAGAAAAAAGATGAACTTTTGTTTAAATATATTCCTTGCCAAACTAGATAGAAAATATATTTGTTTTATTATATTTTTTTTCTACTTCAGAAATAATATCATTAAATACCACCGTAAGAAAGCCTTGAGTGCCCTCAAAACAATATATGCCTCATGTATGTACCATATGTAATAAAGGTATTGGTTAAAAAATAAACCTATAACAAAAATGCAAAAATGGCTTTAGGGTTTAACTGATTACAGGAAACCTGAAAAAAAGTGCATGGGGTGCTATTCTTCTGAAAAAAGTTGTTGCCTGGCTGCCTTGCTAACAACTCTGTGATTGCAGTGCTTTCTAAAGCCTCGTACACACGATCGTAAACACGATCGGATTATTCGACGGGAATTGTGTAATGGCCGTCTGTTGTCGAAGAATCCGACCATTTGTATGCTCCATCGGACAATTGTTGTCAGATTTTCCGCTGACAAATGTAACATAGCATGCTTTAAAATTGTCTGCCAACAATTGTGTGTTGTCAGGTAAAACTCCAAAGTACAAACAGGCATGCTCAGAAGCAATGCTCACCATAACACAACATTAGCAGAAGTTGGCCAACGGGTGGCGCTAAAGAGCTGAAAAAAAACATAGTTGCGTGTTTGTTGGCCAACGCCCTTCGGTAAAAAGTGCTACGCTTTGTCCGATGAAAATCCGATCATGTGTACGAGGCTTAAGACACTGACCTCGAACAAGTTAGACATGTGCACACTGAAGTATTTTGTTTTAGAATTTCGGTTTTGTCCAAAAAATATATATTTTTTTAATTTATTTTGTTTTGTTAAAAAATGTATTTGCACGGAAATTCTAATTAATTAAGGTTGAATGTGTCAATTGAAACAAAATTGGCGTCCTTTTTTTCCCACAAATAGAGCTTTCTTTTGGTGGTATTTGATCACCTCTGCGGTTTTTATTTTTTGTGCTATAAACAAAAGAAGAGTGACAATTTTGAAAAAAAAAACACAATATCTTTTACTTTTTGATTTAACCACTTAACCCCCAGACCATATTGCTGGTCAAAGACCAGAGCACTTTTTGCGATTCGGCACTGCGTCGCTATAACTGACAATTGCGCGGTCATGCAACGTGGCTCCCAAACAAAATTGGCGTCCTTTTTTTCCCACAAATAGAGCTTTCTTTTGGTGGTATTTGATCACCTTTGCGTTTTTTAGTTTTTGCACTATAAACGTGGCCTGCATTCTGACGTTTTTCACGCTAACCTGAACTGACCCAGGAAGGGGAAGCCATAGAGGACGCCGAGATCCAGCATTTGAAACCGCACTTTGTGCACCTTATTGGACTTATGATTCTCCACCTATCTGTAAGTGCAATATTTTACTTTGATCATTAAATTGTTTTGCAAAGTTGCACTATGGGCCCTTTTCTTTTCTTTTTTCATCCGTTCTGACGGATGGGAAATAGCTTGAAGCAGATCCAGTGTGCTACATACAGTCATTTGGGTGACTCTAAATATACCCGGGTCCAGTCTGACCACCGTTGTGGTCTCCACATCTGGTAAGGGCATTGTTTTGTCACTCAGGTGTGCCTTGGTGGAAGGTTGTGTCAGCCCTGTACTATCCTTTTCTCTGAAGACATTCGCTGTGAAGTTCACTCTTTTAAAGAAGTTTTCTTTAAGATATCTGGGAGCATATGGACTAATACCTCACCTGTAGTCTTTTTTGCTTGCACAATCTCATTCATTCACAGACTTTATACACATTCATATATTGTTTTCATTTACAAGTTATTTTTGTTTTTCACGTGCATTTTTATTTATAGTCAATAGTTTAGTTTCAGTGATGCATAGCAATTGACCTTACGATTTTGTGTCACCTTCACTTATTTGTGTCACGCCAGGAATTTTTTGGTATCACATCAGAATTTCTATACACTAGAATTTGCGCTGTACCTCTTCTTTTCTTTAATAATAGAGCGACAATTTTGAAAAAAAAAAATATTTTTTACATTTTGCTATAATAAATATCCCCCAAAAATATATAAAAAAACAATTTTTTTATGTATTCTTCTGCATATTTTTCATTAAAAAAAATCGCAATAAACGTTTATTGATTGGTTTGCGCAAAAGTTATAGCGTTTATAAAATAGGGGATAGTTTTATGTCATTTTTATTAATATTTTTTTTTACTAGTAATGGCAGCAATAAGCGATTTGTTTTCGGTACTGCGACATTATGGCGGACACTTCGGACACTTTTGACACATTTTTGGGACCATTGGCATTTTTATAGTGATCAGGTGTGTTCTAACTGTAGGGGAGGTGGACTCACTAGGGGAAATGACTGATGGCTGTTCATACATTGTACATTTCTCCCCTGACAGGACCGGGAGCTGTGTGTTTACACACACAGCTCCCGGGTCCCCGCTCTGTAACGAGCAATCGCGGGTGCCCGGTGGCGATCGCGCCCGCCGGACACGCGCACGAGTGTCAGGGACGCTTCAGGGAGCAACGTATAGCTACGTGCTCTCGCGCAGGGGAGCCGACCTTCCGCCGTAAAACGATGGCGGCTGGTAAGCAACCAGTTAATAAATATCATAATTTAAAAAAAAAATATTTTCCTCAGTTTAGACCGATACGTATTCTTCTACATATTTTTGGTAAAAAAAAATTGTAATAAGCGTATCTGATCGGTTTGCACAAATGTTCTAGCATCTACAAAATAGGGAATAGAATTATGGCATTTTTATTAATTTTTTTACTAGTAATGGCAGCGAGCTGCGATTTTTATTGTGACCGTGACATTGTGGCGGGCATATCGGACACTTTTGACACATTTTTGGGACCATTCACATTTATACAGCGATTAGTGCTATAAAACTGCACTGATTACTGTGTAAATGTGACTGGCAGGAAAGGGGTTAACACTTAGGGGCGAGGAAGGGGTTAATATGCTCCCTAAAGTGTGTTCTAACTGTAGGGGGAGGGGGACTCTGTTCCTCTGTTCTGAGAACACACATCAGTCTCCTCACCGCTGACAGGACATGGATCTGTGTGTTTACACACACAGATCCATGGTCCTGCCGTGATTGCGGGCAATCGCGGGTGCCCGGCGCACATCGCGGCCGCAAGGACGTCATATGACGTCCAGTCTGAAAGGAGGGTTCCCGCCAACGTCATTTTACAATGACTCGGTAGGGAACGTGTTAAAAATAAAATGTAAAAAATCTGTTATCCCCGTTAATTTACACGGTTCTCTGGCTCATACAGTGTGAATGAAAGGTTTGTTTGTGAGGCTGGAGTCGGCTGTTACTCTATGAGGATGCAGATGATGTATACACACAGCCGCAGTCCTAATTTGAGAGGTCTGCAGGTGTGGGTAAGTGGCCCCAAATACACACCATACACCTTAGGCCCCAACCTGATTTTAAGGGGACTGTCCCTGATTTGGAGCAATGTCCCTCTGTCCCTCTTTCCTCCTCATTTGTCCCTCATTTTGGTCTGATCTACAGTGCCTTGCAAAACTATTCACCCCCCTTGTCTTTTTACCTATTTTGTTACATTACAGCCTTTAGTTCAATGTATTTTTAATCTGAATTATGTGATGGATCAGAACACAATAGTCTAAGTTGGTGAAGTAAAATTAGGAAAATATATACATAAAAACTGATAATTGGCATGTGCGTATGTATTCACCCCCTTTGTTATGAAGCCCATAAAAAGCTCTGGTGCAACCAAATACCTTCAGAAGTTACATAATTAGTGAAATATGTCCACCTGTGTGCAATCTAAGTGTCACATGATCTGTCATTACATATGCACACCTTTTTGAAAGGCCCCAGAGGCTGCAACACCTAAGCAAGAGGCACCACTACCCAAACACTGCCATGAAGACCAAGGAACTCTCCAAACAAGTAAGGGACAATGTTGTTGAGAAGTACAAGTCAGGGTTAGGTTATAAAAAAAATATCCAAATCTTTGATGATCCCTAGGAGCACCATCAAATCTACCATAACCAAATGGAAAGAACATGGCACAACAGCAAGAGACGGCCGGACACCAAAACTCATGGACCGCGCAAGGAGAGCATTAATCAGAGAGGCAGCACAGAGACCTAAGGTAACCCTGGAAGAGCTGCAAAGTTCGACAGCAGAGACTGGAGTATCTGTACATAGGACGACAATAAGCCGTACGCTCCATAGAGTTGGGCTTTATGGCAGAGTGGCCAGAAGAAAGCCATTACTTTCAGCAAAAAACAAAATGGCACGTTTTGAGTTTGCCGAAAGGCATGTGGGAGACTAAAAAACACCATCCCCACAGTGAAACATGGTGGTGGCAACATCATGCTGTGGGAGTGTTTTTCAGCAGTCGGGACTGGGAAACTGGTCAGAGTTGAGGGAAAGATGGATGGATGGATGAATGGTTCGGCTCATCCCTAGCTGTGTTTACTAGGAGAAGAAATTGATTCTAGTCTAGTTGAAGGAACACAGAATCCATCCTTTACCCCCTGTCAGAACCTCGATCTGCCTTGTATACATAGGCAGAATGCCATTCTGTGTTCTTTACAGATGATCAGTGGGTGCCAGAGGACATTGAGTGCCCAGCACCAGAAGATTGGCTTCTGCTGTGTATATTCACAGCAGAAGCAGCATGTGTGCGTCCCTGTTGGCAGATATGTGTACATGTGATCCTGCACACAGCTGCCGCCCTGTAGCAGTAAAACTATAGGGCGGTCAGCAAGTGGTTAAGGATATTTTTCTTTATTTGGGATAAGCCTGTCAGAATTGGGAGCACATGATGAGACAATGCAGATGCAAAAGTTTTCTCTAGTGGAAACAAAATGTCCAAATGATCAGCAGATGCAGAAATTGAAGCAGCTGAAGATTTATGCAAATCTCAACTTTTTTTATGTAAACGCTTTACTTTACTTTGGCACTTCCTGATCCTTCATTTTGGACAGTGTTGCTGCTTGTTACATTGACATCACATTATAGAAGTGAAAGAGGGAAAGGTCACTCAGACTCTACTTTTCCTGTAAAAATTGAGATCTGTACAAAACTTTTGCTTTCTACATATAATTTTGATGGTTTTAGTGAAGATAAGTTTGAATTGTCTACATCTTTTTTACAAGTTTAGTATTGTACCAAATTCAGGATAAGCTGTTTTATTATTACTGCTATATAATACAAAAGCAGGCTTAAAAAGTTCTGTACCTACAGATTTCACCTTTCATCTGTGTTTAGAATAAAAAGTACATTGCCTGTGAATTAATAAATCATTTTAAAAACGTTGATTGTTATTTATTAGCTTTAGCTTTTTAGCTTTCTTTTTCTTCGAAGTGATCGTTATTGCTAGGGAAAAAGATTCAATTTTGTCATACAAAGGAATTCCACCTAGTAGTTATAACATTGTGGCTTATAAAAATTCATATGAATAAATGATTAACAACTAAAAGTACATTCATGTGAGTTTAAGCCATAACATATACCAGGTCATAAATATGGGTGCCTGATTAAATAGGTAAACCGCACACCATAAAAAAAATGATATAATCAGTTTCTTTATCCTCTTATTCATAAGCTTATGGTTAGGAGGGATTAACTTAGGGTGGAACATGGGTTTGTGGTGAATCCAACCTTTTTACAGGGTCAATGACCTAACTAATTTGGCTGCTTCCCATAATTACAAGCAACTCCCAGCAAATTAAATGTTGGCCTCTGAACTGTGGTCTGTTAGCTTAGACTAGACAATAATTTAGGTTCCTAATGTTTCAGACCTCTCACCAGTGGCGTTGCGTCCATAGTGGGCGCAGGAGTGTCGCCCCCTCTCTCTCCTGCACCGCCACTGAAATTCAACAATACATAGATTCATGCATCGCATGAATCTATGTATTGTCGCAGGTGCCTCTGCCGCCCACTGGTGAGCGCCGGCCATCTGAATAACAGCAGTTGATTGGTTTTTGGAAGTGTCTATCAGAGCCAACAGCTCTGATAGAGGCTTCCCGATTACAGCCTGTGGGCTCTAACCGGCTTCCAAATAGTTAACCAGGGGACGCACAGGGTGTGCATTCCCTGGTTAACGCTGACACACGTCTCAGCCAATCAGGTTCACTGGGTCTGGTTACCGGTAACCTGATTGGCTGAAGCAACATCGAGGGCGGGAGAAGACATCGAGGGATCATGGGGGGAGGATGGCTGACCTGAGAAAGGTAAGTGCTGGGCGTGGGGGCGCAATCTGGTGGTTTTTGAGGGGGCAATCTGGCAGCATTTTACTGGACAAACTGGTGTTTTTTGAGGGGGCAAACTGGCGGCAATTGATAGGCACAGTGGCGACAATTAATGGCATGGCACAGTGGCGACAATTGATGGGCACAGTGGTGACAATTAATGGCATGGCACAGTGGTGACAATTGATGGGCACAGTGGCGAAAATTGATGGCACAGTGGCTGCATTGGATGGCATTGCATAGTGGTGACAATTTATAGACACAGTGGCGACAATTGATGGGTACAGTGGCGACAATTGATGGCATGGCACAGTGGCGACAATTGATGGGCACAGTAGCGACAATTGAAGGCACAGTGGGTGCGTTTGATGGCATGGCACAGTGGTTGACAATTGATGGGTACAGTGGCGACAATTGATGGGCACAGTGGCTGCGTTTGATGGAATGGCACAGTGGCGACAATTGATGTGCACAGTGGCAATAATTGATAGCACAGGGGCGACAATTGATGGCACAGTGGCTTCGTTTGATGGTATGGCACAGTGGCTGCATTTGATAGCATGGCACAGTGGCAACAATTGATGGCACAGTGGCGACAATTGATGGCATGGCACAGTGGCGACAATTGATGTCACAGTTGCGACAATTGTTGAGCACAGTGGCTGAGTTTGATGGGTACAGTGGCTGCATATGTTGGGCACAGTGGCTGTAATTGATGGGCACAGTAGCTGTGTTTGATGGGCAAAGTGAATCTGATTTGATGCTCCATCCGTTCCCCGCTGCCTCTACACCACTAACTGAGTAATATAAGACTGTAAGAGTCACCGCTCTGTGCTCTCCCCCCCCCCCCCCCCAGTGCTCACTGGACTGTAAAGTGGCAGGAACGCCTAGCTCAGGCTGTTGGTGGTGCTCTGAGAGGCTTAGGCAGCTGCCAGTAAAGCATCTGGACGAATCCTGACATTACTATCAGAATCCTTGCAGAGTCTGGATTGGCTCTGTGGCATCATCTGACAGAGGATTTTAGCCCACCTAATTCGGGTCACAGAAGTGCACTCCTATGACCCACAGGAAAAATATGGCCAACAGAGCTTTGGCCATGCTTCTCCTTTAAGACAGCAAATATCAAATAAATCACAACTCTATATATATCAAGATATGTTTTATTTTTTTACTTTTTTAAAGAGGTTGTACATAAAACAACACCTATTGCTTCTTAAAAAACAATTCTGATAATCATTGATGACGGTGTACACAAAGCCAACCCTCAACAAAGGCATTGATTTTATATGTCAAGATAACCAAGTGCTCTCTCCCAAAAGCCAGCCATAAACAATGCTGTAGGCATATAGAATGTTCACAAATATGAAGGAAAAGAAAAAAAAGGGTCACCAATGAGCTCTACATGTTTACCTACTGCTATTTTTCCTATAATGACAAAAAGAGATTATGCAGCTTTATAGCTGATTTTAGTGGACGTGTGGCAGACATATTTTACTGATTGCTATGAACAATAATCACCCCTATCATATACAGGTATGAACAACGTGTGCATAAAAACCTGTTTACCCTTCAAATTAGTTGATCCCATTACAGACACTCTAGTTGCACCTGTTGTAGTTTTTTTAATTTTGTTATAGCCTTTTGAGTGCCAGTTAGTGGGTAATTGACCATTCATCTATCATAGTATCCTTAAGTCTGTGCAATTGCCTGTTTGTTGATTTACACCATGTTGAATTAATTTGTCATAATATATTCAAGTAATTTACAGCCAAGCTGTTTGTGGCTTTATTCCTGTGCATTCTTATAGATCGATAGCCTGTTACCTCTTAAAAGTGGAGTTCCATCCAAAAGTGGAACCTCCGCTTATTTGCTTCCTCCCCCCTCCGTTTCCACCTTTGGCACCTTTCAGGGAGGAGGGGGGAACGAGTACCTGTGTTTGACAGGTCCCTGTCCCCACTTCCAGGGAATGGCGTTGTGGTGCAGTCCCTCGAAAGTTTGACCCCTTCTCTTTCTTTTGCCACCAGGCCAATTAGAAAGCTCAGCATGCTTTGCGCATGTGCAGTAGGGAACTGTCTGTGAAGCAGAAAGGCTTCACTGGCGGTTTCCCTTACTGGATATGGTAGCGGCAGCACCCGACAGCCAATGCAGAGTTTGGCTAGGGTGCCGACATTGTGGGCTCCCTGAACAGGTAAGTGTCCATATATTAAAAGTTTTTTTTATTTCTCCACAGGCTTGAACACCTCTTTAAATCCCCAGGTGTAAATGGCTTTTAGTTTACAGCAAAGTGTGTCAGTGGAAACTGAGCAGTTAAGAGAGTCGTAGCAAAACAGAAAATACATTATCACCGGCGGATCCTGTGGGGGTAAGTGATACACTATTTTTGTCATGCTCTTTCTTTTTACCTTTGTTCATATGCAATGTTATCTATATATTGTTTTTTTTTTTTATGAAAGTCAAATCCACTTTGCACTACAAGTGCAAAGTGCACTTGAAATTGCAGTCTCTGAGGGGTAGATCTGAAATGAAGGGTAGCTCTGCTGATTTTATTATCCAATCATGTGCAAGCTAAAATGCTGTTTTTTTTATTTCCCTTGCATGTTCCCCTTGGATCTACAGCGACTGCACTTCCAAGTGCACTTTCAGTGCAATTTCAAGTGCACTTTGCACTTTGCACTTGTAGTTTGCACTTGTAGTGCAACGTGGTTTTGCCTTTAGTAAATAACCTCCATTGTGTCTGGTAAGCAGTTATACATATTGATTATTTTACGTGTGATTTTGGATTCTGTTGGTAACCAGGTTTGGGTATTACCATAAGCCTTATCTTGACCACCTTAGTGGTAGGTGGGTATGTAAGGATAGGGGGTTTCACCTATGCTATGAAAAAAGCCAGGATTGGCTAAAATGCATTAGCTTCTGTGGTGATTTTATCCTGTACTTACCATGAAGAAATAAACTTTGTAAACTTGAAATGTTCTGGTGTTTTGTGGCTTGCATAGTTACCACATAATCTAACCCTACGTCCTGTATACAAACTACATCTATGGCACAGTCTTTTTTTTTTTTTCAAAAAGTATTTATTGAGTTTTCAAGAAATATAACAGAACAGGGTAAGACAAGGGCATCGTGAAAAACGTAGCAAGAGGGGGCGCAGCCCCAGTAATGCAATGACATTAGATTAGCGAGAACGTACATGTGACATAGTGGAGGCAAGGTTTTCGAAGTCGGGTACCTGGGGAGATTTTGAGGGGGGGGATCCTTGTTCACACGCCCCCAGAAAGGGGGGGGGGTGTCAAGGAGGATATTTGTCTCCACGTAGATAGATAAATATAAATGAGAGTATGAGAGTACGAACTGGTGGGATCTGTAGGGCAAGCATAAAATCAAATCAAAAACTGGTGTATACTAATTAGCTACCAACAGCTATAAGAGACATTGCAACGTTGTGGTGTAGTATAGAACACAGGCAGAAGAGAAAAACTGAAACTAAAAGTGGGGGGGGGGGCACCATGATACAAGCTGCAGCCATTGAGGCATAGAAGGGGGGGAAGGGGGGGAAGGGGGGCGGCGACCTCTGGCTCATCAACAGCAGTTTAGATCATCTGGAAGTGGTGAATCGAGCAGCAGTTGATGGCGGGTCCCCAGCTGGGAACACAGGTGGAGGTGATATAAAGTATGAGAAGGAGTATTGGTCAAAATTGGTGAAGTCCTCTTGAGAAAGCGTAGCGGACATGAAAGGTTCCCATGTTGAGAGGAAACGGGCCTTTACTGAAGCTCGCTGAAAGTCTGTGGTGGCTCCTTGTAGAGGAGGAGAAGAAGATCCCGTAGAATTTGAGTGATGGAGGGGGGTAGAGGAGATATCTAGTTCCTCAGGATCGCCCGTCGTGCAACGAGGAAGCAGAGTAGCGGCCAGTCTTTGGGCGCCTGTGGATGAGGCGGAGCAGCATTGGAGGGGGGGGGGGCAGACCCTTGAGATCTTTGAAGTAGCAGGGGGTCCCAGTATCCAAATATGAGGAGAGGATCTTTTGGCAGCCTCAGTAGAGTAATTTGAAAGACGTAGGCCAGGACTTGGTCCCAAAATGTCGAGATAAATGAGCATGACCAGAACCGATGTGCCAAAAAAGGTTTCTAGTGATGGCACAGGGGGCAGGAGGCACCGTTCGAGTCCTGCGATGAGCGCAGATAGGGGATGTGAGCCCGGTGGAGGATTTTTAGCTGGATTTCGATAGGGGTTATCCGTTGGACTTTATTGAAACCGTGCAGCAGTTTGGGTATCAGGTCCTCGTCAGGAAAGTCCTTGCCCCAATTTGCGGCGGATGAGGTTGATATTGACGGTAGGGCTTCCAGGAGTAGAGGTTTGTAAATGTCCAAAATCTTATAGGACACTTCCAGGAGCAGCCGGTCAGTAAACGTGGAGGAAAAACGCTTCGAAGACTCACTGCAAGAGGACCGTAGGTAGTTGATGCATTGCCAGTAGTGGAAAGCATGGGACTTGGGCAGATCAAAAGCCTCGGCAGTTTTTACAAAACATAGGGGGATGCCAGTTGAAGAGTCACATAGAGATGAAAAAAGTGAAAGTCCCTTATCCTGCCATACTTTGAAGGGTTTGTGATCCAAACCCGCGGGGAAGCTGGGGTTGCCTTGAATGGGAAGATGCCGTGACATGAAGGGGGATAGGCCATGGAGTTTTCGAGTTTCCCTCCAGGCGATGACAGTATCTCTAAGTAGCAGGTTATGCTGGAGCGTGGGGGTAATCGATTTACATTTGCAGTGTAGAAGAGCCACTAGGGAGAAGGGGTGTACCATAGCAGATTCTAGACAGTAGTTTGAGTACCTTGAAGAGTGTGATATCCAGTCCAGACTTGTCCTCAATAAACATGCTAAATTATACAACCTGACACTAGGAAGACTAACACCACCCTCGCTCCTGGGAAGAAAAAGTTTTTTCAAAGCTATGCGAGGTCTCTTGCCATGCCATATGAATTTAGAGATAGCCGATTCAATACGTTTAATATCTTTATGGCGTAGGAGCAGGGGTATGGTTTGCATTGGGTAAAGTAATCTGGCAAAGCTGACCATTTTGACCAAATGACATCTTCCCAGGAGCGAGAGCGGCAGATCCGACCAGTTCATCAATTCTTGAGAGATTTTTGTGATCAGAGGGGGGTAATTCAAGTGGTACAGAGAGGAGGGCAGTTTGCCAATTTTTATACCAAGGTAAGTGATATGGGAAGTAGCTACAGTGAAAATGGAGTGACGAGTCCAGGGAGGGTCAGGGCGAGAGCCTAGGGGGAGGATTTCACTTTTGGAGTAGTTTATTCGGAGACCGGAACAAAGTCGAAACCTATCGAAAATCGTTTTAATGGTGAGCATGTCAGAGGAGGGGTCTGCCGAAAAAATTAGGACATCATCCGCAAAGAGCGACGAACGTAGTTCGTGGGAGCCCGTTCGAATGCCATGAAAGGGGACGATTTGGGAGAGGTGTCTAGACAGGGGTTCTAACGCTATGTTAAAAAGAAGCGGGGAAAGGGGGCAGCCTTGCCGCGTACCCTTATGAAGGCGAAATTCCTCTGAGAGAATTCCAGCAGCTACCAATTTTGCAGAAGGGGTCGCATACATAGCGTTGATAAGATGACAGAAAGGGCCGGAGAATCCCATTTTCCCCATAGATAAAGAAAGCCATTCGAAGTTGACGTTATCGAAGGCTTTCTCCGCATCTAGTGTGACAATGGCAAAGTCCCCATCCGGGTGTTGTTTGGCGTGTTCCAGAGCCAGCATTACTTTACGGATATTTAAGGTGGCCGTTCTGCCCTTTACAAAGCCCAATTGTGCCGGATGGATCAGAGAAGGGATAATGGCGGAAAGCCTGTTTGCAATGATTTTAGATAAAATTTTTACATCCAGATTTAAAAGGGAAATTGGCCTGTATGAGCCTGGCTCGAGGGGATCTTTACCTTTTTTGGATAATAATTTGATAATGGCCTGGTTTCCCGAGGGGAGATAAGGGCCGCCGGACCACACGCCGCTGTATACTTTGTGTAGGGTAGGTTCTACAATGTTCTGTAAGGTCTTATAGAATTCGCTCGTGAAGCCGTCAGGGCCCGGGGCTTTTGAGGGTGTGAGCTTATGGATGGTATCCGAGATCTCGGCGGTGGAAATGGGGGTGTTTAGATCTGCTAATTGGGAGGGGGTGAGTTTAGGAATAGACAGGTTCTCTAGGAAGGCAGTTGCCGTCGCTTTGTCAATGGGGTCCGGACCGTACATGGCCGAGTAGTATTGGAGCATTGCCTTGTTGATCGCCGGAGGCGTGGTGTTAACAGTGCCGCTGGAGTCTCTCAAGGAGGTGATATGGGTTGGAGCGAACAAGCCTTTGCATAATCTGGCTAGGAGTTTACCCGACTTGTTTCCGAATTTGTGGAATGTGGCGTCTAAATTGGCCTTTTTAACCTTTTCTAGAGTGTCTGCCCAGGTGTCGAATGATCTCTTGGCTGCGTGCCACTCGTCTCTGTTGTCAGAAGAGTCAACTAGGTAGAGACTCCTTTGCGCTTTATGTAGTCGGGAGCTGGCTAGTTTATACTTAGATAGGGCATTTCTTTTGAAGGAAGTGGCATAGGATATGATCTGCCCTCTGAGGAAAGCCTTGCCGGCGTCCCAAAAGAGGTTTGGGTCATCTACATGAGGGGCGTTCGCCGAGGAGTACTCCATCCAGGCTTTCTCCATAAAGTGTTGAAAGTCTGAATGATTGTGGAGGTAAGAGCGAAAGCGCCATAGCCTTGGGTGGGGAGGAAGGTCGAGGTTGTCAAGAGAGACTGATACCGGGGCGTGGTCAGATACCGCAATGTCAAGTATGTCAGTAGCTGATACCAAGGGGATTAAGTCGTCTGATCCGAAAAAATAGTCTATTCTAGTGAACACTGCGTGGGGGTTCGAGTAAAATGTAAATTCCCTGTCTGCGGGGTGGGATAAACGCCATAGGTCCCGCAGATGAAGCGAGTCCATAGTGGAAGCGAAAAACGAGGGTTGCGATGGGTTCGGGCTCGAGCTGGAGTGTTTAGGGGAAGATCTATCATCTACCTGATGTAGAATGTCATTGAAGTCACCACCAACCAAGTGCGGGAGGTTGGTGGTTTGCAGTAACCAGGAAGATAGCTCGCCGTAGAAAGCTTTTCCTGGGCTGTTAGGGGCATACACGTTAGAGATGACTAGTTCCTTGGAACCAATTTTGAGATGGGCTGATACCAGCCAGCCATGGGAATCGGAATTTACCGCAAGGACACCTGCCTTGCGGCCAACGGCCTCTGAACCCAGGACCGTGCCCACCCAGAGTTTTTTCATGCGCGAGAAGTCGGATGCGGGAAGGTGGGTCTCCTGCAGTAGTGTTATGTCTGCCTTAAGCCTTTTCAAGTGTCTGAGGATCTTCATTCTCTTATTTGGGGACCTAAGTCCCTTCACATTCCATGAAAAAACGTTCATGTTGGGGATTCCAGGAACGGGGTCTGAGATGTATTTCCATGAAAGGCACCACTTGGTTAGGGGCCAGGGGAGGTTGCCATATAAAGGTACAATAGGATCTGTAGGTCACGGGGGAGGGGGGGTGCAAAAAGGAGGGGGAGGGGGTGCAAGAGGGATGCCCGAAAAGGGAATAACAGAAAGAACAAAAATAATAAAACCAAATACAAGAACTTCACTTTTTTCCACATGGAGTCACTGTACGAGCAGGCCCCCTTGTCATGACCTAGGTGACAAGTGCCCGAGAGCCCAGGATTAGGTGGCAGGCTTCTCGCGGCTAACAAGCAGTGCACATAGTGAGGGGGGGGAACAATATTGATGCGTACAGTGAGGCCAGGAGGCACAACGTCATAGAAAGAGAACAGTATAGCATTAATAAACATATCACATGGATAATCAACCGGGGAGGGGGTAGATGGAGAAGCTGGCTGGTCTAGGTGCAGTAAAACCTTACACGAGCATAGACATACCATACTAAATGGGATACTGAAGGAAAACCAGAAAAGTGCCTTACAGATACCAAATGGAATAAACAGATACCGTAACACAGAAGTCTACCTGACCGGTTGATGTGGGGGTGGGATACCGCCAGCAGGTAGAGAGTCAAGTGGTGCAGGAGCATGCCTGCTCCGAGAGGACCTTGACGGTGCAATAATAGTGAACAAAGGTAGGGAGTAACCCAGGTGGGAGTGATGGTTGCAGGAATATCACTTCGCAGTGGCCCAGGCCGGTTCTTGGGCCGAGGCCCTGAAGCGCTTAGGTGATTCTTTCCTCGGGCTTCTTTGGTCCAGGGGACGGTTAAGTGCCGGGGCCTTGGAGGGGGTCTGGTGGTTGGGGTGAGCATGCCGCGACCGTAGAAAAGCTTTGGCTTCTGAGGGGTCCTGGAAAGTCAGCTTATCGCCATTAGGGGCCTTGAGGCGCAGTATGGCAGGGAAGGCCAAGGTAAATTTAATTTGTTGTTTGAACAGTACAGTGCAGACCTGCTGAAAGGCCTTTCGCTTCTTTGATACCTCGATGGAGTAGTCGGCAAATACTAGCACTTTTATGCCATCGATCTGGAGCTGGCGGGCTTGCCTAAAGGAATGCAATATGAGGGACTTGTCAGCGTAGTTAGGGTATTTTGCAATAATCGGTCGCGGTGACTTGCGGTCCGAGTTGAATGCCCCATGCAATGTGCCCGTTCGACCGTACATGGGCCTGGGAGGCCCAGCGCCTCTGGGAATGCGCTGAGCGCAGAAATCTGAAAGAGCAGAGGCTTGAAGTGATTCTGGGACACCGACGAATCGCAGGTTGCTCCTCCTTGATCTGTTTTCTAAATCGTCTAATTTCTGGAGGATGAATTGGTTTGTCTTGTCCTGTGCGTGTTCTAGGGCCTGGGTCTGATAGATTTCCTCTTCTGCGCTGGACAAGCGGTGCTCCAGCTCATTTAATCTAGAGCCATGTTCCCCTAGCTGGGCCTTTATCTGTGCCATCCCGGCGTTTACGGCCTTCTCCACCGATGCCGCAATCATGGGGGTTAGCAGGGCGGCCACGGCTTGAGCTATCCGCTCGGTGGTATTATCCCCCGCTGAGTGGGGTGAGGATGCTTGTGGAGGAGGAGAGGGGGAGATGGCGCCGCTTACCTCCATCGCAGCCGGCGCGTCTGTCGTCCGCGGAGCGGAGTAGGCCGAAGCCGGGGCCTCGATTTGCGGTTGGGCCGCCGCCGGCTGCGCCGTCTGCGCCGTGTGGCTCCGGGAGCCCGATTTCTCCACAAAGCGGTCCATTCTTATGCGGGGACGTGCCCAGAGGTGGAGGGGGGCTCGGATGGCTGCTCGGGCTGAATTAAAAGGCCGTTTTTTGTCGTGTGGCGGGAGCTGCAGAGGAGAGCAGTCACTCCATGCAGCGCCGGAACCGGAAGTTTTATGGCACAGACTTTGTACCCACAAAATATGCTTTAAAGAGACCCAATTACCAGTTCCAGCTTTTTTTTACTTACATGTTTTACTTACACAAAGTATAATAGATACATAAAACCACTTGAGGCACACCTCGGAAAAGTAAAACAAATGTCTATGCCATGGTTTTGATTAAAAGATTTATTGTGAAATTAAAGTCAAAGGATTCCAAGAATGGAAAGGGTTTAAAAATGTCTGACGGACAATCAATGTTAAACATCATGCTTGATTATGAACCTCGATTTCACCCAAACTTCGACAGGCTGACTCAGGCATATCAGGGCAGGTGCTGGGAGTGGCCAAAAGTTGTGTAGGCGCCAGATGTTGCATGGGAATCCACCTAATCGTAGGGATGCCAGATTACTGGTTGAACCTGTAAGGGTCAGTGATGTAGAGAGGCCACCAATGGACCATGCAGAGGACTACAAACCTCAGGGTGGTGCAGCTGGTGTAGTCAGGTGGTGTGCCGGATGTGACTCCACCAACACAGAGCGATGTGGGACCGACTCACCATAACATTACCTTTTGTACAAATTACCATCTTACAACGAGGCAGACAATAATTAATGTGCAAAAACGGCCTCTGAACCCAGGACCGTGCCCACCCAGAGTTTTTTCATGTGCGAGAAGTCGGATGCGGGAAGGTGGGTCTCCTGCAGTAGTGTTATGTCTGCCTTAAGCCTTTTCAAGTGTCTGAGGATCTTCATTCTCTTATTTGGGGACCTAAGTCCCTTCACATTCCATGAAAAAACTTTCATGTTGGGGATTCCAGGAACGGGGTCTGAGATGTATTTCCATGAAAGGCACCACTTGGTGAGGGGCCAGGGGAGGTTGCCATATAAAGGTACAATAGGATCTGTAGGTCACGGGGGAGGGGGGGTGCAAAAAGGAGGGGGAGGGGGTGCAAGAGGGATGCCCGAAAAGGGAATAACAGAAAGAACAAAAATAATAAAACCAAATACAAGAACTTCACTTTTTTCCACATGGAGTCACTGTACGAGCAGGCCCCCTTGTCATGACCTAGGTGACAAGTGCCCGAGAGCCCAGGATTAGGTGGCAGGCTTCTCGCGGCTAACAAGCAGTGCACATAGTGAGGGGGGGAACAATATTGATGCGTACAGTGAGGCCAGGAGGCACAACGTCATAGAAAGAGAACAGTATAGCATTAATAAACATATCACATGGATAATCAACCGGGGAGGGGGTAGAAGGAGAAGCTGGCTGGTCTAGGTGCAGTAAAACCTTACACGAGCATAGACATACCATACTAAATGGGATACTGAAGGAAAACCAGAAAAGTGCCTTACAGATACCAAATGGAATAAACAGATACCGTAACACAGAAGTCTACCTGACCGGTTGATGTGGGGGTGGGATACCGCCAGCAGGTAGAGAGTCAAGTGGTGCAGGAGCATGCCTGCTCCGAGAGGACCTTGACGGTGCAATAATAGTGAACAAAGGTAGGGAGTAACCCAGGTGGGAGTGATGGTTGCAGGAATATCACTTCGCAGTGGCCCAGGCCGGTTCTTGGGCCGAGGCCCTGAAGCGCTTAGGTGATTCTTTCCTCGGGCTTCTTTGGTCCAGGGGACGGTTAAGGGCCGGGGCCTTGGAGGGGGTCTGGTGGTTGGGGTGAGCATGCCGCGACCGTAGAAAAGCTTTGGCTTCTGAGGGGTCCTGGAAAGTCAGCTTATCGCCATTAGGGGCCTTGAGGCGCAGTATGGCAGGGAAGGCCAAGGTAAATTTAATTTGTTGTTTGAACAGTACAGTGCAGACCTGCTGAAAGGCCTTTCGCTTCTTTGATACCTCGATGGAGTAGTCGGCAAATACTAGCACTTTTATGCCATCGATCTGGAGCTGGCGGGCTTGCCTAAAGGAATGCAATATGAGGGACTTGTCAGCGTAGTTAGGGTATTTTGCAATAATCGGTCGCGGTGACTTGCGGTCCGAGTTGAATGCCCCATGCAATGTGCCCGTTCGACCGTGCATGGGCCTGGGAGGCCCAGCGCCTCTGGGAATGCGCTGAGCGCAGAAATCTGAAAGAGCAGAGGCTTGAAGTGATTCTGGGACACCGACGAATCGCAGGTTGCTCCTCCTTGATCTGTTTTCTAAATCGTCTAATTTCTGGAGGATGAATTGGTTTGTCTTGTCCTGTGTGTGTTCTAGGGCCTGGGTCTGATAGATTTCCTCTTCTGCGCTGGACAAGCGGTGCTCCAGCTCATTTAATCTAGAGCCATGTTCCCCTAGCTGGGCCTTTATCTGTGCCATCCCGGCGTTTACGGCCTTCTCCACCGATGCCGCAATCATGGGGGTTAGCAGGGCGGCCACGGCTTGAGCTATCCGCTCGGTGGTATTATCCCCCGCTGAGTGGGGTGAGGATGCTTGTGGAGGAGGAGAGGGGGAGATGGCGCCGCTTACCTCCATCGCAGCCGGCGCGTCTGTCGTCCGCGGAGCGGAGTAGGCCGAAGCCGGGGCCTCGATTTGCGGTTGGGCCGCCGCCGGCTGCGCCGTCTGCGCCGTGTGGCTCCGGGAGCCCGATTTCTCCACAAAGCGGTCCATTCTTATGCGGGGACGTGCCCAGAGGTGGAGGGGGGCTCGGATGGCTGCTCGGGCTGAATTTAAAGGCCGTTTTTTGTCATGTGGCGGGAGCTGCAGAGGAGAGCAGTCACTCCATGCGGTGCCGGAACCGGAAGTTTTATGGCACAGTCTTTGTACCCACAAAATATGCTTTAAAGAGACCCAATTACCAGTTCCAGCTTTTTTTTACTTACATGTTTTACTTACACAAAGTATAATAGATACATAAAACCACTTGAGGCACACCTCGGAAAAGTAAAACAAATGTCTATGCCATGGTTTTGATTAAAAGATTTATTGTGAAATTAAAGTCAAAGGATTCCAAGAATGGAAAGGGTTTAAAAATGTCTGACGGACAATCAATGTTAAACATCATGCTTGATTATGAACCTCGATTTCACCCAAACTTCGACAGGCTGACTCAGGCATATCAGGGCAGGTGCTGGGAGTGGCCAAAAGTTGTGTAGGCGCCAGATGTTGCATGGGAATCCACCTAATCGTAGGGATGCCAGATTACTGGTTGAACCTGTAAGGGTCAGTGATGTAGAGAGGCCACCAATGGACCATGCAGAGGACTACAAACCTCAGGGTGGTGCAGCTGGTGTAGTCAGGTGGTGTGCCGGATGTGACTCCACCAACACAGAGCGATGTGGGACCGACTCACCATAACATTACCTTTTGTACAAATTACCATCTTACAACGAGGCAGACAATAATTAATGTGCAAAAACTGTGTATCGCTGGACAGCATATACCACATAAGTATCTAAAGCAACAGGTGTAAACAATGTTAATCTATAGGTGGTAACATTCTTTTGAAACTTAATTCAATATGTGAATACACAAAAGCTATAAATGCATAGGTTGTGATAACACTGTGCCAATCATTATGGCACTGAGCATAAATTACTTATAAATATCAACAGATGAATAAACAGTGTAAAATAAAGTGACCAATTCAGCATATGAGGTGCAAAACAAAAAGAGTCCACAGAAAAAAGCTGGAAGTTCACAGAAAAAAAAAACTGGGAGTTATTAGCCCCTCAAGGGGGCTATGTTTATGTGAAGTAAAGAGACCCACAAAACAAAAACAAACAAATCCAGGGCAGTGTTTTGTTTTTAAAATGAATCTGATTGGTTCTGAGGAGTTTTAGACACACAGCTTAGACCACAGTGAGAAGCTCCCATGAGATTTTTCATAATGAGCCAGACAAGCAGGAAGTGTGGATATCACAGCAGAATTACAGCTAATAGTAATAGTAGTTGAAAAGGTAGAAGGCATAGTAAGTCGTAGGTTCAGGTTTATAACTTTATTTGGAAACAATCCTGCATCCAGCGATAAACTTTCATCGCCACTCTAGCCAGAGTGGGTATTGTGCACCTGGATAGGCCTCTCTCAGAAACCTAGCAGCCAGAATGTCACACGGAACTTTAGCAAAGTCTCTGCCACAGACCTTCTCAAAGATGGAGATGTATTTGGTCCAGAATCCTTCTCAACACAGGATTAGGCACCCGGATCTCTCTTGAATAAACTTGGTAAATTCAAAACTGACAGGCGACCATCATTCAGCCCTTCAGTAATGGTGCGTCCTTCGATGAAGCTTAAGGCTTCTCCTGAGATACCAGCCTCGTGCTCTGTACTCCCCAGACAGGTTCTTCATCGGGCGGCTTCCTCCCCCAGGACGGACAGCACAGGACCACTCTGCAACTGTAGACCCAGTCTGACTACCAGCCCTACAAGGTAGATTACAACCGCAGACCAACGTGGTCCTGGTGTCAGGAACACTTGAACACGCACCCCCGTCCATGAGGGCCACACAAGGGGGTGGTGGTATGACAGCCAGGACGGCCTCACAACGACGTCGACCCAGTACCAATGATGTCTATCCCTTAACCACTTGACCACTGGGCACGTAAACCCACTTAATAACCAGACCAATTTTCAGCTTTCGGTGTTCTCACAATTTGAATGACAATTACTCAGTCATACAACATTGTACCCAAATTAAATTTTCGTCCTTTTTTCACACAAATAGAGCTTTCTTTTGGTGGTATTTAATCACCGTTGGGTTTTTTATTTTTTGCGCTATAAGAGAAAAAAGAATGAAAATTCTGTAAAAAAAAAAGAATTTTTCTTTGTTTCTGTTATAAAATTTAGTAAATTTTGTATTTTTTCTTCATTCTTTTGCATAAATGTGGAAGATGAAGTTACGCCGAGTAAATAGATACCCAACATGTCACCCTTCAAAATTGCACACGCTCGTGGAATGGCGCCAAACTTCGCTACCTAAGAATCCCCATAGGCAACTTTGCAGGGTATTGTGGGGTATTGCGGAGTATTGTGGGGTATTGCGGAGTATTGTGGGGTATTGCGGAGTATTGCGGGGTATTGCGGGGTATTGTGGGGTATTTTGGGGTATTGCAGCAGAGTATTTTGGGGTATTGCAGCAGAGTATTTTGGGGTATTGCAGAGTATTGCTGGGGCATTGCAGAGTATTGACGGGGCATTGCAGAGTATTGCCGGGGCATTGCAGTGTATTGCTGGGGCATTGCAGAGTATTGCTGGGGCATTGCAGAGTATTGCTTGGGCATTGCAGAGTATTGCTTGGGCATTGCAGAGTATTGCTTGGGCATTGCAGAGTATTGCTGGGGCATTGCAGAGTATTGCTGGGGCATTGCAGAGTATTGCTGGGGCATTGCAGAGTATTGCTTGGGCATTGCAGAGTATTGCTTGGGCATTGCAGAGTATTGCTGGGGCATTGCAGAGTATTGCTGGGGCATTGCAGAGTATTGCTGGGGCATTGCAGAGTATTGCACAGGGAGGGATGGATGGCTGGCTGGATCTGTGACTGCATGTGTCACAGATCCAGCCCACAGCAGCTGCTGCTGCATGCGCTCTCTCCCCTCTCCTCTCTCACACTGTACCGTTCGGTACAGAGAGGAGAGGGAGGAACCGGCGTCATCACATGACGCCGGTTTGTTTACTAGTGATCGCTCCGTCATTGAACGGAGCGATCATGTGGTAAACCGCCGCTATCAGCGGCGATTTACCGTGATCCGTGATCAGCCGGGTCCGGAGGACCCGGCGGTCACGGAGATTCCCGTGTGCGCGCCCCACAGGGCGCGCGGGAGCGCGATTCTGGGAGGACGTACATTGACGCCCTCCCAGAGTTAAGCAACCGCCTTGTAGACGTATTTCATCTATAGGGCGGTTGCTAACTGGTAAAGTACTCTCCCCCAGCATGCACAGCGAGGCGACCAACCCCAAACTGATTGGCTGCTGAGGAAAAAGACCCAATGCACCTTGACTTGACTGCTGCCACCCTTGGCCTGGGGTGGTACAGGCACCCCAGACAGCAATAGTGGTCACTCACAGTACAGCCATGGCTGGAACAGAGGCCCAAATTTGGCAAAAATAACACAGTCAAAGGCAACTAAATCTCTGGCCACCCTCTAAATTAAAGGCAGCACCAGCTATGAAAGTAGCAGGGCACTACACAAAATAAAAACAAAATATGTGGGGGTCCCCCCCAAATTAAATTTCAGGCCCTTCAGGTCTGGTATGGATATTAAAGGGAAAGCTGTGCCAATTTTTTTTTTTAAATGGCGTAGGGGTCCCCCTCAAAAATCCATTCCAGACCTTTATCCGAGCACGCAGCCAGGCAGGCCACAGGAAAAGAGGGGGACAAGAGACCCCCCCCCCACTGAACCGCACCAGGCCACATGCCCTCAACATGGGGAGGATGTCCCCATGTTGATGGGGACAAGGGCCTCATTCCCACAACCCTTGCTGGTGGTTGTGGGGGTCTGCGTGCGGGGGGCTTATCGGAATATGGAAACCCCCTTTAACAAAGGGGGCCTCCAGATCCCACCTCCCATGTGAATTGGTAAGGGGTACTGTACCCCTATCATTTCACTAAAAAAAATGATAAAAAAGAAAAAAAAAACACACACAACTTGGGAAAAGTCCTTTAATATAATAAAAAAAAAACAGCACCGTAAACCTTCTACGAGTCCGACCCGCCGTTATGAACGATACAGCCTCCTCCAAAGCAGGCACCCGGCTGAATAACGCGTGACCCGTCTGACAGTTCTCTTATAACCGAGGGCAGGGTCACCCGTCACGTGGATGGGTGACCCCCGCCCCCCTCTGATGCAACAGGGTAATGCTGGGGATACCCAGTGATGTGTAGTACAATGTACCCCTTACCAATTCACATAGGGGGGCCCGGATATGGAGGCCCTCTTTGTTAAAGGGGGATTCCAGATTCCGATAAGCCCCTCGCTCACAGACCCCCGCAACCACCGGGCAAGGGTTGTGAGGATGAGGCCCTTGTCCTCATCAACATGGGGACATCCCCCCCATGTTGAGGGCATGTGGCCTGGTACGGTTTAGGAGGGGGGCGCTCTCTCATCCCCCTTTTTCCTGTGGCCTGCCAGGTTGCTTGCTTGGATAAGGGTCTGGTATGGATTTTTGGGGGAACCCCACATTTATTTTGGTGCGGGGTTCCCCTTAAAATCCATACCAGCCCTGACGGGTCTGGTATGGATTTTTGGGGGGCACCCCTACGCCATTTTTTGGAGGGGCCCCCACGCATTTTTTTTATTTTGTTTCGGGCTCAAAGAGCCTGGTAATGGACTAAGGGGGAACCCATGCCGTTTTTTTTTTCAATTACTTTTATCTGTATTGCCGGGACCTGACAATTCATTATAGCTGTGAGTAGTTTGAAATTACTTTTTTTCCTTTAGAAATGTTATTTTGTGCAGAGACTGTTTTAAACACAGGAAACATGTGCTACTTTACAGGCATACTATAGACACCCCCTGGTACGAAGTTTAAAGGAATATTTCACTTTTATTGTTTCACTTTAAGCATTATTAAAATCACTGCTCCCGAAAAAACTGCAGTTTTTAAAACTTTTTTTGCATTGATACATGCCCCCTGGGGCAGGACCCAGGTCCCCAAACACTTTTTATGACAATAACTTGCATATTAACCTTTAAAATTAGCACTTTTGTATCTCCCATAGACTTTTAAAGGGTGTTCTGCAGCTTTCAAATTTGCAGCTAACACCCCAAATTGTTCGCTATTCGGCCAATGTTCGACTCGAACATAAAGCTCAACCCTACTTGTAACCCAACTACATAGAAGGATATCAGCTGTCCCTAACTCTGGAGGCAGGGGCGTCGTTAGGGCGTGGCTTGGGGGGCTGGACCCCCGAATGGGTCCCCACAAAGCCCCGAGTCTATGCCGCATCCGATCACATTGTTAGCCCCGAGCGTCTGGGAGTCAGGACCTGATGCCGAAGGTGGCCGAGTGCGGCCGAGTGCCATCAGCACCAAATGTCGCCGAGTATGGCCGAGTGCCATACTCGGCCTCACTCGGCTGACTCCCAGACGCTCGGGGCTAACAATGTGATCGAATGCTGCCCCGCCTTCTGGAGCCTACAGCGCCAATGGCGGGACACGGGACGTGTGATGTCCATCATAGGTGTTGCGGGCTCCACGGCGGGAATTACAGTTCGGCCGCCGCACCACACCCCCGCTCAGGCGGGTGGCTCTCCTCGGCTCCTCTCTGACTGCCAGTGCCTGCCCTGCTGTGACCGCACACCAAGGCTGAGGCTGCTAAGGTAGGTCAGTGCACTGTGTGGATCTGTTACTGATCTTTTTTTAAATGATATTACTTGTAAAAGCTCTTCATATAGGTTCACTGTGAAGAGCTTTTACAAGTAATATCATTTAAAAAAAGATCACATGTCTGTTCTTGGAAAATTCATATTCAGGTCAGGTCAGTGAGTCAGGTCAGTGGGTCAGGTCAGTTAGTCAGGTCAATGGGTCAGGTCAGTGGGTCAGGTCAGTGGGTCAGGTCAGTGGGTCAGGTCAGTGGGTTAGGTCAGTGGGTCAGGTCAGTGGGTCAGGTCAGTGGGTCAGGTCAGTGGGTCAGGTCAGTGGGTCAGGTCAGTGAGTCAGGTCAGTGGGTCAGGTCAGTATATGTAGGTCAGGTCAGTGGGTCAGGTCAGTGTATGTAGGTCAGGTCAGTGGGTCAGGTCAGTGGGTCAGGTCAGTGTATGCAGGACAGGTCAGTGTATGCAGGACAGGTCAGGTCAGTGTATGTAGGTTATGTCAGTGTGTGTACACACACGTAGGTCAGGGTATGTGTGTCAGGTAGGTCCCCCCGCGCCTCCCCCCCAGGTGCTGGCTTGCCTTCGGGCTGAAGCCCCTGGACTTTTTGGCACCTAGCAACGCCCCTGTCTGGAGGTAACTATTAGGCCTAATGAGGCCGGGATCGTGCTACACAAAGAAGCCCACTTGTAGTCATCCTTCCATCTGTAGTGTTTCAAAATATAAATGACATGGCCAGAATCCTTGATAAAAGAAGGTAGTGGTGTGACAATGGGTTGTAAGAAAAAGTCCATATAGACAGAATTTTTTTATGTATTTGCAGTGGCGATTCAGGAGTAGGGATGAGCCGAACACCCCCCGTTCGGTTCGCACGAGAACCTTCGAACGGACCGACCGTTCGCACGAACATTTAGAACCCCATTGACGTCTATGGGACTCGAACGTTGTAATTCAAAAGTGCTCATTTTAAAGCCTACTATGCAAGTTATTGTCGTAAAACGTCTTTGAGAACCCGGGTCTTGCCCCAGGGAACATGTATCAATGGAAAAAAAGTTTTAAAAACGGTAATTTTTTCTGGAGCAGTGATTTTAATGATGCTTAAATAAAAAAATAAAAAAATGAAAAATTCCTTTAAATAATGTACCTGCTGGGTGTCTATAGTATGCCTGTGAAAACGTCTTTGAGAAACCGGGTCTTGCCCCAGGGAACATGTATCAATGAAAAAAAAGTTTTAAAAACGGTTGTTTTTTTCTGGAGCAGTGATTTTAATGATGCTTAAATAAAAAAATGTAAAATTTAAAATTTCTTTAAATATTGTACCTGCTGGGTGTCTATAGTATGTCTGTGAAGTGGCACATGTTTAGAACTGTCCCTGCACAAAATTAGATTACTATAAGAAAAAAGTAATTTAAAACTGCTTGCGGCTTTAATGTAATGTCTGGTCCCTGCAATATGGATGAAAATCATTGAGAAAAATTTCACAGACAGTATACACACCACATAGCTTTAGGTGCAAACTGCAGAGGACACAGGTAGTACACACCAAGTAGCTTTAGGTGCAAACTGCAGAGGACAAAGGCAGTACACACACCATGTAGCTTTATGGTGCACACTGCAGAGGACACAGGCAATACACCACGTGAGAATACTACAGCTAGCACAATCACCTGCTTGTCAGGAAATTAGGAAGAGCTGATCTAGCTAAACTATACAGTGTATAAATATATATACAACACCTGGGATGCATATATATATATATATATATATATCCACTACACACTCTGGGGCAGATTCATCAATAGATACGCCGGCGGATCTCCTGATCCGCCGTCGTATCTGTGAGACCCGACGGTCGGATCTGTGAGATCCCACCGTCGGAGCTATGCGACTGATTCATAAGAATCAGTTCCGCATAGATCTCCCTTGGATCCGACTGGTGTAAGTGACTTACACCAGTCGAATCTTAGGCTGTAATCTCCCGCCGGCCGCTAGGTGTCGTCGCGATTTTTTACCCGTCGCATATGCAAATGAGGAAAACCGCCGATTCACGTCCGTACGCCCGCCCGTCGCTCGTTTTCTACGTCGTTTGCGTTCGGGTTTTTTCGGCGGATAGCTACCCCTGCTTCTATGAGGGGTAGCTAATGTTAAGTATGGCCGACGTTCCCGCGCCGATTTTTAAATTTTCTACGTCGTTTGCGTACCGCGATCGGGAATACCGATGGCCGCAAACGACGTACCCACCGCAAACAATGACGTCGTAGCGACGTCATTTGGAGCATGCGCACTGGGCTTTTTCGCCCCGGCGCATGCGCAGTTAAATCGGCGCGGGAACGCGCCTGATTTAAATTGTACACTCCCCCTAGCCGCGGAATTTGCATTCCGCCGGGGGGAGTTAGGATCTGACGGTGCAGTTTGCGAGGTAAGTGCTTTATGAATCATGCACTTGCCTCGCTAAATTGCACCGGCGGATCGTAAACCAGGTAGATCTAGCGGATCTAAAGATCCGCAGATCTATATGAATCTGCCCCTGTAACTTTAACTGACTAGCCTGCCTGCCTGCCTGCTCTATCTATCTACTAAAATTACACTCTCTCTCTCTCTCTTTTAACCACCGTAACACACTACACAAGGCCAACCTGCAGGCGGCCTTTTATAGTGTGGGGCGTGTACTAAACCCCCTGAGCCATAATTGGCCAAAGCCACCCTGGCTTTGGCCAATTATGGCTCTCCGTTTATTGCAAGCTGCGATTGGCCAAGCATGCGGGTCATAGTGCATGCTTGGCCAATCATCAGCCAGCAATGCACTGCGATGCCGCAGTGAATTATGAGCTGTGAAATGTAACTCGAATTTGGCGCGAACGGCCCAAAACATTCATAATTCAACGAACGATCGGACATACGATGTTCGAGTCGAACATGAGTTCGACTCGAATACGAACCTCGTCCCTATTCAGGAGCTGTGGAAATGTCTGGAAGGAAAAGACCAGCTAGGCTTCTGCTACTATAGACAGGCTCAAGTGATGAAGATCAGTTTATCTCAGACATCCAAGCTGCTCCCCTGAAATTGGTTCTAAAAAACAGCATGAAAGCTGATGCAACATTGAAGCCTAATGTCATCCTATTAGAAGTAGTAGAATGGGAGCTGGAAGAGACAAGCCAGAGTAGCAGCCACTGTCACTGTTGAAGAGAGTGCCATCAGAGATTTGACAAGTACTCGCGTTCGACAAGAAGTATTTGTTGTTATACACTAACTGGGTAAGGTCCCAAATATTAATTTCTCAACATATAATAATGCTAGAAGCCTAGAAACCATCCCCTTTTTCATTAAGCCCCATGGCCCAAAATTGTAGAGTTTTCTATTCAAATTTACCAATAACTTTCAGAAGCAAAGTATATACTAGATAGTCACAAAGGTGTGTGTGTGTGATTTGCATGATTTGCATGATTTGCATGGATTTGATCCTTGGTTCCATATGGTGTCATTCTACAGTTCCTCAAGACATACTAAGTCAAGATAACATTGTGAAAGTTGTGTGCGATTGTATGTGTACTAATAAAGATAATATATCTTTAAAAGTACCATAATAAATACAGCATTTGCATAATACATTGTCATTTTTATGATAAAAAAAATTACAACTTTTTACGTAAAAAGATGAACAAAGTAGTGATAAAACCATACATTGGATCAAAAGGGGAAATTAGAAAAGACTACACATGTTATTACAATAAGAAAAAACAAAACAAATGAGAAATGCACAGAAGATACCTAGTAGAGCCATAACAGAAATATATTTTTCAATATAGGCTCCATGATAAATTATAAAACCACTGTGACGATGAAAATAAATGCAAGTGTCACTATACAAAATTCTAACAACAAAGCTCTCTTTTTTTGCTCCTTTTGGTGTGTTAAATATAAAATTGAAAATGTTTTGTTATATGCACGAGCATGTACTCCCCCCAACCCTGGGTCACTCTTGTCTCTGCCCCCTATCCACTTAACAGCATTACTTTTGTCTCTTCCCCTTACCTACCTCCCAGCACCTACTTCTTCCCCAAATAACAAAAACAAAAAAAATCTGAATTGTAGGTTTGTCCAGATTGTGCTAACAGTGAGAGGGGCCTGAGTCTAAAACAGGCCATACATTATGCAATTTTCTTTCCTTCAACCTCAAATTTTAAGAAAATAAAATTGTTTGATTCCCCCATCAACACAGTCAGTGTTAATGGAGGAATCACTCCTGCTGCCAGAGAGCCATGTTTATATCAGTGTCCCTCCTTCGCATCCTAAAAGTCCTAACACATCTTGAGCCCCTGCTCCCATATGGATACCCCATTCTCATCTGGAGCCCCCATTCTCATCTGTAGTCCCTGTCCACATCTGATCTGAAAAGAGGTAGATTTCTGTGATGGAAATTACATCTTCTCCTGGAGCAAGCCGCAGGGGTTGACTTATTAGGCCTCATACACACGACCGTTTACAAACGGTCGTGTGTATGTTTTTCGTCGAGAAAACTGTTGTGGATCTCGACGAGAAAAAAAGAGAACATGTTCTCTTTTTTCTCATCGGGAGTCTCAATTTACTCATCGTGTTTCTCGTCGGGCTGGTTTACAATGAGAAACAAGTTCGTGTGTATGCTTAGAAACGCGCACATGCTCAGAATAAAGTATGAGACGGGAGCGCACCTTCGGTAAAAGTAGCATTCGTAATGGAGATATCACATTCGTCACGCTGTAACAGACTGAAAAACGCAAATCGTCTCTCACCAAACTTTTACTTAACATGCAGTAACATGAGATTAGTAAAAGCAGCCCCAAGGGTGGCGCCAGTGGAATCAAACTTCCCCTTTATAGTGCCGCCGTACGTGTTGTACATCACCGCGTTTGAGAACAACGAGATTTTGTCTTGACATTGTGTATGCAAAGAAAGCTTGACAAGATTCTCGACAAGCCTGACAAGAAATTAGTAGAGGAAAATGACGTTTCATTTACGACAACATTCTCGGTCGTGTGTACGAGGCCTTAGAACTGGAGAGTGCAAAATCTGCTGCAGCTCTGCATAAAAACCAATCCGATTCTAGTTATCTTTTGTCAAAGCTAAATTGAACAACTAAAGTTAGATGCATTCATTGATTTATCAAGTCAGAAATCCAGGCCAAGGTCAGTAACAGAGATGAGAAGCAATCATAGGCAGGCATTGATAAGAAGGTCAGATGAGAGCTGAGTCGGTAATAAGGTCAAGTATAAGCTCAACGCCAGGAATCACAGGAATACAGACTAAAAGGCCATTCAGCAATGATCATATACAGGACTCATGTTTGAGGTTGGAACTGTGTTTGGTTTTAGTGAGTTTTTTTTTTATTATTAAACTATTATTAGTATTTAACAAATCCATTAAAATCCACATTATGTCACATATCAAAACATTGAATACATCTTTATCCACATCTTCATATATCTCTCTTTCCCCAAACAAAAATGAAAAACAAACAAAACAAAAAAAACGGAAAGAAAGTTTCCCCTATTTTTTTTTTAAGGAGGTTTATAGATAGAAGTGGAGGGATAAGGCGCAATGAATAGGGCATAGTGGAGGTGTGGGGGGAGAAGGGAACACAATTAGGGAAACTGGTTTTAGTGAGTTAGTACCTGCCCAAGGCCAGGGGAAGGGTTAATTTGTAGTTCTGTTGACAGGCTTTTGGTCCTAGCCGACCAAAAAGGGGGAAAGCTGAGGTCCGGGACCAGGTCTGCTCTTCTGGGGATTGCTCTGCTTGGTTGGATCTTTTTAGCTGTCTGTGCTATGTGCATGGCGGGAACCCATTCTGTTACTGGGAGTGAGGTAACAGAGGTACGCTGGACTGGTGGAGTGGGCACAGACTCAGCACCAGTATTGCCAACCCCAAAGTGAAATGTACTGACAGGACACCCAAAATGTACAAACAGCACCAACTTTTTACTGGCAGAAACCATGACAATTTTTTACTGACTTTTCAAAAAAGTATATACAATCACCGTTTTAAGTGCAAAACATATTTCTCAATTTCCATGAAGGTCCGGTTAATATAACCCAGCCAGCACAGAATTCTCCCATACATCAGAGTCTGCAAGATTCCCCCTTACAAAGTCCACACACATATCTGTCTCCTCCCATGACCCCCATCCCGGCAGTGCTTCTGCTCTTGACTCCTGTCTAGGCTCCCCCTAGAGACTGCGAACATGATACAAGACACAAGATGGTCAGAGATTGTGGACATGATACAAGCTATGGTTAAAGATTCTGGACATGATAAAAGAGATGGTTAGAGGCTGTGGACATGATACAGGAGATTGTTTGGACCTGCGGACATGGCACAAGAAAAAGTTAGAGATTGTGGACATAGTACAGAAGACTGTTAGGCCTCGTACACACGACCATTTTCCTCGACAGAATCCATCAAGAAACTTGGTGGGAGAGCTTTTTTGCCGAGGGAACCGGTCGTGTGTATGTTTTTCATTGAGGAAACTGTTGAGGAACTCGACGAGGAAAAAAGAGAACAAGTTCTCTTTTTTCTCGACTGGAGTCTCAATTTCCTTGCCGTGTTCCATGTCGGGCTGGTTTTCGACGAGAAACACGATCGTGTGTATGCTAAGAAACCTGCACATGCTCAGAATAAAGTATGAGATGGGAGCGCACCTTCGGTAAAAGTAGCGTTTGTAATGGAGATAGCACATTTGTCACGCTGTAACAGTCTGAAAAGTGCAAATTGTCTCTTACCAAACTTTTACTTAACACGCAGTAACATGAGATTAGCAAAAGCAGCCCAGAGGGTTGTGCCAGTGGAATCGAACGTCCCCTGCCATTGTATGTGTTGTACGTCACCGCGTTTGAGAACAAGGAGATTTTGTCTTGACCGTGTGTACAAAAAGCAAGCTTGTCAAGTTTCTCTACAAGCCTAGCAAAGAACTCGTCGAGGAAAACGATGTTTCATTAACGACGAGTTCCTCGGTCGTGTGTACGAGGCCTCAGAGATTGGGAAGTGGTGGGTGACAGATGCAGCACCAGACCGATGTTGCATACACATAGGTGAGTATGAATGCTTGTTTTCTTTTTTTTTTATATTAATGCACTTCTCTTTTAAACAACAATATGTACTGTAGATCTCATTCTAAAAATATAAAATGTCAAATACCTTTTCTGAGTTAATGTACATTGTGGCCATGTGATTTCCACAGCTTATTCTGCACTGTGGTGTGCATCCACTAGGTAGCACTAAGAGGCAGCAGTGACATGGTTATCAGGCATTATTGTAGACTTTTTTTTTTGCCTATGAAGGCAGAGATCTGATTGGCGCTGTTGCAGTCACATGTCATTATTGTCGAACTGTTCAATAAATTCGTATTTAAATATCAAAGAAAATCATTAATACTGTACACAGAGATTCAAATGTTTTGTTAAATTAAATTAAATGTCATCATAAAATATAATAAATCTTTACATGTAAGGAAAGGCTGATAACTGGGGAAGTAGCTACTGGCAGTCACCTGCCTGGAGCCACCTCTGCAAGCCAACATCAAATGGGAAAGCTTCCAGGGGAGAAGAAGGGTTTCCTCATAGGGGAAATTAGAGCATGTGTAGTGAGAGCGTCAATGCAGAATGTGGAGCATTAGCTGCAATGACCTTACCACTCTGAATGAGGAACTCCAGACAAATGGCGGGATCAAGCAAGTGTTTACTAGAAAATAATATAGATGCAAAGGAAAGGTTGAACACCCAGTTAGAGAAAAAAATACTTTTAGGGGTTTCCAGACACTGTAATGAGTGTTGTCAGAATTGCCAAACAAATAATGTATTAAGGAAATGTAAATTTTCTATCATCAGGAAGAAAGGCAAAATTACAGACAGCAAAACTTGAGACATTCTGTGATTTCTAACACAGATAGCTAAGGTGTGTGCTAGTTGAACGCCAATAAAATGTTTATTACCTGATATGAATCATCCTAAATGACTATATGATGGCACTAAAAGGTGTTCCCTGGGATCCTCTTTGACGTCAAACCTTTATCTAATACCCTTGCACTTTTCCCTAGATCCACCCATACCGATACTGACCTGCATATCGTATAGGCGTAGCTTGATAGAATTCACAGACATCTTTATTAGTTTAAAAGCTACTAGGTTCAAAGTGCAGGTACTTCTTGACCTTTTCACTTTAAGAGGTTTTAAAAACAAATGTTTGCTTTACATTAATGTGGGTCTTTTTATTAAGTATGTACAGTAGTAGTAGTATTTAAGTACTCAGCTTTTATGAGTAGTAAATATACTGCTAATGCCAAATATATCAAGAAGCTAAAGCATTCTTTTGGAAGAACATGTTCACTTCAATCTTATATTTCCATGGCTTAAAGGGGTTGTAAAGGTACATTTATTTCCCCTAAATAGCTTCCTTTACCTTAGTGCAGTCCTCCTTCACTTACCTAATCCTTTGATTTTGCTTTTAAATGTCCTTATTTCTTCTGAGAAATCCTCACTTCCTGTTCTTCTGTCTGTAACTCCACACAGTAATGCAAGGCTTTCTCCCTGGTGTGGAGTGTCGTGCTCGCCCCCTCCCTTGGACTACAGGAGAGTCAGGACGCTCTCTATGTTGCAGATAGAGAAAGCATGACATTCCACACCAGGGAGAAAGCCTTGCATTACGGTGTGGAGTTACAGACAGAAGAACAGGAAGTGAGGATTTCTCAGAAGAAATAAGGACATTTAAAAGCAAAATGGAAGGATGAGGTAAGTGAAGGAGGACTGCACTAAGGTAAAGGAAGCTATTTAGGAAAGAAAAATTGTACCTTTACAACCCCTTTAAAGGAAAACTTCCATCTAAAGAAAGTTATAGAACATACAATATACGGTATAAGCACTATCAAAGTTGTTTTAAATTCATATTAGTAAAAATATCTTTCAATTTTTGATGGTGATACAGCTTATGTGCTTTTCTTAAAAGTTGAAAAAAAAAATTGTGTAATATGGTAACCTGAAGGCGTCTGTACGCCAAAAACATCTTCTCCTGCTTCTAGGATTTGTTCACTGCTTTTCCAAGAAGTATATACTACTGGGCCAGATTCACAAAGAGTTATGCCGGAGTATCAGTAGATACACCGATGTAACTCGCAATCTAAGCCCGTCGCATGTTTAAGTGTATGCTCAAACTGAGATACACTTAAACCTACCTAAGATACGACGGCCTGCGCCGTCGTATCTTAGGGTGCAATATTTCCGCTGGCCGCTAGGCCATTGAGTTCGGTGTAGAATATGCAAATTAGTAGATACGCCGATTCATGAAGGTACGCTTGCCCGTCGCAGTAAAGAGACGTCGTTTCCGTAAGAGGTATGCTGGCGTAAAGATAAAGCTGCCCCCTAGGTGGCGTATCCTATGTTAAGTATGGCCGTCGTTCCCGCGTCAAAAATTTTTAATTTTACGTCGTTTGCGTAAGTCATCCGTGAATGGGGCTGGACGTAATTTACGTTCACGTCGAAAGCAATGACGTCCTTGCGACGTCATTTGGAGCAATGCACATTGCGATATTTTACGGACGGCGCATGCGCAGTTCGTTCGGCGCGGGGACGCGCTTCATTTAAATGATACACGCCCCCTACCCGCCGAATTTGAATTCCGCCACGTGATTTACGCTACGCCACCGCAACTTTACAGGCAAGTGCTTTGTGAATAAAGCACTTGCCTGAAAAACTTGCGGCGGCGTAACGTAAATGACATACGTTACGCCAGCAGAAAGATCCGCTGATCTTTCTGAATCTGGCCCATTATGTCAGAATTTAGGTATTCCCTGTGACAGGAGTTTAGTTTTTGGTGAGATACTTCCAAAGTCTTGTCTACTTGTAAATGGATGCATTTACTGCAGCTTTCTTTGTTAGAACACTGAGATGTGCTTAGGTAACCACAATGAAGGTTAATATCCCATTCAGGAATTATGGTGAGATAAGAAGAAGTAAAACATACTATTTATTTAGAACATAAAAAAATTAGGAATCTGCTACAACGTTTTCCAAAACCCATACAATGTATATAGTTCAGCTAAATGGGAATACATAGAGGTTGATTTACTAAAGGCAAATAGACTGTGCACATTTTAGTTAGCAGCAGTGCACACCGTCTATAGACTTCATGCAGTATAGAAGAGAAACCATAGTGAATCACTACCAGAACATGCAAATATCAGAGTATATCTACAGTATATGAAGAATGTATGATTATTGTTAAGATACATAGGCATGACAACATGTACTGAGCCTTAACAAAAATTTAGTACCTTGGCCCTGCTGATAAAAGGTACTAAGTCTGTTTAAGTTGCAAGGGCAATGACACAGCTTTTATGATTTTACACAGCCTATTAATACCAAACATAACTGCAAGCAACAAACATATTACTAATAACACAAACTAGTAGACCAGTGGCCTGTTCTAACCATTAGATCTGAACAGACGTCACCCAGACTTCCAACATTCCAACTAGCCAAAGTCCACTGATGGCATCAAACTGAGCCCTTATTGTTTGTGTGATAAAAAGGGTTAAAATGGTTCAATACAATGGTATTTGTTCAGCATTCCTTAATAAAAACATGAAACAGTGAAAGGTTCTTGTTGAATTTCTTTGTGATTAACAGTAAATTGATGTAAGATAAGTATTTGCTTCCATTTATACCTATTGTAGTTAGCCTCTGCTAATCAATTAATCTGTTAATTGACTCTTGCTGGTTCATAAATGCTAAATTATTAGGCACACATTATTATTTACATGAGTTGATTTACTAAAGGAGTAAAGAATATTCACCTAGAGGGTGACTGTTCATTTATCTTACTAAACAAAGTGAATTTGTGTCCCCTTTGATCACTCAATGTTTTGATTGGTTAGATTATTGAAGTGTACACAGCTTCCTTTCTTTGCTAAATAAACTGTAGGAATAAGCTAAACTGAAAATTTCATTTAAAAGTGTTGACAATTTGCCATTTAAGCTCATTAGAGCCTGGGAGGACGGCTAAATTAAGATGGGGTTAAAGGTCCAATGGGGTTCTTAATAAGCCCTGATATTTAGTGTATCTCCTTTACATTTTACTGCACCTGTTCCATGTGCCATTTTGATTAAGTTTTCACAAAGAGAAAATTGGTATGTCTGCCCATCCCAAGTTAACACCAACGCTGTATCCTGGCCTGGCCAACAAGGCCCAGGCCTAGGGCAGCACTTTGCAGGGGGGCAGCACGGAAAGAGTCCCTGCTCTTTCTACACTGTTAGTGTAGCGCCAGTCTTATGGGCCGGACTGGGCTGAGAGGCAAATTAGTCCAAGGCCCCCATAAAGTGGCTGTGCTGCTTCCGGTATGCAGGCGGCCGGCATTACGCAATTGTGGGGGGGGGGTGCTGCTTTTCATTTTGACTGTCTTATCATCCTGGACCACAAACCTTCCTCACTGTACTATATGTTTTCTGCTGTACCATTGGCATTGTTATATCTTCTTAGTCCTCTCCATAAAATTATCAGAGATTTAAAGTAGAACTATAGGCAACACTTTTTTTTTTCATTTTGGATAGAGTAAGGGAGGGTTATAGCCTCTGGGGCAGATCCACAAAAGAATTACGCCAGCGTATCTATTGATACGCTGCGTAATTTTAAAGTTCCCGCGTTGTATCTTTGTTTCCCGCGTTGTATCTACAAAACAAGATACGACTGCATCTGGGATTGATCCGACAGGTGTACATCTTAGTACGCCGTTGGATCTTAGGTGCATGTTTTCGGCAGCCGCTAGGTGGCGTTTCCGTAGAATTCCGTGTCGAGTATGCAAATTAGCTAGTTACGGCGATCCACGAACGTACGTCCGGCAGGCGCATTTTTTTTACGCTGTTTGCGTTCTGCTTTTTCCAGCGTATAGTTACCCCTGCTATTACTCAATGTTAAGTATGGCCGTCGTTCCCGCGTCGAATTTAGAATTTTCTATGTCGTTTGCGTAAGTCGTTCGCGAATAGGTATTTGCGTAAGATTACATCACCGTCGTAAACATTGGCTTGTTCCGGTTTAATTTCGAGCATGTGCACTGGGAAACCCCCACGGACGGGGTCACTACGTAGTTGCATAAAACACGCCCCCATCACATCCATTTGAATTGCGCGCCCTTACGCAGCCAAAGATACACTACGCCCCCGTAACTTACGACGCAAATTCTTTGAGGATTCCAAAAAAAAAGTAAGTTACGGCGGCGTAGTGTATCTTAGATACGATACGCCCGACGCAAATATGCCAAACAGGAAGTGAGAGAAAATCTATGCAAATTAAGGGAATCCATTGCCACCCCCAGGCCCTCAGAACTAGTGTCCCCACTCGAAAATGTCAGGGTGGGTTTTAAACAGAAAGGGGTGTGGCCTTGACAGAAAAGGGTGGGTCATATTTAAACTAGGGGGTGCATGAGTTTAGCCAGGCCTAGGGCAGCACAAAACCTAAATACACTACTGGTTAACACCCACTACTCCTGTAGTAAATCAACCCTACAAACTCATTGAAAACCAATACCAGCAAATGTGTGGCTTAATGTATTTGAGATTTGAATTAAAGTAAAAACTATAGACTTTCAGATAATGAACTATAGAGCTGTGATTATTTTAATACTTTCCATTAACCTTATACAGTATTACAACTAAAGATTATTAATTTCCAATTTAGAAATCCAGGCAAAGAGTATTTATAAATAGCAGTATTCAGAAGTTATCAGACAGATCTACATGCATATACAGAAGAATAAAAATATCTACAATCAAGTCAAATTTTAGGCATTCACTGCAACTGAAATTCATTTTTGCTGAGATACTCCATAAGGACACCATAACTGTCCTTCAGTGCCTGCCATGAATATTACAATGGGCACCACTCAGTGCAGTACACACAGAAGCAGTAGTGTTGAGTTGTGCTGTGTTAAAAATGAAGCAGCCTATCTCTTTCATCAGGCATCAAGGCTTATCAGCTGTCTCAATTAATTTCAATGGTAACATGCTGACACTGCACCTTAACCACACCTATTGCATTTATGACATGTTCATGAAGCATTTATAAAGTGTTAACTATGTGCTGAGGGAGAAGCACTGGGAAATACTAGAGAACTAGGACAGAGCAGCTTCAATCTTTTCCTGTTTGTACAGAACAGCCATGTTGTAACACCATTTGCTTCTGTGTGCAGGCAAAAGCATCAAGCCAGCCAGAAAGATGGACAGTGCTAGGCAGGAGCAGGGCTATTGACAATTATTGCCAGTGGCAAAGTTTTAAGGCCACTTACATACAAGCGAACCAATTGAGTCCCCCCGTCCATTTTTGAGGCAGACCCGATCGGACCATCCATAGCTCTCCATGGAGCGGCAGATGTCAGCAGACGTGTCCGCTGAAGCTTTCCGACATCCGATCCAATCCGGGCTGCCAAAAACAAACGGATGGAGATCTGTTTTGTCCAGCAGATCGGATTACAGTCGGATGGAAACAGTCCGTTTCCACCCAACCACCCCATAGAGGAGTGCAGGCTGTGTCTGTGTCCGGCCTGCTATGCAGACATGTCATCTGCCTGCTCAGCGGAAATCAGTAGAGAGATCCCCCGTTGTGCAGGCGGATCCACTGGACATGAAAGGGGCCTTAGTGTCAGCAAAATGTTGATGCCAGCATAAGTCAGTGCCAGCAAGTGACTGTGACAATCTTTCCATCATCATCTTGAGCTAGACTAACCCAAGTGTCAAAGAGATCAAAGTATACAAATTTATCTTGCAGAGAAATCACAAAATGCTTGCTGTCACGCCACAACCTAAACACACATTTTTCAAAGCAGATCATTTCCTCTATATCACTTCCCTTTTAAACACTTACCACTAGAAAAAACAACACTTTCATGGGCATTTAACTTTCTTGATGCTTTTTCAATGTTTCAAAAACATAATAAAAACAAATCAAAAACACATCATAAATGCTACAGGCGCATTAATGAGTTTTGCTTTGTTCTTTATAAAAAAACACACGTGTGAATGAGTCCTAAGGGTCAAGTACTTCTAAAGTCATGCAGACCTTGAAACTTTTCTCATCAGAACACTAATGCCTCATACACACGACCGGGATTCCCGACCGGAAACGATCCGTCGGAAATCCCAGGGGGAAAACCGAGAACCTGCTTGGTAACTTTTCCCCGTACACAGGAGAGGTTTTCCCGTCGGGAAAACTCAGATGAGAGCTTTGGTCAGGAATCCCGACCGTGTGTCTGGTGAGTGCATCCCCATAAGGGGATAGTATCCCCCCACGTGGTGAAACATAGCCCCCCTGGTGATAAGGAGCACATATTAAGGAAGACACTGTTCACGGCTGATGTTCATCTGCACCATTATTTGATACCTATGTCAATATAGAACTTTATTCAGAACTCACGTTTTGACTACCAAGCGCTGCTACAGTATACATTGAACTGTTTTGACTTTTCAGTCATTTTAATTTCATTTTGTTGTTTACTGTCATTTGACATTTTCTTTCTTTAAGCGGCTGCTTATTCTTGTATCCATTTGTCCACATTCCTTGTGTATCATTCATCTTAATTGCCACCTCCTGTGCGCTGAGCAGTGCTTTATTAGAAGGAAGGGCGTTTTTCTCAAGCACTTTACATACAGTGTGTATGCTCCATCGCAGTTTTTCCCATAGAAAAACTGCCAAAAACTGATGGGAAAAAGTCCACCGGGAATCCCAGCTGGAAAAAAGAGAGAAGGTTTTCTTTTTTTATCCGGTGGTTTTTGGGCAGTTTTCCCATCAGAAAAACTGCAAGGAGCATACACACGGCCGGAATTCCCGACCATAAGCTCTCCTCGCAGTTTTCCTGTCGGGAAACCCGACCGTTTGTACGAGGCTTGAGAGTGTACCAAGTGATTACAATTATTCAGATGCAGTATCCAAAGACAGAGAAAACTTCAGAGCAACAAGAGGTGGAAATTTACTTGTAATGTACAGTATATTGATCACCCAGAGGGAAAGTTTTTTTTCAACAGAAGTGGAGATACTCTTTAAACATTTTAAATAGGCCACTTTTTCAACACAATCCACACCAGACAGTTTTTAACAAAAAGAATCAACATGACAATGTGCTTATTTCACTGGAAAAAATACTGTATTTTGTAGTGAACTTGTGCACCTTCCTTACACTTATGACACTTAGGGCTTTGGAGAGAGATAAGTAAACACGACAGATATACGTGCCAAGGTCAAATTTCATGAATCGGATTTACAACCACTTTAACTATCTTGCTGTTTTTTTCCCCCTGACTTAAAGCGGTGGTTCACCCTCCATAGCAACATTTTAGCATAAAATTAGGCATAGTAGCGCGAGCTACAGTATGCCTGTCTTGATTTTTTTAGCCCGGTACTCACAGTGCAATCGTACATTGAAGATTCAGACTCCCCGCGGGGAATGGGCGTTCCTATCCAGACGGAGGATGATTGACGGCCGGCTCTGGCACGTCACGCTCCCCGAAGACAGCCGGAGTAGGTCTCGGCTCTTCACGGCGCTATACGGCGCCTGCGCACAGACTATGCGCAGGCGCCGTGAAGAGCCAAGCCTATTTCGGCTATTTCCGGAGAAGCGTGACGTGCCAGAGCCGGCCGTCTATCATCCTCCGTCTGGATAGGAACACCCATTCCCCGCGGGGAGTCGGTATCTTCAATGTACGATTGCACTGTGAGTACCGGGCTAAAAAAATCAAGACAGGCATACTGTAGCTCGCGCTACTATGCCTAATTTTATGCTAGAAGAAAAAAAACATTTTTTTTTTTTGTTTATAGGGTGAACCCCCACTTTAAGCTAAAATCAGCTGCCAAACCTGTGCTGTGTCCAATCACAGCATGGGTGGCGAGGGGCATGCACCCAGAATAAAGACCGCAATGTTCATACATTTTGTATCTATCTTCTCTTGAGAGATTCTTAAGTAAGCTTAACAGAATATACTATTTAATAACCCAATTTCAAAACATAAGACTTGCAATTAAATATTCATATACTCCTAAAGGAATATCCACTACACACTTATAACTATTAGGCATTTAAATACAAAATACAGATTTTCAAGCATCCAATGAACATAATATAGAGGGATAGTAAGAAACCTTGATCCATAAAGAAATTGTGAAAACTGTTGGCGCTATATAAATCCTGTATAATAATAATAATAAAAATTGCTAATGCTAACAAAAAAAGTCTTAGGTTTGTGTATATTTCATTATATCCTAACATCGTACATAGCATGTTACAAATTCCTTTCCATCATGTTCATATACCGAGCTAACTCACACAGAAGTTTTACCTGTATGTTATAATATGTACTCCCACTGAACATTCCCTTGCTATATTATTTGCTTTGTACTTTGTGTAACTAAAACACTAGAAAATACAGATTGAACTAAAAAGAGTCTTAAGATCATGACCAGAGGTAACTGCTTGCTCTATAGTAAATGAAAACGTATAATGAGAAAACCATGTTTTAAATTGCACTCAAATAATCCAAATATTCACTTTATTACAGATTCCGTGCCTATGCACACACAGGTGCTGGATCCTCAAGAAGTCTGTCCTCTGTTCAACATGCCAACATTATTGAGAAAGACAAGCCAAACTCTAAGATAAAAGCCGATAAAGATCTTTAATAATCCATCTGGTGCCATCACCTGTCCTGAACTGCTGCCCTCACATTTCACTCTATGATTTAGATCATCGCTATGTAAAACACGTAAGAGGGCAGAGGTTCAGATGATTTTGCCATTTGCACCCAGTTAATAAATATCTTTATCAAAAAAGCCATATTGCCTTTCTCCACAATGTTTGTAATCAATAATTGGATGCCCTATAAAAGTCCTGAAACATTCCTATACTTTCAATTGACCTATGTTTAATCAGAACTCTGTATAAGGTTCTAGACTTTTTACCATGCCAGACATAATGTAATAAAGAAATAATGAATGCCTTAAAAAATTCCGCAGAATGCACTTAAACTCTTTCCTAACCAGACTAAATTTCAGCTTTCGGTGCTCTCACATTTTGAATGACAATTACTCAGTCATGCAACACTCTACCTATATGAATTGCGTGTCCTTTTTTTTCACACAAATAGAGCTTTCTTTTGGTGGTATTTGATCACCTCTGGGTTTTTTATTTTTGCGCTATAAATGAAAAAAGACCAAAAATATTGTAAAAAATAATAATTTCTTTGTTTCTGTTAATACATTTTGCAAATTAGTAATATTTGGCCAAAATTTGTACTGCTATATATATTTGGTAAAAATAACCCACATTGGTGTAAATTATTTGGTCTTTGTGAAAGTTATAGAGTCTACAAGCTATGGTGCCAATCATTGAAAATTGATCACACCTGATGTACTGACGGTCTATCTCATTTCCTGAGACCCTAACAAGCCAGAAAAGTACAAATACCCCCCAAATGACACGTTTTTAGAAAGTAGTCAGCCCAATGTGTTTAGTAAGAGGCATGCTAAGTTTTTTGAAGTTGTAATTTTTTCCCAAAACTCTTTGCAAAATTACGTTTTTTTCCCCACAATATTGTCATATTAACGGGTTATTTATCTCACACAGCATATGCATACCACAAATTGCACCCCAAAACACATTCTGCTACTCCTCCTGAGTATGACAATGCCACATGTGTGAGACTTGTACACAGCGTGGCCACACACAGAGGCCCAACATGCAGAAGAGCACCATCAGGCATTCTAGGGAAATAAATTACACATATAATTTCTAGACTACACTTTTGAAGGTCATGGAGCACCAGGACAATGGAAATGCCCCAAAAATTACCCCATGTGGCATGGATGAGAACTGATGTGGCATGGATGTTGCACGAATGAGCACTGTTGTGGCATGGATGTTGCACTAATGAGCACTGATTTGGCACGGATGAGCACTGATGTGGCATGGATGATCACTGATGTGGCATGTGTGTGGCACAGAAAAGCACGCATGGAGCATAGATGTGACATGAATAGAGCACATGTGGATGGATGGAGCACAGATGGAGCATGGATAGAGCACGGATGCAGCATGGATTGATAGATGAGCCATGGATGGAGCATGGATGGAGCACGGATGGATAGATGAGCCAAGGATAGAGCATGGATGGAGCATGGATGGATGGATGAGCCAAGGATGGAGCACAGATGGAGCATGGGTAAAGCATGGATGGAGCATGGATGAGGCATGGATGGAGCATGGATGGATGGATGAGCCATGGATGGAGCATGCATGGAGCATGGATGGAGCACAGATGGAGCATGGTGGAGCACGGGTGGAGCATGGATGTAGCATGGATAGAGTATGAATGGAGTATGGATGGAGCATGGATGGGTGGATGGAGCATGGATTGATGGAGGAGCTAAGGCTGGGCACAGATCAGCTCTGTGGGAACTTCAGATCCAGCCCACAGCACTGCTGTACCCGGCTCCCCCCTCTCCTCACAGGCTGTACTGATCAGCGTGAGGAGAGAGGAAGAGCCGAACTGGACAAGCTCCGGTTTGTTTACAAGTGGTCACGTCATCATTGGACCGCGTGATCATGTCATTGGCCCATTACCGTATAGTCACGGAGATTCCCAGGTGCACACCCAAGGGGGTGCGCGGGAGCGCGATTCTGAGAGGCCGTTATACGACAGCCTCCCAGAATTATCCGACCGCGCTGTAGCCATCATTCGGCTATGGGCTGGTCGGCAGCTGGTTAAATAGAATTTTGTCAGTACTGCTAAAATTTGCTACGTGACCCACCCATGACCCAACTCAAGTTTTTCCACTTAATTGAGGCGTGAAGGAGTTCAAAGATTAACCGCTTCTGGACCGCCCTGCATACTTTTATTGCAGGGCAGTCCATTAGTGCAAAATCACGTTCCTGTACGTTGCAGCTTTTTCCCGGGTCTGGCGCGCGCGCATGCTGCCGGCGACCCACAAAAAGTGTCACTATGGAGGTTATTTAGGAAAGGCAAATCCACTTTGCACTACAAGTGCAAACTACAAGTACAAAGTGCACTTGGAAGTGCAGTTGCTGTAGATCTGAGGGGGACATGCAAGGAAAATAAAAAACTTGGATGATTGGATGATAAAATCAGTAGAGCTTCACCTCAGTTCAGATCTACCCCTAAAGGTTCGTACACACGGTCTGAGAAATTTGAAAAGTGCCGGATTTTGAAGTTGGTTGGCCGAAAATCCGACCGTGTGTACGGGGCTTTAGTGTCAGATTTGTCCGCCACAATGTCGTAAAAGATAATGAGGTAGGTTTTATACTCATATTTATAACATAGAATTGAATCACTTTTTTAATAGGATAAATGGCCACATTTATTGATAGTGCTTTGGTACTGCCCATAAGAAAGGTACAGGATTAGTCAATGAAAGGCTATTGGCAAATATCCCAGTTGTATGGGTGTATCTAGCTCTAACTATACCTGTAATCAGGTAATTTGATTTAACAGCAATGGGGAATTTCTTTATCATTGGCACAAACATTAATGAGGATAGAGGACATCCCTGAGGATTACCAAATGTAATGTTAAAGCGGTAATAAACTAAAAAACGAAAGTGGAATTTATAACAGCTTTCCAATTTGTAGATATCGTGGCCATGTTTGTTTTCTTTTTTTAGGTTTTTTCACCTTTTGATCTGGTCAGTAAGTTTGTTATTTTCCGCCTTCTTTGAACAGACCAAGTGGCAGTTAGAGGATGGAGACAAACCATTTACCACTGAGAGGGGTGTTTAGAATGATCAGATTTTATAAATTTGTATAAAACCTTTATTCCAAAAGGAAAACGTTCTTTGCTGTAACCGACTAGAAAGAGTAAACTGGAGTTCAGCTTTAACTTGATAGTCAAGCCCATCTAAATTTGCTAGTCTATTATTACCCTGACTCCATACTGGCTCCCCGGTTCGGTTCGCACCAGAATATGTGAACAGGCAAAAATTTGTGCAAACATGCAAACCCTATTACCACTAGCCAACCAGCCGCCATCATTATACTGCAGCAGGTTGGCTCATTCCTGCAAATCACCATAGCTGTACGTCGGCCCTTTAAACAGGAGGCGCACAATTTCCGAGAGCCAGATTGGGATTGTATGTGTGTAAACACACAAATCCCCATTCTGACAGGAGAGGAGAGACAGATCGTCTGTTCCTAGTAATTAGGAATAGCGATATGTCTACTGCTCTAGTCAGTCCCATCCTCCCATAGTTAGAAACACACATGGGGGAGCACATTTAACCCCTTGATTGCCCCCTAGTGTTAACCCCTTACTTACAAGTGACAGTTACACAGTAATCAGTGCAATGTCAATGGTCCCAAAAATGTGTCAAAAGTGTCCGATCTGTCCACCGCAATGTCGCAGTCCTGTTCAAAATCTCATATCGCCACCATTACTAGTAAAAATAATAATAATAATAATAATGCCATAAAAATGCCATAAATCTATTCCCTATTTTGTAGACGCAATAACCTTTGCAAAAACCAATTAGTTTACGCTTATTGTAATTTTTTTTTTTACCAAGAGTATGTAGAAGAATATATATCGGTCTAAAGTGACATTTTTTTTTTTGGGGGGGGGGGGATATTTATTATAGTAATTATAGTAATTCCATGAATAAGTCAAATTTTACGACGAAACATGTCGGAAGCTTGGTTATCATCTGATCAGTGACCAATTGCTAAACGTGAGAAGATAGGCCAGTTGCGTGTTTGTTCGCCAGTGACCAGCGTTCGGTTTTTTCGTTCACGCCAGCTTCAATTTCACTTCCAACACAGTGTGGGGATCGAGTGGTGTGAGTTGCCTGGGTTTTATTTTCTGGGTCCGCCGAGACCGTTGCATTTCAGCCGCACAATACAGAGGAATCTTTGCTGTGTATTTATCACGCTTTTTAATTTTGGCATTGTGTGAGTGCATCTTTTGAAGATTTTGCTTGTGGTTTGTGATTAAATTACTTTTACGGTTTTACACTATGTCACACTTTCTTCATTTATGAGGATCTTACTTGTCCACCTGTCTGGGAACGGAAGCTCGCCTGCTGATGTAAACTAACTATAACAAAGCTACTGTGCCAAAACACGAGAGTGCTAGGCATATAGTTCCGGTGAGTGGCCATTTCTATTGGTGGAGGGTTCACTATTTTTTCACATCGGGTGTGGTGGAAGATTTCTTTGAATATGTTTTGAAGATTTTACACCTTGAAGGAGAGAAAGAAGTGTTTTTCCTTTTCGCTCTTCCATGAACTTTATGTTTTTCTATGAACACTTTTATCACGGGCTTTTGACTCATTTGCATTTATATTTGGATTATTATTATTTATTATTCATCACAGTGTGGATCACACACACTTGAGCGCTGTTTTATATATAATTTTTGGTTTATTGGTTTAAACACGTTATATATACTTTTTCATATTGACACTTTTAGAACAGCAGCTGTAATTTCTACTATTGTTGTTGTCCTGAGCGCAGAGGTGCGAATCAATAGGGCGCCATTGTTTGATCACATTTTTTTCTATAGTAAAAAGTATAAAATATATATTTTTTTTCAAAATTGTCGAACATGAAAAATCAAGTGCTAATTTTAAAGGGTTTTATGCAAGTTATTGCCATAAAAAGTGTATGGGAACCCGGGTACTGCACTAAGAGACATGTATCAATGCCCCAAAAAAGTTTTTAAAATTACTGTTTTTTTCAGGAGCAGTGATTTTAATAATGCTTAGCCCTCATGACCACGGACATTTTTACAGCCACTTTTTAGAGCGTTTTTTGCAGGTTATAAACGCCTCTTCATGTTAGCCTATGGCCTCATGCCCACCATGACGTTTTTGAGCTGTAAATGGCATAGCCATTTTTAAGCTGCAAAAAAAACTCAGGACCAGTGCGTTCTGAAGCTCCAGCGCTAGAGCTGTAAGGTCGTCAGACGCCGGTAAAAGGTGCTAAACGCGATTTAACAAGGCTTAACGATGTGTTAAGCCTCGTCATGCGTTTCTTTCTCAATTCAAAATCAATAGTTCCCTATGGGTGCTCAATGATTTGAATAGAGGTTAAGCCAGAAGTCGGCTCAAGAGGATCCGACTTGTGGCGTGACTTGTGTGCTGAGAATCTTAAAGGGGAATCTTGCGTGAGGTTCCCCCCAAGATGATAACAGACCCTCCAGTCTGGTATAGATCTTAAGGGGAACCCCACACCAAAAAAAAATGGTGTGGGAGTTCCCCCAAGATCCATACCAGACCCTTATGCTAGTACGCAGCCGGCAGGTCAGGAAAGGGGGGGCGAGCGAGCGCACCCCCCTCCTGGACCATACCAAGCCACATGCCCTCAACATGGGGGAGTTGGTGCTTTGGGGCAGGGGGGCACTGCGCCCCCCCACCGCAAAGCACCTTGTACCAATGTTGATGAGCACAAGGGCCTCTTCCCGACAACCCTGACCATTGGTTGTCAGGGTCTGTGGGCGGGGGGGCTTATTGGAATCTGGGAGCCCCCTTTAATAAGGGAGCCACCAGATTCCGGCCCCCCACCCTATTTAAAAGGTCACTAAAGGAAAAAAAAATTGTTTGCTGAAAGGACTGTTTACAGGGTATAGAGACATAAAAGTTAACTGATTCCTTTTAAAAATTATTAAAAATAGATAAAAACAGTAATGACAGTTTAGACCACCGTGAAAAGCTCCCAGTACTTTGGTTAACTGATTCCTTTTAAAAATTATTAAAAATAGATAAAAACAGTAATGACAGCTTAGACCACCGTGAAAAGCTCCCAGTACTGTGGTTATAAGGAGTCAGACAACCAGGAAGTTTGGAGATCAGAGCAGAATTACAGCTACTTTAAAGCAAAAACGAGCAATGAGGACATGAAACCAGTACTGCAGTAAGGTAAAGGAAGCTATTTAGCTAAAAAAAAAATTCCTTTAGTGACCCTTTAAATGAGTATGGGTTACATCATACCCCTACCCATTCACCAGGGGGAAAAAAGTGTCAATAAAAAACACAGGTTTTTAAAGTAATTTATTGGGCAGCTCCGGGGGTCTCTTTTGACTTTGGGGGTCTCTTCCGACTTCTCCCCTCTCTCTGCCTCTTTTCCCACTCTTCGGTTCTTCTCCCACTCTCCGGTGTCTTCTGCCGGGCTCCACCTCTATCTTCTGCTCTTTTACTAGCGGGTGCCGGTTTTTCTCTGTCGTCTTCTTCCCTCTGGTCTCTTCCGGTGTTGACTCAACGCTCTCTCCTGCTGTATTGCCATGTGTGCAATGACTTATATAGGCATGGGGCAGAGTCACCTGGTGATGTCATCCGGGGCCCCCCCCCCCCGCCCCCGCCTGTCACAGTCCCATCATGCCCTGGGACTGTGACGTCATAAGTTGCGGGGTCACCAGATGACATCACAGGGTGACTCCGACCCATGACTATATAAGTCGTTGCGCACCGCGCACACGGCCATACAGCAGGAGAGAGCGTTGAGTCAACATCGGAAGAAGACCGGGCACCCGCTAGTAAAGGAGTATGTAAAAGAGCAGAAGACAGCGGTGGAGCCCGGATAAGGGTCTGGTATGGATCTTGATCCGACTTCTGGTGCGACCTCTATTCAAATCAATGGGCTCCATAGGGAACCATTGATTTTGAATAGAGAAAGAAAAATGCGACTGAAAGCTAGAGCGGCAAAACATGCATTGAATTCAATGCAAAATGCAGAAAAAATTTCGTTAAAAACGCCGCTTTTTTTCTGATGTCTGTACTAGCTTTACAGCCTGTTTTTTTAAATGTCTGCAGGCATGAGACCTAAAAGTGAAACAATAAAAATTAAACATTCCTTTAAATATTGTGCCTGGGTGGGTACCCTTAGTCTACCAGAAAAATGACAAGGAAAGGAAAAAATGTAATTTAAAATTACTTTCGGCCGTAATGTATTGTAGGCTCCCGGCAATATAGATAAAGATCAAGGAAAAAATCAGCCTGCAAGACTGCTTGCTCGGATAAGGGTCTGGTATGGATTTTTTTTTTGGCAAAGAGTTCCCCTTTAAACCAATGCTAGATGCAAAGGGCCTGGTATGGATTTTAGGGGGGGGGGACCCTACGCATTTTTTTGGGGGGGCTTGGAGTTCCCCTTAAAATCTATACCAGACCCAAAGGGTCTTTTCTTAATTCTGTCATGGGTTTCCCCTTAACCACTTCAATACACTGTATTATATATACATCAATCATAACACTATATACGGCTGCCGTTTAAGCAGCCTTATATAGTGTGGGTCGTGGACTTAGCCCCCTGAGCTATTATTGGCTAAAGGCACCTTGCCTTTGGCCAATCATGGCTCTCACAGCAGAGTGCACTGTGATTGATCAAAGCATGCAGGCCAGGTGCATGCTTTGGCCAATCAGCAGCCGTCAATGCACTGCAATCTTGCAGTAAATTATGGGGTCCTCTGCGGCGCTTACATTTTCCGTGAACCCCATATGTTTGGTTAGTTTGTTTGCCATTTTTAGTGTCTGCTTTTCTACTTCATCTAGAATGCAGAAGCTCTAATACAGGAAGTGTGTTCCTGGCTGGATCACCAGGTAAAATAAAGTAATAAAGCTCAAAAAAGGAAACTAATGCAGTCACCACATCTAAGGATTTGCAAGTTTTTTATGAGGTTTCTATTCAACTATATGGAGCTCACAATCATACCGTGCTGCTTTAAAGATGCACAGTTGCACCATATTTTTCACTCTCCAGGTTTAGTAAATCAAAGGAAAAAGGGAGTAGCCGCTCCAGCTGGGAACCCAGATGAATATGCTCCATTGCAGATAACTCAGGTGCAGGCAATGCACTTAGCAAAGCAGGAACAAAAATTGTCTCTGGACAGCCGCACTCTGAACAAATTATAGCCTTTACAGCAAAGTCACAGCAAAATAAAAAAAAACTGACGCGTTTTGCACTGAAACTAGTTATTAGACATAGCTAAAAATACAACAAATGATATCAAATATATATACAACCTTAATGAGACCTGCTTCAGTGCCCCCATTGCAAGCTGATTTCTCTGGGGGCAGGAGGGAGGGACCAAGAGCACCGGAAAGGGACCCAAGAAGAGTAAGATCGGGGCAACTTTGTGCGAAAACATTGCACAGGGCAGGTAAGTATAACAATTTTGTTATCTTTTACAAACAAACCCCCAAAGCTTTAATATCACGTTAATCCACCATTGCTGTTTGTAAATGACAGATCAAGCACTTTGGAGGGACTCCTACACTACCAATCTCTTACACGTGCTCCCATTGCCAAGTATAATTTATGTTGGGTAATTGACTCAATAATGGAGGCAGCATAGGCATCAAACTGTGAATTGCATTGCCTTACTTGCTATCTGATATAATAGAGTAAGAACAGGAATTCAGCACTCAAGAAACATTAACTACTGAGGAGTCATAATGCAACTGGGAATAGAAAATGTTTTTGCCAGTTGATACTGAATGTGCTCAATTTGAATGAACTTAAAACAAAATCCAAAATCGGAAATTAATCTGAGTTCAATAGGAAATATCCATGCTGGCTGAATGAATCATAACAATAGATCAGGAGAAACACACAACTTTTCCTAAGTTCACATTCAATTAGAAATGTAGGGCAAGGGCAGGATTTGAAAAATTGCTTCATAAGTTTAAACCATTTTACACCCTCTGCCCTCTGCTCAACCTCCTACGCATGTCATCTAATGGCTTGTTGTTGTGCCATACTGTAAACTGTCTTGGTTACTGAGGACAGCAACAGTAGGTTATAAAGCTAGTGACAAAAAGTGATATCTGTTCAGGTGGAGGAATTGATTAGCTGTTTCTGTCTGAATTTAACAATTTCTTGTTAGGAACATGACCAGCCACTGTGGTTTTATTAAGCCTGGTACACACGATCGGATTTTCCGTGGACAAAGCGTAGGACTTTTGTCTGAAGGGCGTTGGCCGTGAAATTGTATTGCATACAAACGGCAAAGAATTGTCGACCAACAAACACGAAAACAACATGTTTTTTTTCAGCTCTTTAGGGCCACCCTTTGGGCAACTTCTGCTAATGTTGTGTTATGGTTAACATTGCTTCTGAGCATGCGTGTTTGTACTTTGGGGTTTTGACCGAAGGACTTGTGTACACACGATTGGATAATCCGACAACACACATTTGTTATTGGAAAATTTTAAAGCCTGCTATCCAACATTTGTTGGATAAAAATCCAACAATTGATGGAGCATACAAACAGTCAGACATCACAAAATTCCCGTCGGAAAATCCAATCGTGTGTACGAGGCTCAAGGCTGGTATAGCTGATCATAGATGGATCTTTCTTCTTTTTTTTTTTTCCATCGGTTAGCAGGCTGATCAAAAAAAAACATATTTGAACAGATTTCCCCATCATGGGCACTACACATATTTACAAATGAAACATGCTATGTGGATGCAAGGCAAAAGTTTGATTCTGAAGTTGGATGACTCTGATTTTCTTAGTTCGATCCTATCTACTCCTCATAAGAAGGGGATTATCTCCCGTATATATGCCTGCCTGTTGTCGCTAATACAGGCACCGGATCTTTTACCTTGTAGGGAGAAATGGGAAGCGGATCTTGGCTCTATAGATGGGGATAGCTGTCACAAATTCTAGCTGCTGGACTGCTTGTGTCGGTATCGGTAACACAACGATTATCGCATTTATTCATCCTACACCGTGTGTACAGATCTCCTATACAGCTATATAAATGGGGTAGGAGGGACTTCCCCTTGTGTCCGAAATGCCAGTTGTACCCAGGTACCCTAATACTGTTACTGTGGCACTGCCCAAAGCTAGTGGGATACTATCAGGAAGTGGCTGGAAGAAGAACTTTATTCACTTAATACTTACATTGCCTTAAAGTGGAGTTCCACCCATAAATATAACATTACATCAGTAGTTTTAAAAAAATTCATTAGTTCTTTAAGAATTTTTTTTTTTTTGTAGATGCCTTCAAAGTGTTGTTGCTAGGCAGAATAGTTAATCTTCCCACTTCCTGCACCTAGGTGCTTAAGCTTCCTAACCTACACCGCACAGACTCCTGGGAATGTAGTGGGTGTAACTTTCCAGGAGTCTGTGCACTCCCCAGTCTCGAAGAATCATGTGACTTGGACAGTACAGGTGCTGAAACCTATTACACTGCTTGTGCAGCACTGAGCATGTGCGAGATCTGCAAGGCTGAAATCCAGGAAGTCATACAGTCTGGCTTCATGATGCCCACACTTAAGATGGCCCCAGTCAATTTCTATTTTATAAAGTGTCTAAATGCTGTAACAACCTAACAAAACGGACCTTAGTTTACAGACTAACTTTACTAGAATACATTAAGCTTGTGTATTACAGGGGTATTTATATATGAAAAGTGAAATTGTGTCCGGAACTCCGCTTTAACTAGAATATTCTACCTAGCTAGAAAACTGATATGGTACTGGCTATCTCCTCATGCACCTACATTGCACAAATGGATTCAACAGGTCAATGACTCTGTCACAAGGCAGAACAGGCATATGCCTTGTTTACAGAGGCATCCCCCTGTTCTGCAGCTCCGTGACACGATCGGGGGCCACTGGCGATCTTCGAGTCTGCTGGACCCGCGGTCACACTCACGGAGCTTGCGGCGGGCATGCACGCCTGCAATGTCGCGTCTTAAAGGGGACGTACGGGTACGTCCATATGCACAGCTGTGCCATTCTGCTGACGTAAATAGTCATGTAGCGGTTGGCAATCGGCTATGCACAACTGTAACACTTATTCGGATAAGGACACACACTCTTCTAGTTAATTTGGTTTATGTTTGTTCATTATTTTGGTTTTGTTTGTCAGACTAAGCACTGATGAACACTGAATGCACATGTAAAGTATATGCAGTACGGTGATAAACAGATATTGCCCGGGGTTTGTTTTCTGGTATGTACAGTATACTTTCCGATTCACTAATAGTAGTGTATTTATCCTGTCTTTTCTACCGGACGTTTTACTCTGTGCACGACTGTTTATACTTTTTTATATTTTTGTACGATAAACGTTATTTTCTGATAAAAAAATAAATAATAATAATAAAAAATGCCATTCCAAAACAAAACAAGTTTTCTTAGTGATTTTCCTTGGTAAAAAATGAATCCCATGGAATCGGTGTTCAGAGCAAAATTCTGTATATATGTTAATGGCAAAAAAAATCACAGTTGTTATTTGCCCTTTTTATAATAATTCACAGGAACCTTTGAACTTGAACTTCCTGCATCTGTGATCTTTTTGTCCCCAGTTAGCATTGAAAATCTGTATTATCATCAGTGAGCTCACGCTCTGCAGGGTGTGCTTGCATGCACAGGGAGTCATAAAACTCCACTTATCTTTCTAAGCACTGTAAAAGTGTATTTTCATGACACTTATATTAATAAAGTGAACTTGGACGTGAACTTCCTGCATCTGTTTGTCCCCTGTTAGCTATGAAAATCTGTATTATCATTGCTGAGTTCACACCCTGTGTGCATGCATAGGCAGTTATAAACTTCACTTTAAGCATTGTAAAAGTGGGGTTTCATGATATTCATCATATATCTATGAAGTTTCATTATATCAAGTGAGAAATTGTCTCTTGTCAATAGGTGTACAGTTTTGAGATCTGCATTGGTGTTGTCACTAAAAAGACAAAACGCCCCTGTGGCAATGTCTATGGGAGGAAACATGTTCCTTCAGTGGTGTCAGTGGGAGGAAAAAACAAGCAGTGCAAAGAAGGGCAGTTGATGGGGACAGGTAGTACAGATAGGGGCAACTGATGTTGGGGCAGCAGTACAGAGGGGGAAATTGATGCTGGGGATGGGCAGTACAGAGGGAGACAGTTGATGGTGCTAACAAGAAATACAGATGGCACAGTTAATGGTGGGGACCAGCCAGGGGCGGACTGACCATTGAGTCACTCGGGCACTGCCCGAGGGCCCCATGCCACTAGGGGGCCCAATCAGGGTTGCCAGGCTCAGTAAAACCAGGGACAGTATGTAAAAATCTGTGTTTTTTTTACATCTGTCCCTGATATGTCCGAAACTGACATGCTTTTGATGTAAAAAAAATCCAGAGATTTTAGCTGCCCCGCCTCTGCACTGCCTCCTGGCATGGTGGCCATCTGTAAGCCCGGGGCCCCATAATATTTTATTGCCTGGGGGCCCCATGAGTTGTCAGTCCGCCCCTGGGACCAGCAGTACAGATGGGGAAATTGATAATAGGGACAGGCTATATAGAGGGTACAGTTGATGGGTAATACAGATATGGGCAGCTGATGGTGGGGCCAGCAGTACAGAGGGGGCAATTGATGCTGGGAACAGGCAGTACAGAGCATGCAGTGGATGGCGCCACCCTTTGGGCTGCTTTTGCTGAGAGACTATTTGCGCTTTTCAGTCTTTGTGCTTTCCAGTCTGTTACAGCGTGACGAATGTGCTATCTCTATTACAAACGCTAGTTTTACCAGAACGAGTGCTTCCGTCTCATAACTTGCTTCTGAGCATGCACGTTTTTTTCCCGTTGTTAAAGCCTACACACGACCGTTTTTCACGACGTGAAAAACTACGCGAAAAATTAGAGCATGTTCTAAGTTTTTAATGCCCATTTTTTACGTCGAGAAAAATGCTCTGGAGCCTACACACGATCGTTTTAATGACCAATTTAAAAAATTGCATTTTTCACGTCATGAAAAACGGTCATGTGTACGCGGCATAAGGGTTACCATGGGAAAAAGGTGTCTCCACTAATGCATTATCACCATGGCTTGTTTCCACAACCCAAAATTTACAAAATCCAATAGTCATTGGGACAAAAAAGTGAGTTTAAATCTTCTGAACAGGTGTACAGACAGCAAAACAAACATTATAGGAGTATTAACCCTTCCCTATGCTATCCAAAAAGATAAAAAAAACTTTTTTGGGCTGGAGCTACACTTAAAAACATATATCTGTTCCGACCTACAAACAGATTCAACTTAAGAACAAACCTACAGACCCTAGCTTGTTTGTAACCTGGGGATTGCCTGTACATCAAATTAGAGATTTGAGCCAAAGCCTAGGTTTTTTATTTAGTTTTTTTGTCTCCATCATTGTCCACCCTGACACTAACTTCATTGTTGAGCTCAGCCTCAGCAGTTGGTAGTGGATTGGGATTTCATTCCCAGCCTCACATAAGTCTGAAGTGGCCAAAGTCTAGCCAATCATATTATAGCTTCCTCCCCTCACTGGTTCCTGAACTGTGAATTACCTTTGAGCTGCAGAGACAAGTGACAGATGTAGCTCAAAAGAAGACAGAGGAGCGCTTCCTGAATGAAATACCCATGGAATGCTAGTCATAATTCAACACTTAAATACTTAAATTAAATAATTTAAATAAATAAAATACCAAATATGTGGAAGTTAATGGCCGCGGCCTTTATTATAGGTATCAATAAAATATTTTCAACTGTAAAAATATCATAAATATAATAAATACTTGTCTTCAATAAATTCCAAGACAATACAAATGTGGCTTAGCTATTAAAGCTCAAACCACAATACCATAACACTAAAGTCCCTTTTCAAAAAAAAAGGACAAAACCTCATAACTTAGCCGCGGCAGGGAGTGAGGGAGGGATGTTGCTTCTTCAGATGCTCCCAAACGGCTGTTACAACTGACACATTTTCTTTCTTTTATAGGTCTGGATTCCTGCTGATTGGACCGTTAATATAACCAATAACAGTAAGTAATTTTCAAAACTTTTATGCAAATTCGTTACCATATGCCAGCATTCCATGTGTATTGTGCGGGGACATTTCATGCCCCTCCCATTTATTATGTGCAGTTAGTGTATATGGGGTCCTCAAGTCTTGGAGCCTGTGTGCACTGCATGTATTGTACACATTAGGAATACTCCACTGACTGCACCACACACACTGTTATGTGTTGACGCATGTTGCAATGCTAAAAAGTCCCACGGTACATATGAAATTATAGCAGGTTACATTTTTTCACAGTGAAGTTCAAAGCAGCTCCCATACTTATGAAGGTGCATTGGGATACATTTCAAAATTAATGTCACCCCCAGTGCACAAACACATAACAAGCATTACCACACATTTCAGTATCAGTAATAACTGCCCTCTAATGGGGGTCACAAACCAATAAAAACTTGAAAGAAGAATTTACTTTGTTCATGTCTCCCTTAGGCTCTATTCACACTACTGCAATGTGATTTTTATGTGACTATATAGTAGGATTTGATTGGGACTTTGATGCAAAACACACATCTGCTAACCGTGATCACATCTGTGAGTTTCCGAACATGAAGCAACCCGCATAAAAAACATACTGCAAACGTGAATTGCACTTGCATCGTCATAGTAGCATAATAAGCGAAATCGGGGTGTCATTAGTAATTAAGCTGCATTCACATCTATGCATTTCTGAATGCACATCAACCTGCACAGAAACCGTGTACCTTGCCATGCATTTCAGAAAAATGAGAGCTGCAAAAATACTTACCATGCCTCTTAGCAAATACCTTGGGGTGTCTACTTTCCAAAATGGGGTCATTTTGGGGGGGGGGCTTGTGCTATCTTGACATTTCAGGGCCTCCGAAACTGTGATAGGTAGTGAGTAAGGATGAGCCGAACAACCCCCTCCCCTCCCCCTGGTTCGGTTTGCACCAGAACTTTCAAACAGGCAAAAAAAAATTTTGAACACACGAACACCGTTAAAGTCTATAAGACACGGACATGGAAAATCAAAAGGCTTATATGCATGGTATTGTCATAAAAAGTGTTTGGGGACCTGGGTCCTGCCCCAGGGGACATGTATCAATGCAAAAAAAGTTTTAAAAATGTCAGTTTTTTCAGGAGCAGTGATTTTAATAATGCTTAAAGTGAAACAATAAAAATGAAATATTCCTTTAATTATCGTGCGTGGGGGGGGGGGGGGTGTCTATAGTATTCCTGTAAAGTGGCACATTTTTCCTGTGTTTAGAACAGTCCGGCAGCAAAATGAAATTTCTAAAGGAAGAAAAGTAATTTAAAACTAATCGCGGCTGTAATGAATTGTCGGGGTCTCGGAAATATACATAAAACTCACTGAAAAAAAAACTGCATGGGTCCCCCCCCCCCAGTCCATTACCACCAGGCCCTTTGTGTCAGGTATGAATATAAAACCTTGAACCAAAAAATAAAAATTGTGGGGTCCCCCCAAAATCCATACCAGGCCCTTCAGGTTTGGTATGGATATTAAGGGCAACCCTGCCCCAATTATTTAAAAAAATGGCGTAGGGGGTGACCCCCAAAATCCACAAAAGAGCATGCAACCTGTCAGGCCGCATAAAAAGAGGGGGGTGAGGGAGCGCCCCCCTCCTGAACCGTACCAGGCCACTTGCCTTCACCATGTGGGATGGGTGCTTTGGGGCAGGGGGGCTCTTCTATCACTCTGCCCGATGAACCAAAAAACAGCTCCAACTCCGTCTCCATTGGAGGCTCCCGCCGAGTGACGCTTCTTTTTGCTTTGACAGCTGTTATATAGCTGAGGATGGGGCCACCTGGTGACATAAACAGGTGATACTGCCTCCTCTGACGCCATGTGATGTCAGAGGGGGTCGGGGGTCACCCATTTTTGGCAAAATATAAAATATTCCATGGACTCAAAATGAATATCAGCAAATAGCTTGGGGTGTCTAATTTCCAAAAAGGGGTCATTTGGAGGGACTTTAACTGTCCTGGCATTTTATGCACAACATTAGAAGCTTATGTCACACATCACCCACTCTTCTGACCACTTGAAGACAAAGCCCTTTCTGACACTTTTTGTTTACATGGAAAAAAAAATGTTGATAGAGAATTACTTTGAACCCCCAAACATTATATATGTTTTTGAATTTTAATTCACCAAAACACACTATATTGCCCAAATAGTTGGTAAAATATAAAAGAAGATCTTATACCAAGTACATAGGTACCAAACACGACATGCTTTAAAATTGCGCACAACCGTGCAGTGGCAACAAACTACATACATTTCTCCTTGGGCAGTTGAAGCGTTACTCCATAGTACCTTTGATGGGAGCACAGAGAAAGTAGACTGGGACAGATAGACAACAAGCCTGTTGGCTTTAATAAAGGAGACCTCTGTAACAGTGGCACAGACACAATTTCTGCTATTCTGAATGGAGGGACTGGAGAGAAGCTTATAGACAATGGCTTATTTGCTGCTGCTGAAAGGGCCAAGTGAGATTGAGTACATAGCAGACGTTGTGCCCACAAAAGATCGAACAATGTTGTGATAAAAAATGTGATGCCAAACAAGTAGGTGTTGGTAGAAAGTCCGGGTGGCACAGATATAAATTAAGTGAATTGGGGTTACCAATCCAAATGTGAAATTATGTATTAGGTGTCAAGACAATTGCTGAAAGAGGGTCATGTGCCAGTGGAGTTGGTGGATAGTGAAGTTGCTATGGGAAATGACCACCAGCTTTGTGTGATTTCTCTCCAGACACTGCTCTGCCGAACACCGAAATGAGTTCCCGAAAAAAGTGTTGATATTTCGGACAATGTGGAAAATTGCAATGCACTTGTAAATGATGATTTTGTTACCATGGGTGACAATGAGAATAATGGTGGACCTGAAAGCCAAGTGGACATGGTTGCTACTAACTCTGAGAAATGTGATTATATGGGTAATGCGATGACAGACACAGTAAAGGTATAAGGTGCAGTGGAATAAGGCCCCCTACAGGTTCAGGAGGGTAGTCTAGGAAGAGAAACTTTAAATAACTTATCTGCTCAGAGGGAAAATTTTAAGGAATTTAAATCTTTAAAGAGGTGCCAAGTTGAAGAGTTTAGGCTTGTGTGTGGCAGAGCATTGCCCTGCCAGGGTCTAGAAAAAGGTGGGTCAAGGGGTTCCAGGGAGCTGGTGTCATGGAGAGGAAACTGTTTTTTTTTTCCGTTTCCTCAGTCTTTCCTCCTCAGTGCAAAGTCTGTTTTGGGGTCCTGGAGCCTGGAAGTTTCAAAGTGATTCGGATGGGACAAAATCTCCAATCCTAGGTTCAGGTTTTCTGAACCACCAGCACACTAATTGGCCATGTGTGTGAAAGTCTTTTATTAGTGATCTAACCATAGTTATGGGCTCCACCCCGGCAGACAGGAAGCCGCTGCCCACCATGATCAGTGCATAAATATTAATACACCATTTGTTATAAAATATATTTGTAATCACTATGTGTTTGATAATCCTATGTGTCATCCGCATCAATACATAAAATAATACTTGTTTTAAAACAATGTCCTTAACCCCTTCAGATAGCCAAATGACGGGTACAGCGCGGACATACTTTGCTGGGAGACCGTCAATAGACGTCCTCCCCTTTGCACATTCCGCATAAGCACCTGCAGGGTGCGCGTGGTGCGCGATATGATCACTGTGTCAATGAGACTCGGGTGATCACAGATCAGAGTAAGGGGCCGGCCCCTATCATGTGATCAGCTGTCAGCCAATGACAGCTGATCATGTGATGTAAACAGAAAATCGGTAAGTCATATGCATATTCCAAGTGCATATCCCCTTAAAGCTAAGACCACAGCATCACCTTAACCAGCAATCCAGTGGTGACTTTTGGGTCGGTGTGATAATGTCAGTAGGCTCTGCCCTGACCTTGGGGACTTTTTTAAACAAATGTATAACATTTGTAACTGTTAAAGCTTCTAAAACATTGTGGAGTCACACTGAAGATGCTGTTGTAAAGAACAGAAGTTAAGGCCTCATTATTAGACAGTAATGGTAGCAGACTTATAATAGTGTCAGGAGATATTAACAGTGACAGATAGTGAGATGTTAAGTGGCTGGGTGTATTCATAGAGACCAGACATGGCAATGGTGGCAGCATGTGAGATTCTGTTTGTGGCCTGCAACTGTGAAAGGAGCAGCTTTGGATGCAAATCTGAAGCAGGGGCTTGGTAGCTACTGCCATCCAAGACTAGCTAATTTTCACAAATGCCAGTGTCCATGCACAGACGTACTCTTTTGTCAGTCACAAAACCCACCATAGCAAGCTTTGGCCTGTGGCCCAGCCCCATGACCTAGTATTCGAGGGAAGTCATCCATTTGGAAGATAATCTGGCATCAATGATGTAGCTGCAGCCAAAAGGTGCTGTGAGCAGACAGCCCTAGGCACTGAGGACTCCCTCAGACATATACTGTATTAGATAATTCCCCGAAATGTGTTTATTAGTGTGGCAAATAGTTTGATTCTTCTGAAAATATTCTCTTTATCCTGTTTCCTGCTTTTGTGAAGCAATACAATAATCAGGGAAGCATTCCAATGTGTAATATTTTTTTTTATTTAGGCAGGTTATAATCAATATATTACAAGTCATAAATATGCAAGAAAAGTGTAAAAGTTTTGATGTAAGGAAATACAGTATATAGATATAGTTTATCTTTACATTATCTTCCTCAAAAGCAAGGTGATTCTGGGCTCCTGCCTCTTTGCTCTTTACCCACATGTTGACATTTTCTTTTGTGCTCAGTTTATTACTGTCCTTTGGTTCTAATACAATGTCAGACTGATCAGATCTGCTATCTTGTCACTTTCCACTGGCTAATTTACAGGCTTATAGGGCCAGATTCACAGAATAGATACGACAGCGTATCTCCTGATACGCCGTCGTATCTCTGTGATCCGCCCGTCCTAACTATGCGGCTGATTCATAGAATCAGTTACGCATAGATAGCCCTAAGATCCGACAGGTGTAATTGACTTACACCGTCGGATCTTAGGATGCAATTCTAGGCCGGCCGCTAGGTGGCGATTCCATTGCGGTCGGCGTAGAATATGCAAATGACTAGTTACGGCGATCCACGAAGATCCGCGCATTCATTGCAATCTCGTACATCGTCGCTAGTCGGTTTTTTCCATCGCAAAGTTACACCTGCTTTAACATGACTTATCTTTAGAACAGCCATGTTAAAGTATAGCTGTCGTTCACGCGTCAAATTTCGAATTTTTTCTTTTTTGCGTAAGATATCCGGGAATACGAAACGCCGTAACGCACGTCGCCGTTCAAAAAAACCGTCGGGGCGCCGTAATTTCGCACAAAGCACGTCGGGAAATTTTAACACGGAGCATGCGCAGAACGTTCAGCGCGGAAACGCGCCTAATTTAAATGGTGCCCGCCCCATTTGAATTAGGCGGGCTTGCGCCGAGCGGATTTACGTTACACCGCCGCAAGTTTACAGGTAAGAGCTTTGTGAATCAGGCACTTACGCTGTAAACCTGCGGCGGTGTAACGTAAATCAGATATGTTACGCCACGGGGGAGCAACGTAATTGTACCTGAGAGAAGTTGCGCTATTAAAATAAATTAAACTAAACGATCAATTGATAAAAAGAAGAATGGAATTTATAATGCATAAGTGTAATCAGTTATGCACTATATGAATAGAAAATGTGAATACATACACTTTTTATGTATTCACATTTTCTATTCATATAGTGCATAACTGATTACACTTATGCATTATAAATTGCATTTAATTCATGCATCTTATCACTTATTTTAAAATTTGGTTATTTTAATATTATAAGCCAAATTTTCAATAATTATTCTTATTTTTCACATGTTTCACAAACATTTTTCTTAGCTAATATATATTTATTGTGTTCGGTTTTTTGCTGACTATATAGGAAAATTTCTCGCTTAAGGTGATTAATTCTTTTTCCCATATATTATATTAATTTTTTCGGTATAGCTCAGTGTGTTTTATACACATTGGGCTCAGACCGTCATTCACTTTTTTGACCACAAGATGGCCTTTGAATTTTTATTTTGTCAAAGTCCTTTACTGTTTTGCTCTCTTGCTTTGTGTTCCAGTGCGGCCACCATGGGCGGTCATTTAGCCCGTGACTCAGATCGAGGCTTGGTTCTAGCTAGAGTATATTTATATGTGAAGTGTCAGCACGTCGCCCGTGCCCCAGATGACGTCAATTTATGATGAAACGTGCGTCGGGAGGGTAGCGTGCTGACGCAAGACGGCTTTTATCTGTTTTTATCTTCGTTCTGTAAGTGTAATTTTTTTTACTATTAAAGCAACTAAGTCAACGTACTTCACCATGTGGGCAATATCATTCTTTTTATGTATCTACTGACCACATTGTACCGGAGGATCTTAGGATATATCACCACCGCTCAGGATCCCAAAGGCCCTGGCTAGGGGTTTAGCCGCATGCTTGTACTGCACTATGCTCTGGTAAGCCTCCCATCTATGGGGTGTTTGGTGGTGGTGGTCCCTTGAGTCACAATTATCCTATATGTGCTGGTCCTGTTGTACTTCACCATTGAGTTTTTCTTGTGACACGCTGCAATCCTGTGGATTCGTTTTGGGAAGTCTCAGCATCCATCTCTTCTTATCCCCCTGCGAGGATCATCAAAAGGCCCTGGCTGGGGTTTGCAGCCGCAAGTTTTTATTGCTTGCCATCTGGTAAGCCTCCATCCTTTTTTACTTATTTTGTGGTGTCGGCCATCACATATGCTTTCACCTTATGAACTTATATTCAACATTTGATGAACTCATTTATATATATCTTCATAGATACACAAGGACTGAATTTACAACCTACATTCATGTGTCCTATCTCCTTTTGAATTTTGGGGCCTTTTTAATTTTATATTCCATTCTTCTTTTTATCAATTGATCGTTTAGTTCAATTTATTTTAATAGCGCAACTTCTCTTTCTCCCTACTTGTATTGTGTTTGTATGACACTGTGTTGTTGCAGCTTAGTTAAAAAATGTTCTAGTGTTTTAGCGCGGTATTTCTTTTTCTGTTTTGTAATTGTACCTGAATCTGGCCCATAGTTCGCTGTTTCAGTTTTTTATTAAAGGGTTTGTTAACCCACAATATCTACTTGATATAATCCGGTCTCCTAAGGATTTGTTTCCCTGTGTGTGTGTGTGTGTGTGTGTTGTATAAAAAAAGCTGTATACACCTTATCTGTAAGCGCTGATCAGCAGTCACTTGACACGCCACATCTCTCCTCTCCCCATCTGACAGATACAGCAGGATGGGCCGAGATTCCCCCGCTAATGTCAGTCTGGAGGGGAGGAGTGAACCAATGGGTCATGTGACTGTGATTTTTATGTACAACACACAAACAGTGGGACATATCATTATAAGACAGAGTAGATTGTTTTAAATAAATAATGTTATTACAGCAGCAGCAGGGGGGGCGGGGGCGGGCCATGACACAGAAGCCAACAGGAAGGGAGGGGAGGAGGGAGGAGGACACAAGAGCAGAGAGGAGAGATAGCAGGGCTGCGAATGATGGAGACATGCAAACTGACCACGGTGTCAGGGCTCAGCAACCACGGTAATTACCGTGGTCAGTTTACATAGGGGAGGGTAGAAACTGGCAGGATCAGCCAGGTTTTTTAGGTGTTACAGGGGTCTAAATGACACAGCATAACCGCTGTGTCATCTAACATGCTTTAAAAAAGCAGGATCCTTTTTTTTTTTTTTTAGGTTAACATACGCTTTAAATTACTATCAAATGCCATATTTACTGGGCCATTGACAATACATAGGAGGAAATATACTATAGATTTAATTGATGAGGTGTCATTTCCAGTTTCAAAGGGTTCAGAAGTGTCAAACACTCCATTCGTCTTTCTTCTATAAAAAGTAAAGGAAAATAATTAATCCAAAGCACAAGCTGTGTTTTGAGCAGGTATACATTATTGTGTTTCATTATTACTTAAACTACTGTAGCTGTGTGATGGGAATTTGAAGTGATATTTGACACTTAGTGCCGGTTCACACTACAGCGACTTGGGATCTGACTTGCGTCGCCCCAAGTCGCACGACATGAGAAATTTCATTGAAGTGAATTAGAGCCATCTTAATGTACACTACTGAAGTCGCTCCGACTTCAGAAAAGGTTCCTGTACTACTTTAAGGCAACTTCTAGTCAACTTGAACCCATTGATTTCAATGGAATTTGCCTCCAAAGTCGGATCTCCGTCTTAACTGAAACAACTTTACAGAAAGAGAAAATAGTTTACTTAGGCAAACCCCTCCCTCCCACAGAGCTATTTATTCTGTGATTGGCCACAGCCAAAGTCGCCTGTCCTGGAGGCAACTTTAAGTCGCATTGTAAGTTGCTCCAAGTCACACTGAAGTCGCGCTGAAGTCGCCTTGCAAAATCGCGCTGTAAGTTGGGTTGCCCCTGTGTGAACCGGCACTAAAAAAAAAATAAAAAAATAAAGTGCATTACAAATTAAATCCAAGCATAAATAAAAATACTATGTAATGTAATTGCGTAGTTCCTTTTGGTGACTATGGGTGGTACGAGAAGCTAATCAGGCTCTACTGCACATGTATTGACAAGGATCATGCAGATACAGTAGGAGGAGAAAACAACAAGTGTGTTGTTTCTCTGTATTGGCTGTGTATTCCTTCAAGAGACACTGTCACCTCGCCCATGAGGAGCAAAGTGACAGGGTTTCTGCAAAAGGGACCAAAGAAAAAGGTGTATAATAGTGCCACAAAGTGCAGAAAAAAACACCAAAAAAAGGGGAATATTTGTTCCTATTGAGAACACAAAACAAAATGTGACATATAAATATGACAAGGTGCTGCAATTATGAATTAGTTTGAATAGTAAACTAAAAATAAAAAGTGAAAAAGTAAGAAATAATGCGCAACCTGAAAAATCGCATTAAATCTGCGAATATAATCGGATGATCAGCGACTAATAAAGTGAAGTGAAAATATGTGTGTAAATATAATCATAAAAAATTATAAAAATTGAGGTGGAAGTGATCTCAATATAACACATGTAATGAAGGAAAGCAAGCAGCAGTGTTAATTAGCAAACCCTCAACAGTAGTTATGAATGGTCATTCAAGTCCAAACAAAAAATATGAAATATAGCAACTTGGGAGTCCAAAAAGTAACAAATTTTAAGTCCAAAAAGTAGCAAAAAAGATGTAGCAAAAAAACTACACCTATGTGAGCTAAGGATCCAGCTGATGCGGGGGAGTGTGCGGTGTTCCCTGGAGAGGTGAAAAGGTTTTTCTGCTGGGGATTGCTGTATTACTGCACTCGCTTTTTATCTTTGATGTAAGAGCATTTTATATTTTATCAAACGTTCCCTACTTACAATACTACACTATTGGAGGCCCTCTGTTTGCTCTCTCCATCTCTCCCCCTGATTGGAGTTACAATAGGGACTGATCGAGGAGGTGTTTTTGAGTAAGCTGGCATACTATATGGAAGCCTGCAGAGAGTTTGAGAAGCACCAGTGAACTTTGGAAAGTGGGAAGATCGTTAACTGTGAGGAGGTGTATGCTCTAAAGAGATCCTGGATGTTTTATACACTTATTGATGAGGTGAGAGTTCTGAGAGCCCTTACACAGATGTGATCGAGCCACTCATTGATATCTTCACACATTTATGATCGGTGGACATACAGCTCCGTCTCTGTTCTCCTCCTTGGCAGTTTCACTGCACTAATCATACACGGACACTATTATAATCACCACTTTATTTATTGTTTTATTATCATCCTTTATGGTTATTGATTTATCACTATTTACCATTGTCACTTATTTATGTTATTATCACTGATGCGTGTATAGTTCAAGCGCGAAACCCCTTCTATTACATTTCATTGCATCATTAAAGCAGTTAGGTGTTTGCTCTGGTGTGCAGCTGGAGAACGACAATGGGCATGTGAAAAAGAGGAGATATTTTGTATATACACAAAATATAAATACATATAAAACCAAAATATCCTTTCTTTTTCACATGCCCATTGTCATTCTCCAAAATGAACACAACCTTTGATGAGTACAACTGTATATATATATATATAAAAATAAATAAAAAACATTAAAAATACCTACTTAGACTTTGTCTGTAGAAACAATAACTACAATGCCGATGGCAAGGATTCCAAGCACAATGCCAAGTGCAGTGTACAATACTATGTTGAGAACTATAAGACAAAAAATCAGATATTTATTAGAATAGAAAAAGTTTAACAATAAAATAAATATTTGTCAAGTAACACAATACACAAAGTGACTCAACAAAAAAGCAATTTGGCTAGGTATGCAATGTATGGTAAAACAAATATTATTATTATTTGCTGAGACATTTATGCTAATGCAGCACAAGGGGAAATGTAATGCTCAACTGCAAATTCATTAAGTGCAATAACATGCAGAAATAGTTAATTTCTTAAAAAGCTGACCCCTGACTGGTTTCTTTAGATAACTGTAATTAACCACAAGCCTATTTTTGACACTTGTTGATTACAAGTTAAAATCAGTATTTTTTGCTAGAAAATTACCTAGAACCCCCAAACATTATGGGCCAGATACACATAGAAATGGATCGGCGCAGCGTATCAGAGATACGCTACGCCGCCGTACCATACCTGGCGTTCTTTCGAATCCTCAAAGATTTTGCGCCGTAAGTTACGGCGGCGCAGTGTATTTCTGGCGGCGGAATTCAAATCGGCGATTAGGAGGGCGTGTTTCATTTAAATGAAGCGCGTCCCCGCGCCCAATGAACTGCGCATGCTCTGTTTTGAAATTTCCCACCGTGCATTGCGCGAAATGACGTCGCAAGGACGTAATTTTTTAAACTTAGACGTGACTTACGTCCATCCCGATTCACGGACGAGTTACGCAAAAAAAAAGAAAAAATTCAAATTTCGACGCGGGAACGACGGCCATATTTAACATGGCAAATCTAACTATACGCCACAAAATACCAGCTTTAACTATACGCCGGAAAAAGCAGACTAGAGTCGACCGAAGAGAATGCGACGGCCGCGCGTACGTTCGTGGATCGTCAGAAATAGCTAATTTGCATACCTGACGCGGAAAACGATGCGAACTCCACCCAGCGGACGCCAAAGTATTGCATCTACGATCCGAAGGCGTACGAAGCCGTACGCCTGTCGGATCAAACCCAGATGCCGTCGTATCTTGGTTTGAGGATTCAAACTAAAGATACGACGCGGGTAATTTGAAAGTACGCCGGCGTATCAGTAGATACGCCGGCGTACTCGCTCTGTGGATCTACCCCAGTATATGTATATCTTTAGCACGGTATTTGCGCAGCAGTCTTTCAAATGCATTTTTTTGGTAAACAAACATTTCCCTGAATCTTAAAAAAAAAATATTTTGTATATTGTGAAAGATGATGTTATGCCAAGTACAGTATATAGATACTTAACATGTTATGGTTTAAAATTGTACACACTCGTGAAATGGCGGAATTTTAACTGTTACCAGTTTAGAGTTTCAGAGGGGGTCTTTTGCTAGAATTATTGCTCTTGCTCTGATACCTCACATGTGTGGTTTTAAAACCGTTCACATTTGCAGGCATGACTTACATATGCATTTTCTTTGGTGCGCGAACCCATAGGGACAGGGGGGCGCATTAAAAGAATGTTTTATTATTATTTATTTTATTTTTATTTTTATTTTTTTACACTGTCTCCTTAAAAAAAAATATGATGACTTTTATTACTGTCACAAGGAATGTAAACATCCCTTGTGACAGTAATAGGGGGTAAGGTACTCTTTATGGAGGGATCTGGGGTCTAAAAGACCCCAAATCCCTCCTTTGCACTTAAAAGTATTCAAAACGCCAAAATCTGCGTTTTGGAATACTAGGAGTAAACTGGAAGCGACTTGGTGATGCTGCTTCCAGGTTACTACATTGGAAACCTAATCAAAGCCAATTTCGGCTTTGTTTGGGACAGCCAGCTGGGTCTCCAGGTGGGATGGGAGACCCAGGTGGAGCGGCGGAAGGGGGGAAGTCCCCTCCCACTCCTTATTATAGCAGCCAAGCGGCATCTGAGCCATATGGTTGTTATCATCAGAAAGTCGACCACCAGCTCTACAAAACGGTACTGGGGTCAAACCTGCAGCTGCAGGCTTCACCTGGTACAACCACTGCCTCAAAACGACGTACAGGTACGTCGTTTCGCGTGAAATGGTTAAAGTGGTTCTAAAGCCTTAAGGTTTTTCACCTTAATGCATTCTATGCATTAAGGTGGAAAACCTTCTTCCTCTCTTTGTCTTCTTCTTACCTTGTCATATGAAGACAATGGTCAAGGTGATGATTTTTTAGGACAGCGCCTGCTTCACTGGCAGGAACAGTGGGGCCAAACTCCAAAGGGGAACCAATTAAGTGGCAAAAGAAGACAAAGAGAGGAAGAAGAGCAGGGAGAAGAACTCAAAAGGCAAAAACGGTAGTAGGAGCTGGCGTTTTTAATATTAGTGGCTCAGAACTATCTATGGACGAACTGAAGGTCTTATGCCCCGTACACACCATCACTTTATGTGATGAAAAAAAACGACGTTTTTAAAAACGTCACTTTAATTGACCGTGTGTGGGGGAAAATGTCGTTTTATGTCAAAAAAAATTGAAACATGCTTCAATTTTATGTGTCGTTTTTCAAAACGTCGTTTTTTACTTAACAGAAATTGACCGTGTGTAGCAAAAAATGTCGTTTAAAACGACGTTTTTTCACCCGCGCATGCCCAGAAGCTAGTTATGAAGCAAGCTTCAATGGAAAAAGTGGTGAGAACGTAACCTCGCTTTGCTAGAACATTGTGAGAAAAACGATGGTGTGTAGGCAACTTCGTCTTTGAAAATTGAAGTTTCAAAAAGGTCATTTTTTACTTCACAGAAAATGTCGTTTTTTTTCATCACATAAAGTGATGGTGTGTATGCGGCATTAGACAAAGGACTCAAGTTCGCTCCGGTCCGCAATTTTAATAAATTTCAAACATATATCAGTTTGCAAAAATTTGTCAGGACCTTAAATATTAAGCAGTATTTTTTGTCTAAACCCAGAGCTCTTCGTCCAGTTCCTATTTTTGTCCCAGGCCCACATGTCCCCCAGGAGGTACACTCTAACCTGTCTAATAAGTCACTTTTTAACCCTCCTAAACATGGCTATGGACATATAGAAGTGTTTAAAAACATGGTTGCCAGCGATTTGGAATCCATGAGAATTAAAAAAGTTAGGGATCCACATTATTTAAAATTGGGAATTGCGTCCCTGGAGAAAAATAAAAATGTGGTGGTCAGACCCGCTGATAAGGGGGGGGGGGGGTTGGTGGTAATGAGCAAAATATATTATAATGAGGAAATGAACAGATTGTTGTCAGATCGTTCCACTTACAAACTGCTGAGCAACGATCCTGTCCTTGTTTATAAGAGTGAGCTTCAGTCATTGAATAAGCAAGGTTTTACCAGAGGGGTATTGAATAAAAAGGAATCGCTATACTTGGATCCCAGTGCGTGCAGAAGGCCTATTATCTATTTTTTGCCTAAAGTGTATAAAAATGCCTTGGCCCCGTCGGGCCGACCCATTGTGAATGGGATAGATTCGGTCACTGCACGCCTGGGACAATATATCGATAATTTTCTTAAACCTCTGGTTTGTACCACTACTGATTATCTCAAGGACACAAGACATGCCATTCAAATAATTGAGTCTACTCTGGCCTGTGACAATAGTCTTCTTGTCACAGTTGACGTGGGCTCATTATACACCTTCATATGACACCAGGATGCTATCAAATCTGTAAAATGGGCCTTAAGTTCCTCCAACTTACCTGTCTCATTACAAAGTTTCCTTGTTGAAGCCCTTGAGTTTTGTTTGTCTAGAAACTATTTTTGGTACGACCATAGCTTTTTCCTACAAACACTTGGCGTCGCAATGGGTGTAAGGTTTGCACCCAGCGTGGCCAATCTATTCATGGCTTTGTGGGAAGAAGAAACTGTATTCAAAGACAGACCAGCCCAATTGAAACAGTATTTTCGATACATTGATGATCTTATAATCATCTGGGAGGGCAATCTGAGTAGTTTACAGCTCTTTATGTCCAGGCTGAATGATAAAAACATCAGATTAACTTGGAGCTCTGATGCCTCCAGTTTATCATTTCATGATCTGGAGATTTTCAGAGCTGGTTCTGGCTTTAAAACCAGGAATTTCTTTAAACAGTCCAACAGAAACGGTTTTATACCCCTAGACAGCTGCCATCACAAATCATGGTTGTGCAACATCCCCAGGGGCCAGTTTATTCGCCTGCGGCATAACTGTACCCTGGGGTCAGATTTTTTTGCACAATCAGATATCCTTGCGGAACGTTTCTTGCAAAAGGGATATAATCAAGATGAGATTGCTGGTGAAATCAAAAAGGTTGGGGATATGTGTCATGGATCTTGAGATATTAAAGTGTTTCTACTTGACATCTGTTACACAGGAGAGGGACATTCAATGCAAGGACACCGGCTATTGAAATGCTAAGTGGAACCAGCTAGAGAAATACCTTTTATTGTGCTCTGCAGGCTAAGAGCGGGTGTCGGAGACGCTCCGTCTGGCTAAAAAACTATGGATTGAAGGTTAATTGAATCTAGAATGTATGTGTGAAGATGTATGTGTTTATTGTTCTAAAGGTCAGAAGCCTCCTGTCAGCTGTATTGAATTAGCATTCTATTGTCTAAAGCAATGTAACCTCTCAGAGGTAGTAATTAAGTAGACCGGGTTATTGTGTACATTGATTACCCCCTGGGGCTTCTGTCTCAATACACAAGTCTTTCTATCCAAGCTATTGGACCAATCCCTGTTGACAATTTCAAGTCCTCATTTGCATGGTCAAGGAGGACTTGAGTGAAGACTGGATATACTTTACAATTGACCAATAGGAAAGCGGTTGTTGGGAGTGGGATGTTCCAAATTCTGTATAAAAGTGTGCTGTGTAATTGAAAATAAAGAGTCCTGTTGGAACTTACATACAGCCTGCCTGGTGTTTGTTCTTAATGGGTCCGAATGGCACATAGCTGTAATTCGGATCCCGGAACCTTGGATGACTGGACCATCAGACGTTGCAATCTGCAAGCTGACTCACTGGTAGCAGAGGAGTGTCGGGAGAGCAGGACCTGGGCGAGGAAGGATCTCGTCACATTGGTTGGCAGCGGTGGGATTTGCTCTCCAGTTACTGGGACAACTCCAAACCACCACCATGAATGACCAGCTATGCAGCCTGCAGGAGAACCATGCTAAAAGACTTGCTTGAGAGCCGTGGAGGGACCGGTGGGAAGAACAAGGCCACCCTGATCATTGCGCTAGCCGAGATGGATCAGAGGGATGGTGATGCAGGACCCCGGTCAGTTGAAGACTTGTTCCAGCAGCGAGTTCAACAGCGGTTGGCATTATATGGTGCGAACCCATCAGAGACCGCCATACAGAATACCATTAGAGACCTCCAGCGGCAGGATGAGAGAGAACGAGAGCGACAACAGAGAGAACGAGAGCGGCAACAGGAGCTGAGAATTGCAGAAATACGGCGATCGGTGACAACGCCTAAAGAAGCAGCACCAAAGGAAAGAAGAGGAGAGGTACAGATACCAGTAACCATGGAAGAGGAATTCAGCAGGAGGTTGCGAGAGAAGCAGATACAGCGCAGAGGACCAGTATCAGAGGAGGTCCTCCTTGGATGGTCTGATTCGATCCGCTGCGAACTCTGGAAAGAAGCGCTAGCCCGTGAGCAGCGACACCAGGGAAAAGCTCTCCCCTCCATCCATGTAAGGTACTGGTCACAGTATGAAGTAAGAATGCTGTTATTAGGGGAACAACCGAAGCAGGAGTTGACAGCAGAGTTAAGCAGGCTGATCCGGGCAGAGATGCGGTTGGACGAGAGCTACAGAGCCCTCCGGTGGTATGTAGTCCAAGAGTGCCCGTGGTCAGCGGATGACAGCCCCACGGAAGGCTTTGGCTATGATGGCCTGGGATTGTTGTATTGGAGGATGTCCAGGGATCCCAACTTTGGGAGCGATCGGGAGTGGCGTTGGGAGGAAATAATGGAGCACAGAGAGCGAAGACTGAATGTCCCGGAAGTGCACTGGTTACAGGAAGATTTGGAATTCCTGGCCGCTCAGGAATGGGAACTGGAAATCGCCTACAAACAGCTGCTAGACTTCGCTCAGCAGCAGGGTGAGGTTCCCTTTACATGGAACTTTGAGGAAATATCAGCTGACAGTGATGAAATCCTGGCTGAAGAATCGGCAATGTGGCAGAGTAACAGTGGGCTTTGCCAACCTGCCCCTGTAGCTATGGACCCGGAGGTCTTATGGCGGATGCAGCAAGCGCTGACTGACCTTGATGATCCGGTTTCTGCATGGGATGATTTTGAATGGAGGATTGTGCCTGTCCAGCAGTATGCCAGTGAATCGGCAGTGGAAAATCTGGAGATGGCCATTCCCAAAGCTGAAGTACTGACCGCAGGGCCGAGCTCTGCTAACCTCTGCTCAGTACCTATAGCATCTTCTGGGTTCCATGGACAGAAGATGGTGAACCTCTATCCCCAGACACCAGTTGTAGAGACAGGGGATTTGATAGACTTTTCTGCTGAGGAAGAACAATCTGGGGAGCCTCCAGCAGAAGTGCTGGCAACAGGGCGGAGTGCTAGCCATCTCTGCCCAGCACCGGGACCAACTGTGGAGTTCCAGGGAGCCGGGGCGGTTGGCCCCCCTCCCCAGCAACAAACTGAGGTGGTAAAGCTCGTACTCCCAGCTGAATTACTGGCAGCAGGACAGGATGCTACTGGCGGCTACACCCCACTACAGCTTGAGCGGATATCGGTGGATGGGACTGTGGTCTCCACTCACAGCAGCCCAGCGGAAGAGCTGGCATCAGAGCAGAGTGCCCCGGGCCTCTGCTCTCAACTAACAGAAGAGGGGGTTCCTGTGGTAGTGGATGGGACTCCGATCTCCACGAACACAACCCCAGAACATGGTGCGGCACTGAGACAGGAGGATGTCGGCTTTGCTTTGCAAGCACCGGGGGATTTTTACCTAGCATCAGTGGATGGGACTGCAGTCTCCACTGGTATACCCCAGGAATGGTGGCCAGTTGGCCCAGATTCCCAACGACATGATGAACTGAGCCCAGCCACCCTGTCTCCTCTCCAGCGGCTGAAAGGACTCCAGGGAGAAGGGCCAGTCCAGGCCTCTCCCCAGCGGCAGGCGTGTTCTCTGAGAGAGGCAGAGATTGGCTGGGTGAGTAATGCTCTGTTTGGGACAAGTTATCTGGGGTACTGGGTGGGTACCGGAATTGGGGTCTCTCCCAGTGTTAGTCTCCTGCCAAAGGGGGTGATGTGTGACAGACCTAGCCGGGACAGGGGCTTTTGGAGAGGACTGAATGTGAGCCTCTTGCCGTCCGATTATGGGCCAGGACCTCAAAACAGGAAGGCAGATGGGTCATCCCAGCAGACAGTCCTGGAACTTTAAGACTATTTTCCCAACATCCTCGAGTTGACCCGTTTGGGTCCCACTGCGGCTGTTGGACTGTTTCCCAGGGGAAGTAATGTCATGGATCTTGAGATATTAAAGTGTTTCTACTTGACATCTGTTACACAGGAGAGGGACATTCAATGCAAGGACACCGGCTATTGAAATGCTAAGTGGAACCAGCTAGAGAAATACCTTTTATTGTGCTCTGCAGGCTAAGAGCGGGTGTCGGAGACGCTCCGTCTGGCTAAAAAACTATGGATTGAAGGTTAATTGAATCTAGAATGTATGTGTGAAGATGTATGTGTTTATTGTCCTAAAGGTCAGAAGCCTCCTGTCAGCTGTATTGAATTAGCATTCTATTGTCTAAAGCAATGTAACCTCTCAGAGGTAGTAATTAAGTAGACCGGGTTATTGTGTACATTGATTACCCCCTGGGGCTTCTGTCTCAATACACAAGTCTTTCTATCCAAGCTATTGGACCAATCCCTGTTGACAATTTCAAGTCCTCATTTGCATGGTCAAGGAGGACTTGAGTGAAGACTGGATATACTTTACAATTGACCAATAGGAAAGCGGTTGTTGGGAGTGGGATGTTCCAAATTCTGTATAAAAGTGTGCTGTGTAATTGAAAATAAAGAGTCCTGTTGGAACTTACATACAGCCTGCCTGGTGTTTGTTCTTAATGGGTCCGAATGGCACATAGCTGTAATTCGGATCCCGGAACCTTGGATGACTGGACCATCAGACGTTGCAATCTGCAAGCTGACTCACTGGTAGCAGAGGAGTGTCGGGAGAGCAGGACCTGGGCGAGGAAGGATCTCGTCACAATATGGATCAAGCACCTTTGGTAGCTGGTCATTGTCCTAGGTCACCACCAAAAATAGATAACACTCAACTTCGGATCATTCTAGATTACAATGTTCAACATAAAAAATTTGAAAAAATTATTATGAAACATTGGAAGGATCAGGTGTTGGCTACTATACTACCATCATGTCCCAGGTTCATTTACCGTAGGGCACCTACACTGAGGGATGTTATAGCCCCGAGTGTTGTTGACCCCCCTGTTGACCCCCCCTGTGGTAAAAGTTGGGGGGATTTTCCCACTCCTAACTGGTTTCTATGCATGTGGGAGGTGTCCACCATGCAAGAAATGCAGACAAACCGTTAAAAAACAGAAGGAATTTGTAGCCAATACCACAGGGAACACTTATCCTATCAAAAACCTCATCACTTGTAACACTGTAGGGGTTGTGTATGTTCTCCAGTGTGATTGTGGATTACAGTACATTGGGAGGACATCTAGACCTCTCCATGTGCGCGTTGGAGAGCATGTCAACAACATTATTAAAGGTCTAAGGACCCATAATGTATCTAAACACTTCCGATATTTCCACAACAAGGATCCGAGGTGTTTGAAGTTTTGGGGTCTAGAGAGGGTCCAGCCACACTGGAGAGGGGGGAACTTTATCCCCCAACTCAGCCAGCGTGAGTCATATTGGATCCATGAGAGTCAGGTTTTGGTGCCGAGGGGGTTGAACGTTGAATTTGATCTCAACTGCTTCATCTCCAATAAATGACTACTTATGGTTCTTTATCATTTATTGTTTATTATTATGTATTTCTTCTGTTTGATTTAACGTACTCTTTGCCATTTCCCTATGATCTCTTCTCAGCGTGTTCAAATGTGATGCATCATATATATGAATTATTAGATTATTGTTTTATAGTTTCCATATACATTTAGGATGTGTTAGTGTTTATAGGAAAGGTCGCGGGTGTACGTTTATGTTTTTATAATATAATGGCATTTACACTCCAAATTGGGGGTGTATTTTATACTGTTAAAAGTTGACGCGGTGTATCCATGGGTTTTTTGTCTCGTTATGGCTGGCGAGCCGAGTTTCCTCTCACTCTGGCTTCCTGTTATGGCCTGTGTTATGTTTTGGGACTCTCACCATGGTTGCCGCGTCTGTATTTCTAGGAGTCGGGTGATGCCCTGGCTCCACCCACCGCTGATGAAGTCCAATCAGACGTAACGCGCGTACGGGGGAGGGGCTTTGTGACGTCACCCGCGTCCTTTCCATTGCCGCTCACGGCTGTACACCACGGCTACATGCCATGCTTTTTTATGCTTTTAATCTTGTCCGCTAAACCAGACGGTAGTCCTTCAGTGGATTTCTTTGTGCCAATTGTCCAGTCCAGGATTTTTGCTGTATAGTGAACTTTTTTACCCTTGGAATAAAACATAAACAGTCTACACTGAGATTGTGTTTTCTGTTTTTTATATCTGATCGGATTACTTACCACCCTGCTGGATCCATCCGCATCTTCTCTCCCATGGTGAGACCAAGCTTTTTTGACCAGTTGTTAACACAAATGGTCCATCCCATCTGGTAAGGAAGCATTTCTCTTGTTGGTGGAGGAAACATCACTTTCGTTTGAAGAGTTTTTGCTGTATCACTGGGTGTCATCTTCAGTCATTTTTATATGGACTTTTATTGCGCTGCACTTATATATTTTTTCATTTGCTATATTTGAGGTCGTGTTTACCTTTTTTTGCGTTCAGCTTTAAAAATGTTTTAGTTTAATTGCATCGTTTGTGCGCTGATTGCTGCTCTTATTGTCTATTGTTATAAATCAAAGACATTTACCTGGTGAAGGTGTATGAGGACTTGATGGTGTGTAAAATGCCTTTGGGCTTGTAGTGGAGAGAAATGATGGTTTTGTAGACTCAGTGGTGCTTGAGATAGGATAAGGTGTGGTTGTTGTAGGAGAAGTTGTTGTAGAACCTAAACAGAAAATACAAATTTTGTGATATACTTGGTAAGGGCTCTTTCACACATGCGGACCGTATGTCCGTTTTTTCATCCATCCGTTTACGGATGAAAAAGGGACATACATTGATCCCTATGAGATTTCAGGTGTCAGCGGTTGAACATCTGCTGACACCCGATCTCACCTGGTTCCGCAATCCTCCAATTCTGCAGATAGAGGAAAACCCTATTTTTCCATCCGTCTGCGGATCGGATCAGTGAAAATGGACAGACGGTCTGTATTCATCTGATCCCCCCATAGGGGAGAGCAGAGATCTGGCAGGGCGGTCCCTGCACAGTGTGCGGGGACCGCCCTGTCATCCGCCAGCTCAGCGGGGATCAGCGGAGCGATCCCCGCCGAGCAAGCGGAGGTTCACGGGGCGGATCATCATGGATCCCTTAGTCATATAAGTAATGCCCTGTACACACGATCGGTCAATCCGATGAAAATGGTCTGATGGATTTTTCCATCAGTTATCCGATGAAGCTGACTGATGATCAGTCCTGCCTACACACCATCAGTTAGAAAACCGATTGTGTCAGAACGCGGTGACGTAAAACACAACAACATGCTGAGAAAAATAAAGTTCAATGCTTCCAAGCATGTGTCGACTTGATTATGAGCATGCGTGTATTTTTAACCGATGGACGTGCCTACAGACGATCGTTTTTTTTTTCTATAGGTTTTTTATCCATTAGATCATTTTAAAACAAGTTCCAATTTTTTTAACCGATGGATAAATAACCGATGGGGCCCACACATGATCGGTTTGGTCTGATGAAAACGGTCCATCAGGCCGTTTTCATCAGACAAACCGATCGTGTGTACGCGGCATAAGAGTAAAAAGCATCATAGGACAAATATTCTGTAAATGGAAAAAATAATAATTGACAAACACTTGGGGCTGACATTGCTAGCCCTTTTTTAAACAAGTTAGTTGCCTGGCTGTTTTTGACTGTAACACTTTTAAGTCTCATGCCGCGTACATACGATCATTTTTTGGCATTAAAAAAAACGTTGTTTTTAAAAAAAATGGCATTTAAAATGATCGTGTGTGGGCTTCACATAATTTTTCGGGTTCTGAAAAACGTCAATTTTTTTTTTTCGAACATGCTGCATTTTTTAACGACGTTTTGAACAATGTCGTTTTTCGGGTTGTAAAAAATGATCTTGTGTGGGCTAAAACGACGTGAAAAACCCGCGCATGCTCAGAAGCAAGTTTTGAGACGGGAGCGCTTGTTCTGGTAAAACTAGCGTTCGTAATGGAGTAAGCACATTCATCACGCTGTAACAGACTGAAAAGCACAAATCGACTTTTACTAAAACTAAATCAGCTAAAGCAGCCCAAATGGTGGCGCCATCCGCATGGAACTTCCTCTTTGTAGTGCCGTTGTAGGTGTTGTACGTCACCGCGCTATGCTAGAGCATTTTTTTAAAACGACCGTGTGTGGGCAACGTCGTTTTAATGATTGTTGGAAGTTGAAAAAAACTTTGTTTTTCTACATGCTGAAAAATATCGTTTTTTTTCATGCCGAAAAAACAATCGTGTGTACGCGGCATCAGTCCCAGAATATGCATGCTATAAATGAGCATTAGAAATGTGTCAGAATTTATTGATCTCTATATCTTTTCTAGGTCAGACAACTAGAAAATATTTAAGCCAATTGGTATAAGTATAGGTATGTATACAAAAAGAAGTGGATTATTTTGCTGTTAATATTTTTAGACTACTCTAGAATTCAAAAGAAAATTCTCATGTGATTAAGTACAATGTGTACATATTCAGATATATACAGTATTTCACTCCTGACTGATACAATTTTTCAGTAATAGAGGTTGGAGTGGCTCCTGTAATTACTATCTAGAGTCAAATAATGTAAAAAAAAGTTCATATTACTATTTACTGTGAGCAATACCAGATAGTGATAACGCAAAATGCTGACTATGAAAATTACAGCTATGTACCTGATGGTTTTGATGTTGTAGTGGTTGTGGTAGTGGGTGTACCTAAAAGACAGAATGCATCATGGTAAACTTCTGTTTTAAATCAACTGAACTATGCAAGCAAATCTTCTTCATGAAATTTTGAATTATGTGAACAGTAATGTTCAAACTTTATACAATATAATTTAAAGATAAAGTCCAAGGAAAGGTCAGTGAACTATAAATGGATCACATGACTTACCAGGACAGTATCCTGGGAAGAAAGATATATCATGAATGGCAACATCATTACGGAAGTCTTCACCTCTAACACCTTCAATAATAATCTAATAATAATAAATATGGGGCTTCCCTACTGAAGCAAACAGTAATATAAAGCAAAGAGTGACATGCAATTCATAGTATTTTATAGCTACCAGTTTTATAAAACAAAATAAAAAATATATGTTCTTTCACAGGTGCAATATATACAGTACATTAACCACTTCATTAAATTGAAGGCTGGGTGGGCCTCTCGTCAATCCAAGTGGTCGTCATTAGGGATGAGCTTTATGTTCGTGTCGAACATGAGTTCGACTCGAACATTGGCTGTTCACCCGTTCGGCGAACAGCGAATAATTTGGGGTGTTCGCGGCAAATTTAAAAAGCACCCTTTAAAAGTCTATGGAAGAAATCAAAAGTGCTAATTTTATAACAATGCAAGTTATTGTCATAAAAAGTGTTTGGGGACCTGGGTTCTGCCCCAGGGGACATGTATCAATGCAAAAAAACGTTTTTAAAAACTGCAGTTTTTTCGGGAGCAGTGATTTTAATAATGCTTAAAATTAAACAATAAAACTGAAATATTTCTTTACATTTTGTACCTAGGGGGGTGTATAGTATGCCTGTAAAGTAGCACATGTTTCCTGTGTTTAGAACTGTCCCTGCATAAAATGTAATTTCTAAGGGCTCTTTCACACGTCCGCTCCACTTGTCCGTGTATTACAAGTCCGTTCACGGACTTGTAATACATCCCTATGGGATCGCGTCCGTTAGCGGATGGAGCATCCGCTTGCGTCCGCGTCCGTCGGGATCCGCTTTTCCGAACGGAAGAAACCCTATTTTTCTTCCGTTCGGCGGAACGGATCGGATGCAGACGGATAGACGGTCCGTCTGCATCCGATCCCCCATAGGGGACAGCGGAGCAGAGACAGGGCGGTCCCTGCACTGTGTGCGGGGACCGCCCTATCCGCCGACAGCTCAGCGGGGATCCCCGCTGAGCTTTGGCGGACACACGGAGCGGACCCAGAAACGGTCCGCTCCGTGTGAAAGAGCCCTAAAGGAAAAAAAGTAATTTAAAACTACTCGCGGCTATTCATGAATTGTCGGGTCCCGGCAATACAGTTCTAAGTCATTGAAAAAAACGTTAGAGCGAGAGCAATAATTCTAGCCCTAGACCTCCTCTATAACTCAAAACATGTAACCAGTAAAAAAAATTAAAGCGTCGCTTATGGAGATTTTTAAGTACCAAAGTTTGGCGCTATTCCACGAGCGTGTGCAATTTGAAGTGTGACATGTTAGGTATCTATTTACTCGGCGTTCACATTATGCAAACTTGGGCTAACTTTACTGTTTTCTTTTTAACCAAAAAAATGCGTTTGAAAAATTGCTGCGCAAATACCGTGCAAGATAAAAAGTTGCAATGACCGCCATTGTATTCTCTAGGGTCTCTGCTAAAAAAACGTATATAGTGTTTGGGGGTTCTATGTAATTTTCGAGCAAAAAAATTATGATTTTTACATCTAGGAGCGAAGTGTCAGAATTGACCTGGGCTTCAAGTGGTTAAAAAAAAAATCTAATGACTTTTATTACTGTCACAAGGGATGTAAACATCCTTGTGACAGTAATAGTGGGTAATAGGTACTCTTTATGGAGGGATCTGGGGTCTAAAAGACCCCAAATCCCTCCTTTGCACTTAAAAGTATTCAAAGCGCCAAAATCTGTGTTTTGTAATACTAGGAGTAAACTGGAAGCGACTTTGTGACGTCGCTTCCGGGTTATTTCATTGAAAACCCAATCGAAGCCAAGGGCGGCATTGTTTGGGACTCCAACCAGCCGGGTCTCCAGGTGGGATGGGAGACCCAGGAGGAGCGGCGGGAGGGGGGACGTCCCCTCCGGCTCCTTATTATAACAGCCAAGCGGCATCTGAGCCACATGGTTGTTATCATCAGAAAGTCGACTGCCAGCTCTACAAAAAAAGTACAACGCTGCAGGCTTTACCTGGTACAAACACTTCCTCAAAACGACGTACAGGTACGTTGTTTCACGTGAAATGGTTAAAGTGGTTCAAGTGGTTCTAAAGCCTTAAGGTTTTTCACCTTAAGGCATTCTATGCCTTAAGGTGAAAAACCTTCTGTGCTGCAGCTGCCCCTCAAGACCCCCCACCTTCCCTTACCTGAGCCCATCCAATTCAGAGATGTGCACGGTGCAGCAGCTCCCGGCGCTGTCTCTCTCCTCGTTGGACAGATTCATAGCGGCAGGAGCAATTGGATCTCGCTGCTGTCAATCAAATCCAGAGATGCAGGAGCGGGGGGCGGGGCAGAGTCCTGCTGTCTGTGTCAATGGACGTAGCAGTGGGAGTCGGGAGCGAGCACACATGGGTGGAGGGGCCTGGAGCACTGGCCGGGGACCCCAGAAGATGAAGATCTGAGCTGCTCTATGCAAAACCATTGCACAGAGCATGTAAGTATAAGCATGTTCGTTATTTTTATGAAAAATAAAACAAGGCTTTATAACCACATTAATTGCTTTTTTATACATTTGTAAAATATTGTTTGGCATACCTCAATGTTCATGATTACTACACTATATAAAAAAAAGCATCATTGTGCAACATATGAATCGTTCCTTTATCTGGTATTCAGTATTAGTTCATCCAAGTCAAATTCTAATAAAAATGTATTCACTTAAAAATCTTCTTGAAATTTGACCCCCATCAGCATGTTAATTTAATAGAATAAAGTTACAATCTGATCATTTACAATCCTAACTAGTCAGACAGATGCATGTTATTTTATAGTAACCAGTTTTGTAGAGCACAATAAACCATATGTTCTATGACAGGCTGACACAGAGGAGATCACATGATCGTACTGGAGCCGCCTGAAAATAGGTATAGTAAGTATACAAATCTTTCTTACACAAGTTAGTCAGAATTGGTGTCTTAAGACTTCAGTTATAGAAAACTGTGTCAGATAAATAAAAGACATTTACCTGGTGAAGGTGTACGAGGACTTGATGGTGTGTAAAATGCCTTTGGGCTTGTAGTGGAGATAAATGATGTTATTGTAGACTCAGTGGTGCTTGAGATAGGATGAGGTGTGGTTGTTGTAACAGAAGTTGTAGAACCTAAACAGAAAATAAACATGTTGTGATATACTTGGTAAGGGCTCTTTCACACATGCGGACTGTATGTTGAAAGATGAAAAAGGGACATAGATTGATCCCTATGAGATTGCGGGTGTCAGCGGATGAACATCCGCTGACACCCGATCTCATCCGGGTCCGCAATCCTCTGATTCTGCAGACGGAGGAAAACCCTATTTTTCCATCCGTCTGCGGACCGGATCAGGTGACCACGGACAGACGGTCCGTGTAAATTCGATTCCCCAATAGGGGAGAGTGGAGATCTGACAGGGCGGTCCCGGCACAGTGTGCCGGGAGAGCCCTGTCATCCGCTGGCTCAGCGGGGATCAGCGGAGCGATCCCCGCCGAGCAAGCGGAGGTTCACGGGGTGGATCTTTATGGATCCGTCCCGTGTGAAAGAGCCCTTAGTCATATCAGTAAGAGTAAAAAGCATCATAGGACAAATATTCTGTAAATGGAAAAAATAATAATTGACAAACACTTGGGGCTGACATTGCTAGCCCCTTTTTAAACAATTTAGTTGCCTGGCTGTTTTTGTCGAGCAAACTGTTGTGGATCTCGATGAGAAAAAAATAGAACATGCTCTCTTTTTTCTCGTCGGGAGTCTCAATTTTCTGGTCGTGGTTCTCGTCGGGCTGGTTTAGGACGAGAAACACGTTTGTGTGTATGGTTAAAAACCTGTGCATGCTCACAATAAAGTATGAGACGGGAGCGCACCTTCGGTAAAAGTAGCATTCGTAATGGAGATAGCACATTCGTTACGCTGTAACAGACTGAAAAGCGCGAATCGTCTCTCACCAAACTTTTACTTAACACACAGTAACATGAGATTAGCAAAAGCAGCCCCAAGGGTGGTGCCAGTGGAATCGAACTTCCCCTTTATAGCGCTGTCGTATGGGTTTGGTCGTCACCGCATTTGAGAACAACAAGATTTTGTCTCGACAGTGTGTATGCAAGGAAAGCTTGACAAGAATCTCGTCAAGCTTGACAAGAACCTTGTCGAGGAAAACAACATTTCTTTTACGACGAGATTCTCGGTCGTGTGTATGAGGCATAACACTTTTAAGTCTCAGTCCCAGAATATGCATGCTATAAATGAGCATTAGAAATGTGTCAGAATTTATTGATCTCTATATCTTTTCTAGGTCAGACAACTAGAAAATATTTAAGCCAATTGGTATAAGTATGGGTATGCGTACAAAAAGAAGTGGATTATTTTGCTGTTAATATTTTTAGACTACTCTAGAATTAAAAAGAAAATTCTCATATGATTAAGTACAATGGGCCAGATTCACAGAATAGATACGACGGCGTATCTCCTGATACGTCGGGTATGCAAATTAGCAGTTACGGAGATCCACAAAGGTTTTCGCGTTCGTTATGTCGGCCCAAGTCTTTTTTTCCCGTCGCAAAGTTAAGTGTGCTATTAACATGGTGTAAAATTACTCCACCATGTTAAAGTATGGCCGTCGTTCCCGCGTCAATTTTGAATTTATTTTTTTCGGCGTAAGTACGTTACGCACGTCGCGATTCACAAACACATTGCGCCGCCGTAATTTCGCGCAAAGCACGTCGGGAAAATTGCGAACGGAGCATGCGCAGAACGTCCGGCGCGGGAGTGCGCCTAATTTAAATGGTACACGCCCCATTTGAATTGGGCGGGCTTGGGCCAGACGTGTTTACGATACACCGCCGCAAGTTTACAGGTAAGTGCTTTGTGGATCAGGCACTTACACTGAAAACTTGAGGCGGTGTAACGTAAACGGGTTACGTTGCGCCGCCGCAATTGTACCAGAATCTGGCCCTATGTGTACATATTCAGATATACAGTATTTCACTCCTGACTGATACAATTTTTCAGTAATAGAGGTTGGAGTGGCTCCTGTAATTACTATCTTGAGTCAAATAATGTAAAAAAAAATCATATTACTCTTTACTGTGAGCAATACCAGATAGTGATAACAAAAAATGCTGACTATGAAAATTACAGCTATGTACCTGATGGTTTTGATGTTGTAGTGGTTGTGGTAGTAGGTGTACCTAAAAGACAGAATGCATCATGGTAAACTTCTGTTTTAAATCAACTGAACTATACAAGCAAATCTTCTTCATGAAATTTTGAATTATGTGAACGGTGATGCTCAAACTTTATACAATACTAGCTGAATACCCGGCGTTGCCCGGTCTTCCTATCTTAACCTTTTGGGGAGGAAAATCATAGTAATATAAATATACCCATCTTTTATATAAGGGTGTAGGTAAGGGTTAATTTAACTGTCATATATTTTTATTTGGCATATAAGTAATATGTGTACCAGGTATTATTGAAATATCTCCAGGCGTACAGAAGTTATGTGGGAACATACATTTCCCATTGATTTGCATGGGACTTTAAACAAAAACCCCGACCCTCACCAAATGGGGGTGGGTAAGGGTTAAACCACCTATCCTATGTTTGTTGCTGACATATAAGTAACATGTGACCAAGTTTCATGTTAATATCTTTAGCCGTTTGGACAATATGTGTACCAGGTATTATTGAAATATCTCCAGGCGTACAGAAGTTATGTGGGAACATACATTTCCCATTGATTTGCATGGGACTTTAAACAAAAACCCTGACCCTCACAAATGGGGGTAGTTAAGGGATAAATTAACTATCCTATAGTTTAAGTGGACATATAAGTAACATGTGACCAAGTGTTATCGAAATATGTACAGCCGTTTGGAAGTTATGAAGTAACATGTATTTCCCATAGAGTTGAATGGGACTTTAAAGAAAAACCCAGACCATGGCAAATGGGGGTGGGTAAGGGTTAAACCACCTATCATATGTTTGTTGCTGACATATAAGTAACATGTGTGCCAAGTTTCATGTTAATATCTTTAGCCGTTTGGACGTGATGCTGGAACATACATACATACACACACACACACACGTTGAGTTTTATATATATAGATAATTTAAAGATAAAGTCCAAGGAAAGGCCAGTGAACTATAAATGGATCACATGACTTACCAGGACAGTATCCTGAAGAAAGAGATATCATCAATGGCAACATCATTACAGAAGTCTTCACCTCTAACACCTTCAATATTAATCTAATAATAATAAATATGGGGCTTCTCTACTGAAGCAAACAGTAATATAAAGCAAAGAGTCACATGCAATTCATAGTATTTTATAGCTACCAGTTTTGTAAAACAAAATAAAAAATATGTTCTTTGACAGGTGCAATATATACAGTACCTTAACCACTTCTTGGCCAGCCTAGAGTCAATTAAAGGCTGGGTGGGCCTCCCGTCAATCCAAGTTGTCGTCATTAGGGATGAGCTTTATGGTCGAGTCGAACATGAGTTCGACTCAAACATTGGCTGTTTGCCCGTTCGGCGAACAGCGAACAATTTGGGGTGTTCGCAGCAAATTCAAAAAGCCGCGGAACACCCTTTAAAAGTCTATGGGAGAAATCAAAAGCGCTAATTTTAAAGGTTAACATGCAAGTTATTGTCATAAAAAGTGTTTGGGGACCTGGGTCGTATCGATGCAAAAAAAGTTTTTAAAAACTGCCGTTTTTTTCGGGAGCAGTGATTCTAATAATGCTTAAAGTGAAACAACAAAAGTGAAATATTCCTATAAATTTCGTACCTGGGGGTGTGTATAGTATGCCTGTAAAGTAGCGCATGTTTCCCGTGTTTAGAACTGTCCCTGCACAAAATGTCATTTCTAAAGGAAAAAAAGTAATTTAAAACTACTCGCGGCTATTCATAAATTGTCGGGTCCTGGCAATACAGATCAAAGTCATTGAAAAAAACAGCAGAGGTCCCCCCAGTCCATTACCAGGCCCTTAGGGCCCAAACCAAAAAAATAAGCGTGGGGTCCCCCCCAAATTCCACATCAGGCCCTTCAGGTCGGGTATGGATATTAAGGAGAACCCAGCACCAAAAATCCATACCAGACCCTTATCCGAGCATGCAACCTGGCAGGCCGCAGGAAAAGAGGGGGAACTAGAGAGAGCCCCCCCCTCCTGAACCGTACCAGGCCACATGCCCTCAACATGGGGAGGTTGTCCCCATGTTGATAGGGACAAGGGCCTCATCCCCACAACCCTTGCAGTGGTCTGCGGGTCTGCAGGCGGGGGGCTTATCGAAATATGGAAGCCCACTTTAACAAGGGGGAACCCCAGATTCCACCCCATGTGAATTTGTAATGGGTACATTGTGCATTGGGTAGCCCCCGCTTGCAGGAGTAAGCCGGGGTTACCCAATGACGTGGACCCAGTCTCCGCCCCCTCTTACGCGTCATGGGGGTTTTGTGTGGAGTGGAGACTGGAGCATCACTGGAGAATGGATCACCACGGGACATAGAGAATGGATTACATCGCTGGAATGTTTTTTTATTTTTTTATTTTTAACTACTAGCCAACCAGCCACCGTCATTATACGGCGGCAGGTCGGCTCTCCTAGGCGAGAGCCCGTAGCTATACGTCCTCTTTTTTAGCCGCCACTAGGGGGCGCGTGCGCGCCACCGGAGGCGCGCGCGCGCGCCCCCCGCTCGCCCCCGACTCTCGCGCGTGTGCCCGGCGGGCGCGATCGCCGCCGGGCACATGCGATCGCTCGGTACAGAGCAGGGAACGGGAGCTGTGTGTGTAAACACACAGCTCCCGGTCCTGTCAGCGGGGGAAATGCTGATCTTCCGTTCATACAATGTATGAACCGAGGATCAGTGTTTCCCCTAGTGAGGCCACCCCCCCCCCACAGTAATAACACACAGAGGGAACATACTTAACCCCTTCCCCGCCCCCTAGTGTTAACCCCTTCCCTGCCAGTGGCATTTTTATAGTAATCCAATGCATTTTTATAGCACTGATCGCTATAAAAATGCCAATGGCCCCAAAAATGTGTCAAAAGTGTCCGAAGTGTCCGCCATAATGTCGCAGTACCGAAAAAAAATCGCTGATCGCCGCCATTACTAGTAAAAAAAATATATTAAGAAAAATTACATAAAAATACCCCCTATTTTGTAAACGCTATAACTTTTGCGCAAACCAATCAATAAACGCTTATTGCGATTTGTTTTACGAAAAATAGGTAGAAGAATACGTATCGGCCTAAACTGAGGAAAAAAAATGTTTTTTTTATATATTTTTGGGGGATATTTATTACAGCAAAAAGTAAAAAATATTTTTTTTTTCAAAATTGTCGCTCTATTTTTGTTTATAGCGCAAAAAATAAAAACCGCAGAGGTGATCAAATACCACCAAAAGAAAGCTCTATTTGTGGGAAAAAAAGGATGCCAATTTTGTTTGGGAGCCACGTCGCACGACCGCGCAATTGTCAGTTAAAGCGACGCAGTCCAGAATCACAAAAAGTACTCTGGTCTTTGGGCAGCAATATGGTCCGGGGGTTAAGTGGTTAATAAAGGACTTCTCCCAACTGTGTCTGTTTTGTTTTTAACATTTTTGACACTTTCTTTTGTGAAATGGTAGGGTTACAATATACCCCTTACCAATTCACATAGGGGGAGGCAGAATCTGGCGGTCCCCTTTGCAAAAGGGGGCTTCCAGATTTCGATAAGCCCCCCATCCTCAGACCCCCACAACCACGAACAAGGGTTGTGGGGATGAGGCCCTTGGCCCCATCAACATGGGGACATCCTGACCATGTTGTGGGCATGTGGCCTGGTACGGTTCAGGAGGGGGGCACTCTCTCGCCCCCCCCTCTTTTCCTGCGGCCTGCCAGGTTGCATGCTCGGATAAGGGTCTGGTATGGATTTTTGGTTGGACCCCACGCCATTTTTAAAAAAATTGTGCGGGGTTCGCCTTAAAATCCATATCAGGCCCTTCAGGTCTGGTATGGATTTTTGCAGGGAACCCCACGCCATTTAAAAAAAAATGGTGCAGGGTTCCCCTTAAAATCCATACCAGACCTGAAGGGCCTGATATGGAATTTGGGGGAAACCCAGGTTTTTTTTTAGTTCAGGGTTCCTCTTAATACATGCGCTCCTTTAATGGCATACTATACACACCCCCCAGGTATGAAATTTATATTTCAATGTTTTTATTGAAGAAAAGAAACAGCGTAGTCAGCATACATAGGCCAATCTTCAAACAATTGCAGTATCTAACAAAATAATGCTAGGCATCACATAATATCAATACCTCTCGTAGAAAGAGCAAAAATAAAGCACAAACAAAACAAGCCCTATAGGAGCCTAGATACCCTTATAAAATCAAACTCAAGTAGAGTAAGGTTCAAAAAGAAATACCAAGTGAAACATAACATGGGATCTGCATAATATTCCTGAGAACCTTAAAAGCCAATCGTGACCTAGTATAAATTGAAAACCAAATACATTCAAGTATTAATAAAAGAAAAGAGAGAGAAAACGAGAGGAAATAAGGAAAAGAAAAAAAAAGAGAGGGGGAAGAGTAGAAGAGAAGGAGAGTAGAAGAGGGTCAACCCAGAGCTCATTGAGGAACCGAAATATAATGAATCCACGGATCCCAAATTTTCTCGAATTTTTCAGAATTATTATGAAGCATATGCATGAGTTTATCGTTTACCATAATCCAATTTACTTTGCTCTTAACATAGTTCAGAGGAATACCCAATTGTTTCCACTGACGGGCTATTGCTATTCTTGCCGCTAACAAAATATATGTGATTAATTTCACAGATGTCCTGGGCACCTCATCAGGCAATCTGTGAAACAAGGCTATCTCGGGGGATCTACGAATATTCACCCCCGTTACTGAATGTATCAAATTAAATATCCTAATCCAGAACCTAGTCACCGTAGGGCACTGCCACCAGACATGATACATCGTCCCCAATTGACCACAACCCCTAAAGCAATTAGGCGAAGCAGACGCGTGCATTTTAGCCACCCGAATCGGTACCAAATACCAACGTAAAAGTGTTTTATAGCGTGGTATTGATGGAAACTTTCGATAAATTAAATGCTATGTCTTGCCAGTCAGCCAAATCAATTACAATATTCAGGTCTTTTTCCCACTGCTTCATATAGGGGAGCTTCGAATGTGGTTCAACAAGGGACGAGTAGACCGCAGATATCCGTCCTGACACTAACCCCCTTGTCCGGCAACCCAACTCAAATGTTATGAGTGCAAGTGGCTCAGTCACAAGATTAAGCTTACGCCTGACGAAAGAGACAATTTGATTGAATCGAAATATTTCACTATCTGGTACCTGTAACTTATCCTTAAAATGTTGGAAAGAATGTATCTGATGCCCATTAAGATAGTCCCCAATTCTAAGCAAACCCTTATTCAACCACCAGTGAAATGATTGTGGCACCAACCCAGGTGGGAACTCCGGATTACAAAAAATAGGAGCTAAAGGAGTGTGTGGAGATGCTAAAGATGCCCGGTGACGAACTCTGTCCCAAACCGCCAATGAATGTGATAGAGAGGGGCATAATATAGGAGGGCGTAATCGACTGGGGAGCCACATCAATGTTCCTATAGCCAGTGGGTGGCAGGAAAGTGCCTCAATCGAGACCCAAAGAGGCGTAGGTCCCCGCTGCTGTAGTATAGGCCAATTGGGCCACCTGGGCAGCTTGGTAATAATTTTGCAAATTAGAAAGGCCCAGACCCCCTTTTTGTTTTGGGGCATATAAAGTCAGTTTGCTCAGTCGAGATCTTCTATTACCCCATTTAAAAACGAAGAACCTCGGCTTGAAGACACTGTAAATCTCCTCTCGGGACAGCCACTGGTAAAGTTCGAAAATAATAGAGTAACCTGGGCAAAAGCGTCATTTTGACAGAATTTATTCTACCAAACCATGATAAGGAATAATCTGCCCACCCTTCAGTTTTCTAAACAAGGGGGGATAATTAGCTTTGTGAAGCGTCTCAATAGAAGATGTTATTTGAACCCCTAAATAAGAAAGAGAATGTGATGCCCATTGAAAATGAAAATCATCCCGAAGGCTCTGAACCATGGAGTGGGGGAGGGAGACATTGAGGGCCGTTGTTTTGTTAGGGTTCAGGGAAAGACCAGAGAGTCTAGAAAACTGATCTAATAATGATAATAAGTGGGGGAGAGTAATTTTAGGATTGGTAATATACATAAGCACATCGTCCACAAATAGGGCACATTTATGGACTTGTTGCCCACAGCTAATACCCGAAATACTAGGATGGGACCAGATTGCAATTGCTAAGGGTTTGATGGCGAGAGCTAAAAGCAAAGGAGAAAGCGGGCATCCCTGTCTCGTGCCACGTTTGATAATAATTGGCAACGATTTGTAACCCCTTATCGAAACCTGAGCCGACGGAGATCCATATAAAGTTTTCAGCAAGGACAAAAAGTGAGGACCAAACCCAAAATTCTCTAAAGTAATAAATAAATAACTCCAATTGACACTATCAAAAGCCTTATGAAGGTCTAATGATAGAAGAAGAAGCTCCCGAGATAGGGGGGAATCCCAATTAGACCGGACAGTTGAAATCAACGTTATAGTTCTACGAATTTGGTCTAGTGTTTGGCGCCCAGTAATGAATCCTGATTTATCTTTATGAATATACCTCGCCAAAAATGTATTTAGGCGTAAAGCTAGGAGTTTCGTAAGGATTTTCAAATCACAATTAATTAATGAGATGGGGCGATAGTTAAGAATAACAGTAGAATCCTTATTAGGTTTAGGGATAACGCTAATGAAGGCCCTATTTTCATCCAGGGGGACCCCCCCTCCATTCCGCAAATAATTAAAATAAAGGGTCATATGTGGTACCAGCTGTTCTGAAAAATTTTTGTAATAATTATTAAGGAGACCATCCGGTCCTGGTGATTTAGAAAGCCCTTAATAGACAAAGAAGGAGCCTCCTGGGGTTGTCCATAAAGATCAACATAGAACTTGTGGAATTCTTGGAGAATTTTCCCAGGATTTTTGTAGATATGTCCCCCTGAAAGCCGTATTTTTGGCAAAGCCGAATGGGAATATCTAGGGGTAAGTTTATGCGCTAATAAGGATCCCGGGCGATCACGCCAAGTAAAAAACCTATGGTTAGCCCAGCGTAATTGTTTCTCAGCTTTCGTGGTGAGGCAAATATTAAGTTCCAAGCGCGCTTGCTCAAGCTTGGTCAACATATCAGGGGAAGGAGACTGTTTATGGCGGGCCGCAAGGGCTTCATAGTCCCTAGTTTTAGCAACTATCAATTCTTCTCGTGCTTTTTTTATCCTGGAAGATAACTGTATGAGGAACCCCCTAACAGACGCTTTATGCGCAGCCCAATTAATTGCAGGGGTGGTATCATCTGCCTTATTAAACTCAAAGTACGATTTTACATGGGTGGAAATATCCAGACAAAAGGATTCATTACTGAGGAGGGATTCATTTAAACGCCAATGTGATTTGGCGATTTTAGTCGTCAAATCTGAAAGTTGCAGCAAGACTGGGTCATGATCAGACCACGGAGTGGAGACTATTTTGGCTGAATGTAATTTAGGTAGGAGTCCCGAGAGAAGAAAGACATGGTCAATGCGAGAATAATGATTGTGGGCTCTTGAAAAGTGGGAAAAGTCTCTAGAGGTTGGATTGGCCTCCCTCCAAGCATCAACAAGATCATAGTGATACAATAACTGAGCAAACTTACGACTTTGTCTAGAAGGGGATCCGAAAGAAACTGTATGGGATTTGTCCATGATAAGATCTAGCGCTAAATTAGAATCCCCAGCTAAAATAACATCTCCCTCAAATTCAGGGGCCAAGGATTGCAAAAGAGAACGGAAAAACGCTACCTGATTCGTATTAGGAGCATAATACACCAAAAAAGTCACCAAATGTTCCCCCAAATGTCCCTTTACCAAGAGGTACCTACCTTCCTTGTCTCTAATGACTTTAGTGTCAGTGAAGGAAAGTCGATTAGAGAAACAGAGAGCCACCCCCCTCTTCTTTTCCGAGGCATTAGCTAGATAACATAAAGGAAAATCTTTATGAATATACCTTGGAGCAAAAGAAGGGGCAAAATGAGTCTCTTGTAGAGCAATAATATCTGCCCCTACCGATCTATAGTATGTGAGAGCCTTAATGCGCTTAGAGGGAGACCCCAAACCCTGGACATTATGAGAAAGTAGGCGGACAACATTGTCTACTTTAGGCATAAAAAAAGTACAACAATGATATTAATATGTAAACTCACCCCTCCAGCCAAAATTTGAACAATCTGGATGAGTCTCTGGTTAACCCTCAGGAAAATAAAGCGAAAAAAGTTAAAGTAAAAGTAAAGGAGAGAAAGGAAAAGAAAAGGAAAATATAGAGGCCAGGAATCTCCTGGCTCCGAGCAATATATAGAAAAAAAGCAGGACATTATAATCATACAGTAACAAGTACTACGATATCCCAGAATTAAATTTCTGGGGGTGGAGGAGTCTTTACCAAAACCAAGCAATGGAAAGAGTCCTACCAGTAGAGAGAGTGCATAGACCAGGTATGAAATTTAAAGGAATATTTCACTTTAATTGTTTCACTTTAAGCATTATTAAAATCACTGCTCCTGAAAAAACTGCAGTTTTTAAAACTTTTTTTTGCATTGATACATGTCCCCTGGGGCAGGACCCAGGTCCCTAAACACTTTTTATGACAATAACTTTCATATTAACCTTTAAAATTAGCACTTTTAATTTTTCATATTTGTGTCCCATAGACTTTTATTGTTTCACTTTAAGCATTATTAAAATCACTGCTCCCGAAAAAACTGCAGTTTTTAAAACTTTTTTGGCATTGATACATGTCCCCTGGGGCAGGACCCAGGTCCCTAAAACCTTTTTTGACAATAACTTTCATATTAACATTTAAAATTAGCACTTTTGACTTTTCATATTTGTGTCCCATAGACTTAAACGGTGTTCGAACAAATGATTTGCCTGTTCGCATGTTCTGGTGCGAACTGAACCAGGGGGGGGTGTTCGGCTCATCCCTAGTCGTTATATGACATCCTTCTGGATTGCGCTTTGCACATGCCCATGGGGCTGCACTCCAGCATGATTCGTCACTTGCTGTGTCCACCAGACAGAGCAGATGACTGATCAGATGACTGATCACTGTACCAGCCCACTGCCAGTACTATGTGATCACTGTAACCAATCACAGCAAGTCACATGAAAATTGAAAGTTGAAAATAATGGATGGCTTCCTTTTTAAGCCATCTATTGTGTACAATTGTGTTGCGAGCTGTGATTGGTCACAGTGATCACATGGTACATACTGGGCCAGTCATAGCCAAACTGTGCCATGTGATCAGCTGTGGCCAATCACAACAAAACAAACTGAATCCAGAAATTGTCTGTATTTTTTTGTTTATTTAGCAAGAAATAAAAAACCCAGTGGTGACTAAATACCACCAAAAGAAAGTTCTAGTTGTGTGAACGAAATGATAACATTTTGTTTGGGTACAGTGTTGCATGAGCCACGTAATTGTCACTTAAAGCTCAAAATTGGTCTGAGCAGGAAGGGGTAAAAGTGCCCGGTATTGAAGTGGTTAGAACTTCTGTTGCAGAAAACTACGTCATAAAAATAAAATATATTATAAGACATTTACCTGCTGAAGATGAATAAGGACTTGATGTTGTGGAAAATACTACTGGGTTTGTAGTGGTTAGGAATGATGGTATTGTGTATGTAGTGGTGCTTGAGCTAGGATAAAGTGTGGTTGTGGTTAGTGGTAACGAAGATGGTGGGGTAGTGGTGGTATATGATAGATATGGTAGAGTGGTTGTGGTAAAAGAAGAAGATGGTAGACTAGCAACAGAAGAGGTTGGGGTGGATACTGTGGTCATAGTAGAAGTTGTAATAGCTGTTGTAGTAGTAGAGGTCGTGGTGAATGTTTCAATGGAAGTAGTTAAAAGAAGAGTTGGATCTCTGAAAGGAGTTGTTATAAAACCTAAACAGAAAATTAAAATGTTGTGTTATACTTGGTAAGTCAAAGCATATCAGTAAAAGTAAAAAAAACATCACAGGACAAACATTCTGTTTATGGAAAAAATAATAATTAACAAAGACTTATCAGTGGATGTTTAAAGTGATACTGGCATGAGAAAAGTATGGGGCTGACATTGCTAGCCCTCTTTTAAACACGTTAGTTGCCTGGCTGTTTTTGACTGTAATGCCCTGTACACACGATCGGTTCATCTGATGAAAACGGACCGATGGATTTTTTCATCAGATATCCGATGAAGCTGACTTTCATCAGTCTTGCCTACACACCATCGGTTAAAAAATTTGATTGTGTCCAACGCGGTGACGTAAAACACTACGAAGTGCTGAGAAAAATAAAGTTCAATGCTTCTGATCATGCGTTGACTTGATTCTGAGCATGCATGGATTTTTGACCAATGGATTTTCCCACAGACGATTGTTTTTTTCTATCGTTTTTTTAACCATAAGAAAAATTTAAAAACAGGTTCTATTTTTTTTTCACCGATGGGTGATGGGTCATCAGATGAACCGATCGTGTATACAGGGCATAACACTTTTGAGTCTCAGACCCAGAATATGCATGCTATAAATGATTATTAGAAACGTGTCAGAATTTATTTATCTCTATATTTTTTTAGGGTCAAGCACCTAGAAAATACTGAAGCCAATTGGTATATGTATGGATGGGTACATAAAAGAAGTGGATCATATTTTTTGCTGTAAATATTTTTATTGTTCACAAAGGATTGCAAATGCCCTGAAAACACATAAACCTATAAATATATGCATTGCTAATTTTTTGAATATTCTAAATATATGGATGAAGAGTTGTCAAATCTGCCTAGAATTATACAAATCATAAATTGTGAAACAGATCTCTCTCTGCTGATCAAATAGATCTACTGTACATGCAGACAAAGAGGAATGAGACAGATTTTTTCCTGATTGAGTTGTTTCTACTCAGAGGCAAAATTGTTCAAAGTGGCACTTATAAATATAGGAGCTTCCCTAATAAGGCAAAGATTAACATGAAACATAGAGTAACATGCACTTTATTGTATTTTAAAGCTACTAGTTTTGTAAAACACAATAAAAAAAGTTCAGACTTAATTTGGAGAAAACAACATATTGTAAGACATTTACCTGGTGAAGGTGTATGAGGACGTGATCCTGTGGAAAAATCGGTTGGGTTTGTAGTTGATACGGATGATGGTATTGTGAATGTATTAGTGCTTGAGGTAGGATAAAGTGTGGTTGTTGTGACTGGAAATGAAGAGAGTAAACTAGTAACTGAAGAGGTGGAAGTAAATTTCATGGTCATAGTAGAGGTTGGATTCTCTGCTGTGGTGGTAACAGATGTTGGAATGTCCATTGTGGTAGTAAAGGTTGGTGTGGCTGTTATGGTGGTAGTAGAGGATGTGGTGAAGGTTTCAAAGGACGTACTTGAAAGAGAAGTCAAAACTCTGGAAGGAGTTGTAGTAGAACCTAAACAGCAAATAAAAAAGTTGTGTTATACTTGGTAGGTCAAATTATCAAAAGAGCATCACATGATAAATGTTCTGCATATGGAAAAAAATAATTGACAAACACTTCTCAGTGTATATTTAAAGCAACTTTGGCAAGGGAGAAGTATTTAGTACTTTTAAAAATGTTAGTTGCAGGGCTGTGTTTGGCTGTAATACTTTTGAGTCACAGACCCAAAATATAAATGCAATAAATGAACACACCAGAAATGTTTCAGATTTTATTATTTCTATATTTTGTCTGGATCAAACACTTAGAATGTTATGAAGCCAATTGGTATGGATACAAAAATATATAAGACATTGATCATGGACTTTTTTCCTCTAAACCTTTTTGTTCATAAAGGACTTTAAAAGCCCTGATATGACATTTCAAAAATCTCTCAAGCTTACTTCTGAATTCAAACAAAAATTCTCAACAACCCGTTCAGTTTTAAAAAGAAATGAAAGGCAAAATATTTGTGCAAAGATATTAAAAATTTTAAAAAATAACCTTTTTCCGATTTTTATAAGTGATCACATAACCTCTGTTCTTAGCTGCATAATAGCTGGGGGAGGAAAAACAGCAGAATACTGAACTACCCAGTGAAAGACTGTGCATGGGGGTGCCAGGACAAGTCTGATCATAGGAGGAGAGTACAATGAGTTCCCAGCACAGCTAGAGAACTGACTATGTTGTTCTCCACTGCTTAGTGTGGTCAGTTTTTGATAGGTAATCAGGGGGACTAACAGGAACACCAGGGAGTTCATACAAAGGAAGTAATAAAAAAAGAACAGGATACGTTTTCATACAAGTACATGGTACAGCAGGCACATATCAGGAATTTGAAATGTTGGGTTTACATACTCTAAATATGTACTCATTAAGACATATCTCACTCCTCGTTGATACAATTTACCAGTATTTGAGGGTGGAGCGGCTTCTGTAAATACTATCTTAAGTAAAATAATGTACTCTGTCAAGGAAATGTATACATATGTGTGGTGTATACACATCCAGGTCTATCTTTGGTTGTTGGCAAATTTATCCTCTACTTAGCTAGGTGTTTTTTTCTGGAAAAATGGCTAATCACTAGGGATGGACCGAACGGTAGCACCAGAACTTTCGAACACCGCAAAAGTTCGGACCCAAATAACGAACCCCATTAAAGTCACTGGGACCCAAATGTCAAAATTCAAAAGTGCCTATTTTGAAGGCTTATAAGCAAGTAATTGGGCATACAATGGTTATAGAGGTCCGGGTCCTGTATCAATCAAAAAAAAGTTTATGAAAAACGTCATTTTTAAATGAGCAGTGATTTTTTGATTTTAAAGTGAAAGCATAAAAATGAAAAAATCCAATATAGTGCCTGAGGGGTCTCCTTAGTCTACCTGTAAAGTGGCAGATCTGTACCATGTATAGAATCATCTGCAGCAATAATTGCATTTATAAAGCCCAAAAAAAAAAAAAAATTCCCTGCAAGCTGCTTTTATTTTGCTCAGTAACAGTTGGGGAGCCAGTGTGTATGATGAGGCCACAATGTAGTGCACTGGGAACAAGATTAGAGATTTTTTGGATATATTCTGGTGTAATTTTGACTTTGGATAGAAGTAGCGGGTGCGTAAAAATTGGTCTTTGAGTGTCTGGGCGCCTTCACACTGTAACCAGATAGAGGTAATCTTGATTAAAGCAAGAATTGGCCTTGTTGTAAAAAATTGCAATGATATGCACCTGAAAGAACAGGTGCTGAAAAATTGGTCTTTGGGTGTTAATTTTGTCTATGAAACCTATACCAAAAACATTCTTCCAGCTAAAATGATTGCATACCCTCAAAGCTAGGCAGCCTCGAAGTCCTGCCAATATTCCACATCCCAAAAAGACTTAATCAGTGACATCGGCATCAGGGGCATTATATCTGTTAATCCAGGACTGATTCATTTTTATAAAAGTCAAACGGTCCACACAGTCTGTGGACAGACACGTTCTATGATCAGTAAGGAAACCTCCAGAAGCACTGAAAGCCCGTTCTGAAAGCACGCTGGGTGCAGGGAAGCCAAACTCAATAGCATACTGGGCAAGTTCTGGCCAGTGGTCTATTCTCATGACCCAGTAAGTCAGTGGATGGTCAGCTGAAAAGCTCTCCAGCTCTGTTTTGGCCCCCAAGGTAATCTTCCACCATGTGATGCAGACACTGCCGATAGGATGTGGAAATTGACAGCCCTGGGTTGCGTGGACTAAAAAAAATCAAAAATGCCTCACTTAGGCGGACGCCTTCTCCAACGCTCCTCTCTTGACCAACAGAAGACTTAAAACAATGTTTTCCACCACACTGTAATCTACTGGAGTCAGGAAAAATGTTCAATAAAATTATCCTCTTTAATGTGTCCTCAAGAGAAGTTATCTTCTGCACACTCTGTGGGGACGGGATGAGTTCTGAGACCTTCCCTTATAACGGTGGTCAAGGAGGGTTGCCAACCAGTAATCATGCTTCTCCTTTATGCCACGTACTCTTGGGTCCTTTTGCAGGCTTTGAAGCATGATGTTGCCCATGCACCTCAAATTTGCAGAGCCTTGAGAAGCTGGCAGTAACGCACAAAACTATATGGCGATAAACTGGCAGTAATGCACGCAAAACGATATAGGTGTTAAACTGGCAGTAATGCACAAAAAACGATATGGCGTTAAACTAGCAGTAATGCACACAGAAGTAAATGGTGTTAAACTGGCAGTAATGCTCAAAACTATGTGGTGTTAAACTGGCAGTAACATATGTATAACTATATGGCGTTAAAATGCCACCTATGGGAGACTGCAATCCGCTGACAGGAGCCGACACGTGCTTTTAGCACACCAAGGAAAACAGTGTGGGTGAAGCAGACAGGGTATAGGGGCGGGAGGAGACAAAGCGAACCAAGCTCTCTCTCCTTCTCGTGGGGGTGGGAAGCGTGCTGAGATATGCAGTCCTGCAGGATGCAGCTGCTAAAGGGAACGTTGTTCCTGCTGTGGAAAAAGAACAGGAACAACATTCCCATGCGTTCCTGCAGGGCTCGAGCCCTCGATATTGTAAGGCATTTACCTGATGAAGGTGTACGAGGTGTTGAAAATAGTACTGGGTTTGTAGTGGATAGGAATGCTGTTAGTGTGTATGCAATGGTGCTTGAGCTAGGATAAAGTGTGATTGTGGTGCGTGGTACTGAAGAAGGTGGGGGTAGTGGTGGTAGATGATAGATATGGTAGATGATAGATATGGTATAGTGGTTGTGGTAAAGAAAGAAGGGGGTAGACTAGTAACAGAAAAGGTTGGATTGGACACAGTGGTCATAGTAGAGGTTGGATTAGATGCTGCGGTGGTAACAGATGTTGGAGTATCCATTGTGGTAATGAAGGTTGGAGTAGCTGTTGTGGTAGTAGCAGTTGTGGTGAATGTATTAAACGAAGCACTTGGAAGAGAAACAAACTCTGGAAAAGGAGTTGTAGTAGAACCCATGCAGAAAATTTTAATGTTGTGTTATACTTGGTAGGTCAAATGATATCAATAAGAGCAAAGACCAGCACACCAAAAAATTTCTGCATATGGGAATAATCTAAAAGGCATAAACCTTTATTAGATAATAAAAGATACATATAAACATGTATAACTAGTGTTATGGCAGATATTCTGAGTGAATCAGTTTGAAAACATGTGAATCTACGAATATATGCATTGCAAAATGTTTGAATATTCTAAATATATGGATGAAGAGTTGTCAAATCTGCCTAGAATTATACAAATCATGAATTGTGACACAGATATCTCTCTGCCGATCAAATAGATCTACTGTACATGCAGACAAAGAGGAATGAGACAGATTTTTTTTCTGATTGAATTGTTTCTGCTCAGAGGCAAAAGTATTCAAATATAGGAGCTTCCCTAATAAGGCAAAGATTAACATGATGAAGCATAGAGTAACATGCACTTCATTGTATTTTATAGCTACTTGTTTTGTAAAACACGATTAAAAATTGTTCAGACTTCAGGGGAGAAAACAACATCCGATAAATCATACATATTGTAAGACATTTACCTGGTGAAGGTGTATGAGGACGTGATGCTGTGGAAAAAGTAGTTGGGTTTGAAGTGGATAGGGATGATGGTATTGTGAATGTAGTGCTTGAGGTAGGATAAAGTGTGGTTCTTGTGACTGGAAATGAAGAGAGTAAACTAGTAACTGAAGAGGTGGAAGTAAATTTCACGGTCATAGTAGAGTGAGGATTCTCTGCTGTGGTGGTAACAGATGTTGGAATGTCCACTGTGGTAGTAAAGGCTGGCATGGCTGTTATGGTGGTAGTACAGGTTGTGGTGAAGGTTCCAAAGGATGTACTTGAAAGAGAAGTCAAAACTCTGAAAGGAGTTGTAGTAGAACCTAAACAACAAATAAAAAAGTTGTGTTATACTTGGTAGGTCAAATTATCAAAAGAGCATCACATGATAAATGAGTGAGTGAGTGAGTGAGTGAGTGAGTGAGAAACTTATATAGCGCAACAAATGCGAACTTAATCGCCTCAAGGCGCTTGGCATATGGAAAAAAATAATTGACAAACATTTCTCAGTGTACATTTAGGCCCGGTTCACACTTGTGCGATGCGAGAACCCTGCAAATCCACTGCAGGTTCCCGCATCGCACCGACTCGCACGGCAGTTCACACTGCCATATGCAAACTGCTGGGGAGTTCCATTTTATGTTAACGACGCCTCCATTTCAGATCGCATATCGCACTGCGAACTGACAGTTCAGACATGAATTGGATCGCATATGTGTGAACACACATGCAATCCGATTCTGGTCCGAACAGAAAAAAGGGTCCTGTGCATGTTTGGAGCGACTGCGGTGCGATATCAGCCATACTATCTGTATGGCTGAAATCGCACCGCACATACATTGCATGTAATGTGAACAGCAGTGTGCTGCGAATTACATGAAATATCTGGCATTGCACAAGTGTGAACCAGGCCTTAAAGCAACTTTGTCAAGGGAGAAGTATTAGACTTTTAAAAATGTTAGTTGCAGGGCTCTGTTTGGCTGTAAGTCACAGACCTAAAACATAAATGCAATAAATGAACACACCAGAAATGTTTCAGATTTTATTATTTCTATATTTTGTGTGGATCAAACACTTATGCCGCGTACACACGATCGGAAATTCCGACAAGAAAAAAACAATGAAGTTTAATAGGCAGTTCGGCTCTTTTGCTTGATTCTAAACTTGCACGTTTTTTTGCGCGTCAGAATTGCATACAGGCGAGCGGATTTTCCGATAGGGACGTTTTCCGTCTGAAAAATAGAGAACCTGCTCTCAATCTTTTGTTGGCGGAAATTCCGACAGCAAAAGTTTGATGGAGCATACACACAGTCGGAATTTCCGACCAAAAGCTCACATTGGACTTTTCTTGTCGGAATTTCCGATCGTGTGTACGCGGCATTGAAAGGTTATGAAGCCAATTGGTATGCATACAAAAATATATACGACATTGATCATAGACATGTTTCCTCTAAATCCTATTGTTCATAAATGATTGTAAAAGCCCTGATATGACATCTCAAAAATCTCTCAAGCTTACTTCTGAATTCAAATACAAATTCTCATGTGATTAAAGTACTGTATATGTAAATCCTCACCTTATAAAACAACCCATTAAGTTTTATAAATAAATGAAAGGCAAAATATTTGTGCAAAGCTATAAAAAAAAAAAAATTCCCATTTTTATAAGTGATCACATAACCTCTGTTCTCAGCTGCATAAGAGCTGGGGGAGGAAAAACAGCAGTACACTGAACTACCCCTTACCAATTCACATAGGGGGGGCAGGATCTGGGGGTCCCCTTGGTTAAATTGGGCTTCCAGATTCTGATAAGCCCCCCGCCCACAGACCCCCACAACCACCGGGCAAGGGTTGTGGGGATGAGGCCCTTGTCCCCATCAACATGGGGACATCTTCCCCATGTTGAGGGCATGTGGCCTGGCACAGTTCAGGAGGGGGGGGCGCTCTCTCATCCCCCTCTCTTTTCCTGCAGCCTGCCAGGTTGAGTGCTCGGATAAGGGTTTGGTATAGATTTTTTTTTTATTTTGTCACAGAGTTTCCCTTAAATCCATACCAGACCTGAAGGCCTGGTAATGGAATTTGGGGGGACCCCCACCATTTTTTTTATTGACTTTCAATTACTTTTATCGTGATGTTGGGGAATTCAGTCAAGGAGTGGCAGTGCTGGAGCAGAGTGACTCCAATAGCTGCCAGGTAAAGAACTCCTCCAGTGAGGCCAGGGGCAAGGCTAAAGGTAAGGAAAGACAGATTCTGGTGGTAAGGGATACAGTTATTAGATGGACAAACAGAGCAACCAGTCATAAAGACCACAATCGCCTAACAGTACGTTATTTACCAGGTGCTTGGGTTCTGCACCTCGTGGATCGAATGGACAGATTGTTGGATGGGGCTGGGGAGGACCAAGTTGTCATGGTACATATTTGAACCAATGACGATGTTAGAGGAAGGTGAAGTATCCTAACAAATAATTTTAGGGACTTAGGAGCTAAATTGAAGAAAAGGACCTCCAACGTGATATACAAAGAAATACTGCCTGTACCTCAAGCCGCTCCAGAGAGTCAGCAGTAGATTACTTAACAAGTTGCTGAGGAATTGGTACAGGCAGGAGAGTTTGGTGATCATGGAAAACTCAACTGACTTTTTGTTTGGTTACCTGCTCTATAGCAGGGAAAGACTGCACCAAAATTGAGAGGGTGCAGCTTTGTTGGGGGAGAAGATGGCCAAAAAATGGCCAAAAAGTTAGAGGGAATTGTAAACTAAATGGTTGGTGGGTGGGTGGGTGGGAAGGATCACTGGAAGTGATAGCTAGCAGTGAGTAATGTTCAGAGGGTACTATTGGGGGCATTAGTGGTAGTATAAGCAGAACACCAAAACCAAAAGCGAGTAGGTTGGCAAAACACAATTGCAGCCTTAGAACTAAGGAGGAAAAAATATGCGCTTGTATAAAAAAAAAAGGTATGTACACAAATGCTAGAGGTCTAGGTAATAAAATGAAAGAACTGGAGCTGCTGATACACAAGGAGGATTTAGACTTTGTGAGAATATCAGAAACCTGGTTTTACAGCTCACAGGATTGCCACTGCCCAGGGGTACTTCTTGTATTAGAGACCATACCAGTCTTCAAAGGGGTTAAGCAACAGTATTTAAAGTGGCACCTCTAAATTTGGGGCCTCCCTAATAAAGCAAAGAGTAGCATAAAAAAAAGAATAACATGCACTTTACGAAAGGTTATAAAAGGTATCTAAAGATGGAGAAAACGAATAAGAAAAATTTAATTTATTCTAAAACATTTACCTGGTGAAGATGAATAAGGACGTGATGCTGTAGAAACTGATGTTGGATTTTTAGTGGATGACGTGGCTCTTGAGGTAGGATAAAGTGTGGTTGTACTGACTGAAGAAGAAAAAGGTGGGGTACCGGTGGTAGATGATACCTTTTGTAGATTGGTTGTGGTAAAGGAAGAAGAGGGAAGACTAGAAACAGAAGTGGTGGAAGTAGATGCCGTGGTCATAGTGGAGGTTGAATTAGATACTGCTGTGGTAACAGAATTTGGAGCGTCCATTGTGGTGCTGAAGGTTGGAGTAGCTGTTGCAGTGGTAGAATGGGTTGTAGTGAATGGTTCAAAGAAAGTACTTGAAAGAGAAGTGGAACGTCTGGAAGAAGTTGTAGTAGAACCTAAACAGGAGATCAAAATATTGTGTTATACTAAGTAGGTTAAAGTATCTTAATAGGGCCCTGTAGAATAAAAGGATAGTTCCAATATTTTTATGTTCCACAATATTTAAAGTGGCACCTCTAATTTGTGGCTTCCCTAATAAAAAAAGAGTAACATAAAAAAAAGAGTAACATGCACTTTACAAAAGGGTAAAAAAGAATCTAAAGATGGAGAAAGCGAATCAGAAAAATTAAATGTATTTTAAAACATTTACCTGGTGAAGATGAATAAGGACGTGATGCTGTGGAAACTGCTGTTGGATATTTAGTGGATGACGTGGCGCTTGAGGTAGGATAAAGTGTGGTTGTAGTGACTGAAGATGAAAAAGGTGGGGTACTGGTGGTAGATGATAAATGTGGTAGATTGGTTGTGGTAAAGGAAGAAGAGGGAAGACTAGAAACAGAAGTGGTGGAAGTAGATGCCGTGGTCATAGTGGAGGTTGAATTAGATACTGCTGTGGTAACAGAATTTGGAGCGTCCATTGTGGTGCTGAAGGTTGGAGTAGCTGTTGCAGTGGTAGAATGGGTTGTAGTGAATGGTTCAAAGGAAGTACTTGAAAGAGAAGTGGAACGTCTGGAAGAAGTTGTAGTAGAACCTAAACAGGAGATCAAAATATTGTGTTATACTAAGTAGGTTAAAGTATCTTAATAGGGCCCTGTAGAATAAAAGGATAGTTCCAATATTTTTATGTTCCACAATATTTAAAGTGGCACCTCTAATTTGTGGCTTCCCTAATAAAAAAAGAGTAACATAAAAAAAAGAGTAACATGCACTTTACAAAAGGGTAAAAAAGTATCTAAAGATGGAGAAAGCGAATCAGAAAAATTAAATGTATTTTAAAACATTTACCTGGTGAAGATGAATAAGGACGTGATGCTGTGGAAACTGCTGTTGGATATTTAGTGGATGACGTGGCGCTTGAGGTAGGATAAAGTGTGGTTGTAGTGACTGAAGATGAAAAAGGTGGGGTACTGGTGGTAGATGATAGATGTGGTAGATTGGTTGTGGTAAAGGAAGAAGAGGGAAGACTAGAAACAGAAGCGGTGGAAGTAGATTCCGTGGTCATAGTGGAGGTTGAATTAGATACTGCTGTGGTAACATAATTTGGAGAATCCATTGTGGTGCTGAACGTTGGAGTAGCTGTTGCAGTGGTAGAAGATGTTGTAGTCAATGGTTCAGAGGAAGTACTTGAAAAAGAAGTGGAACGTCTGGAAGAAGTTGTAGTAGAACCTAAACAGGAGATGAAAATATTGTGTTATACTAAGTAGGTTAAAGTATATCAATAGGGCCCTGTGGAATAAAAGGATAGTTCCAATTTTTTTATATTCCACAATATTTAAAGTGGCACCTTTAAATGTGTGGCTTCCCTAATAAAACAAAGAGTAACATAAAAAAAGAGTAACATGCACTTTACAAAAGAGTAAAAAAGGTATCTAAAGATGGAGAAAATGAATCAGAAAAATGAAATGTATTTTAAAACATTTACCTGGTGAAGATGAATAAGGACGTGATGCTGTGGAAACTGCTGTTGGATTTTTAGTGGATGACGTGGGGCTTGAGGTAGGATAAAGTGTGGTTGTAGTGACTGAAGATGAAAAAGGTGGGGTACTGGTGGTAGATGATAGATGTGGTAGATTGGTTGTGGTAAAGGAAGAAGATGGAAGACTAGAAACAGAAGAGGTGGAAGTAGATGCCGTTGTCATACTGGAGGTTGAATTAGATACTGCTGTGGTAACAGAATTGAGAGCATCCATTGTGGTGCTGAAGGTTGGAGTAGCTGTTGCAGTGGTAGAAGAGGTTGTAGTGAATGGTTCAAAGGAAGTACTTGAAAAAGAAGTGGAACGTCTGGAAGAAGTTGTAGTAGAACCTAAACAGGAGATCAAAATATTGTGTTATACTAAGTAGGTTAAAGTATATCAATAGGGTCCTGTAGAATAAAAGGATAGTTCATTTTTTTTATGTTGCACAATATTTAAAGTGGCACCTCTAAATGTGTGGCTTCTCTAATAAAGCAAAGAGTAACATAAAAAAAAGAGTAACATGCACTTTATGACATGGCATAATAGATATTTAAAGACTTCAGATGGAGAAAACGACATCAGAAAAATGAAATGTACTTTAAAACATTTACCTGGTGAAGATGCATGAGGATGTGATGCTGTGGAAACTTCTGTTGGGTTTGTAGTGGATGCCGTGGCGCTTGAGGTAGGATAAAGTGTGGTTGCAGTGACTGAAGATGAAAAAGGTGGGGTACTGGTGGTAGATGATAAATATGGTAGATTGGTTGTGGTAAAGGAAGAGGTAAAATAAGAGGGAAGGCTAGAAACAGAAGTGGTGGAAGTAGATGCCATGGTCATAGTAGAGGTTGGATTAGATGCTGCTGTGGTAACAGAATTTGGAGTATCCATTGTAGTGGTGAAGGTTGGGGTAGCTATGGCAGTGGTAGTAGAAGTTGTAGTGAATGGTTCAAAGGAAGTACTTGAAAAATAAGTGAAAACTCTGGAAGAAGTTGTAGTAGAACCTAAACAGGAGATCAAAATATTGTGTTATCCTAGTAAGTTAACCACTTCAATACAGGGCACTTTCACCCCCTTCCTGCCCAAGCCATTTTTCAGCTTTCAGCGCTGTAACACTGTGAATGACAATTGCGCAGTTATGCAACACTGTACCCAAATGTGTGGGTACAGTAAATCATTTTTTCCCCACAAATAGAGCTTTCTATTGGTGGTATTTGATCACCTCTGCGGTTTTTATTTCTTGCGCTATAAACAAAAGAAGAGGGACAAGTTTGAAAAAAACACAATATTTTTTACTTTTTGCTATAATAAATATCATTTTTTTTTTAAACAAATTTTTTCCTCAGTTTTGGCCGATACGTATTCTTCTACATATTTTTGGTAAAAAAAAAAGAATCGCAATTAGCGTATATTGATTGGTTTGCACAAAAGTTATGGCGGCTACAAAACAGGGGATAGATTTATAGCATTTTTATTTTTATTATTTCTTTTACTAGTAATGGCAGCGATCAGCGATTTTTATTGTGACTGCGATATTACGGTGGACACATCAGACACTTTTGACACATTTTTTATACCATTCACATTTATACAGCGATCCCTGCTATAAAAATGCATTGATTACTGTATAAATATGACTGGCAGTGGGGTTAACACTAGGGGCGATCAAGGGGTTAATGTGTTCCCTAGGGAGTGATTCTAACTGTGGGGGGAGGGGACTGACTGTGGGAGGTGACCGATCTGTGTCCCTATGTACAAGGAACACACCATCAGTCTCCTCTCCCTGACAGGATGTGGATCTGTTTATACACACAGATCCACAGTCCTGCTCAGTTACAGGGCAATCGCGGGTGCCCCCTAGTGGCTCTGGAAGGCATAACGTCATTAGACGTCCGCCCAAAATAACAGGTTCTTCCTTCCACCGTCATTTGACGGGCGGGCGGTAGAGAAGTGGTTAAAGTATATCAATAGAGCCCTGTAGAATCAAAGGATAGTTCCAATTTTTTTGATGTTGCACAACTGTTTATCAAACGCATGTTTTTAGGGAAAAATATGATCAAGTAAATTTTAGTGCAAATGAACACAGTATAATACCCGATTTTTGATTAAATATAAAATATGGGGTTGCGGCAAATAAATAGATACCAAACATGCCAAGTCTTAAAATTGTGTGCGCCTGTGATATCGTGAAAAAAATGGTACCTAAAAATCTCTATAGGTGACGTTTTTAAAGCCTTTACTAGTCATCAGTTTTGAGTTAACCTCAAGCTATGGCACTAGAATTATTGTTTTCATTCATTCTGACAGGATACCTCACATGTGTGGTGCAATCTTACACATACACATGCAAACCCTGCACCACATTTGCATTTACGGGTTTATACAGGGAAACGGGGGTTACGTTTATTTATCTGCTTTTTATTTTCTTTATACATTTTAATATGCCCTTATTTTTAAAGTTTTAATTTTCGATACTAATCATTAGATCTGCTGGCTGCATTTGTTTTCTTTTTTCTTTTGCCAAGTGAATCTAGGAATATATGCATTGCAAAGTTTTTGAATATTCTAAATATATGGATGAAGAGTTGTCAATCTGCCTAGAATTATACAAATCATAAATTGTAAAACAGATATCTCTCTGCTGATCAAATAGATCTACTGTACATGCAGACAAAGAGTAATAATGAACCAGATTTTTTTTCTGAATGAATTGCTTTTACTCAGAGGCAAAAGTATTCAAAGTTGCACTTATAAATATACTTGTAGGAGCTTCCCTAATAAGGCAAAGATTAACATAAAACAAAGAGTAACATGCACTTCATTATATTTTATAGCTACTAGTTTTGTAAAACACAATAAAAAATCTTCAGACTTCAGTTGGAGAAAACGACATCAGAATAATCATACATACCGTATTGAAAGACATTTACCTGGTAAAGGTGTATGAGGACGTGATGCTGTAGAAAACGCGGTTGGGTTTGTAGTGGATAGGGATGATGGTATTGTGAATGCAGTAGTGCTTGAGGTAGGATAAAGTGAGGTTGTTGTGACTGGAGATAAAGAGGGTAAACTAGTAACAGAAGAGCTGGAAGTAGATGTAATGGTCATAGTAGAGGTTGGATTAGCTGCTGTGGTGGTAACAGATGTTGGAATGTCCATTGTGGTAGTAAAGGTTGGTGTGGCTGTTATGGTGGTAGTAGAGGTTGTGGTGAAGGTTCCAAAGGACGTACTTGAAAGAGAAGTCAAAACTCTGGAAGGAGTTGTAGAACCTAAACAGCAAATAAAAAAGTTGTGTTATACTTGGTAGGTCAAAAAAGTCAAAAAAGCATCACATGATAAATGTTCTGCACATGGAAAAAATAATTGACAAACACTTCTCAGTGTATATCACACCTATATACTTTATAGCTCTTTATTTACTATTTTTTACCACTCTTATACTGCCTCCCGGCCCAGATCAACCTGGTTCATGTTGGTCTCTAGTTTGCTATGTATATTTGTACACAACACAGCAAGCTTAGTCCATTTCAACTTTTATTTGCATATTTTATGCAAAGTGTATGTATTAGAGTCCATATCAAGCCCATGCTGTTACCATGATGCCATCTAACTCCTGTGCATCATCATATATATTTTTTCCAGACACATTTTCATGAGCCCCTTGTGACCATCTGCCAAGTATCTCCATACAGACTGTACAGTTCATCCGGACTTCCTCCCGTGGTGGTGTCTGTTTGCTTCGCCACCCAGCTCCCGAACTGGATATACTATTTTGCCGCCATTTTGGTACTCAGAGATTGGCAATTCAACCCAGGGCAGTGGTGAGTATTTTCAATCCTGACCTTCTTTATTCACCATTTTGCCAAGCCCCCCCCATTATCAGTAACACACATTTATTGTCTCTATTTCTATAACAGACACAATAACCATGCATCCGCCCCTGAAGAAGCGAGAAGAGTATCGCGAAACACGTACAGTAGGCACCAATGATGCATTTTGGATATCTGCAGGTGTTGAGGATTTATGCTGTATTGCAAGAAGCTCCCATATTGTTTTAACACCACTATTATCTTTAAATGAGCATTTCAATATGTGTGTGAATTTGTACCTACTGGCCCAGTTTATACCATTACTGTTGTTTCATGGATGTTTTATATTTGCAATGTATCTATATTTATCTGTACTTATGTTGTTAACATTGGCCACTATGCTTGGTAAAGTACAATTATTGCTGTTTCTGTTTTGTCCTACAGCATTTGTAACTAATAAATTGATTTTATTGCACATTGGTGTGAACATGTGCCAATCTCTCTCACCTCAGTCAAAGTCCCAAGGGCGACTTGTCTTTTTTGGTTCAGTATTAGGGATGGAGGTGTTAGGCCTTGTACTCACGAGCAGACATGTCCGATGAAACCGGTCCGCGGACCGTTTTCATCGGACATGTCTGCCCGGGGACTTCTGTTCGATGGCTGTACACACCATCGAACAGAAGTCCGTGCGTAAACAATACGCGGGGCGTGTCCGCGGTGTCGCCGCGTCGATGACGCGGTGTCGCCGCGACAATGACGCGGCGACGTGGGCGGGCCTGCCTTTTAAATGCTTCCACGCATGCGTCAAAGTCATTCGACGCATGCGAGGGATGGCGGGCGGCCGGACATGTACGGTAGGTCTGTACAGACGACCGTACATGTCCGGGCGGACAGGTTTCCAGGAAGTCCAGGAAACAGTTGTCCGCTGGAAGTCCAGGAAACAGTTGTCCGCTGGAAACCTGTCCGATCCGCCCGAAAATGGTCCGCTCGGGCCTACACACGGCCAAACATGTCTGCTGAAACTGGTCCGCGGACCAGTTTCAGCAGACATGTTTGGTCATGTGTACGGGGCCTTAGAGTGGTTGCACCAGACCATATCCCCTCTTTTTCTTCTCAGTGTATATTAAAAATTAGTCTTTTAAAAATGTTAGTTGCAGGGCTGTGTTTGGCTGTAATACTTTTGAGTCACAGACCCAAAATATAAATGCAATAAATGAACACACCAGAAATGTTTCAGATTTTCTTATCTCTATATTTTGTGTGTATCAAACACTTAGAAAGCCAATTGGTATGGATACAAAAATATATAAGACATTGATCATAGATATTTTCCCCCTAAACCTTATTGTTCATAAAGGATTGTAAAAGACCTGATAGGACATCTCAAAAATCTCTCAAGCTTTCTTCTAAATTCAAATGAAAATTCTCATGTGATTAAAGTACCGTATATACTCGAGTATAAGCCAAGTTGTTCAGCCCTTTTTTAAGGCTGAAAATACCCCCCTTGGCTTATACTCGAGTCAGTGTACCTAAATTTATTGAGAGGCTGCGGGCGTCCATCATTTAAAACTTGCGGTCTCCTCCTGGTCCCTTCCGTGATAGGCGGAACTGTGTCTGCTGAGAAACGCCTATCTCTCAGCCTTGGGTTTCCCAGCAGACACTGTGTTCAGTGTTCCACCAATCACGGACATCTTTTCATCCTCGGTCAAGAGGATGTCCGTGATTGGCGGAACACTGAACACAGTGTCTGCTGGGAAACCGAGGATGAGAGAACGTCCGTGATAGGTGGAACCGTGTCTTCTGAGAAACGCCTATCACAGAAGGGACCAGGAGGAGACCGCAACTTTTAAATAATGAATGGACGCCCGCAGCCTGTCAATTTCAGGTACACTGACAATGGACACAGTGAGGATACGCACAGTGAGGATGGGCACAGTAAGGATGGGCACAGTGAGGTTGCAATGGGCACAGTGTGGTTGCAAAAGGCACAGTGAGGTTGCAATAGGCACAGTGAGGTTGCAATGGGCACAGTGAGGTTGGCACAGTGAGGTTGCAATGGGCACAGTGAGGGTGGGCACAGTGAGGTTGCAATGGGCACAGTGAGGCATGGAAATGGGCATTTTTGACCCTCTTTTCCGCTTACAGAGGCTGCTGCACTCTCACCCTAGACTTATACTCAAGTCAATAAGTTTTCCCAGTTTTTTGGCGTAAAATTAGGTACATTGGCTTATACTCGGGTCAGCTTATACTCGAGTATATACGGTATATGTAAACCTCACCCTGTAAAAAAAACCATTCCGTTTTAAACAGAAATGGAAAGCAATACATTTGTGCAAAGATATTAAAAAACATTATAAAACACTTTTCCCCCAATTGTATAAGTGATCACATAACCTCTGTTCTCAGTTGAATAAGAACTGGGGGAGGAAAAACAGCAGCACACTGCACTACCCAGTGAAAGACTGTGACATATCTCACTCCTGACTGATGCAATTTCTCAGTATTGGTGGGTGGAGGGGCTTTTGTAATTACTATTTAAAGTAAATTAATGTACTCTGTCAAGGAAGTGTATACATACAGTATGTGTGGTGTATACACATCAAGATCTACTTAGCTAGGTATTTTTTCGGGAAAAATGGCTAATCACACACAAACTACTCTCATGGAATGTTCAGGGTATGAATCACTCTTAAATGACAATTTGTATTTACTGATGTAAATTTCTTCCACCCTTCCATGATCTGCTTGCAGGAGACTCATGCCACCAAGGAGATTGTTCAGGTATTCAAACTGCTCATCACTCTGTATATTCTTCATACTCACATGGAGTTTCTATTTTGGTTTGCTAAGGGGTGACTGTATCTGAGTTTGAAATGGTACTTGCCACTGTACATATTTTACCTACATATAGCGCTGATGTGTTGCAACAGCTTACTTCTTTTGTTAAAAATCTTTTACCTATACCAATGATTATAATAGGAGATTTTAGCAATATTGATGATCTTGGTAGAGAAAGATTTCTCTCTTCCCAGGCTCCTCTACATGATAATGTATCTAATTTAGGGTGATTATGTAAAGAATTGGAATTATGAGATATCTGGAGGAAATTACACCTGGAAGAGCTGTGTTATACCTGTCATTTTAGAACTCATAACCAACTGTCCAATATAGGTCTGGTTTTATCATTAGCGGAGCTCTTGACAGATTTTTTAGATGCTACCATTGAGCTCAGGGGGTACTCTGATTGTTTGCCTCTCATTATTTCTATGGCATTGGGTTGTATAGGTCCAAAGTTAGCTTGGTGCCTGAATCATTTTTGGCTAGATCTTTTTCTGCCAATGGATGGTGTCCCATCCACAGTCATGATCTTTGCTACATACAATATAGATTCAGCCTCTTATGATACTTTGTGGATTGCCCTTAAGGCTTACTGTATCTCAGGGGAATTCATATTGAGCAGATTAGTGCAATTAAATCTTATTTCAGGAAAAAGTTGGAACAAGTTAAATCAGAGACTTCATGCAGCAGAGGCCTGATTTATCCTTGATCTATTCCCTGTAAATCAGGCAGAATGGTTATCTCAGCAAGCACAGCTTAGATAGGGCTTGTCACAAGCAGTATTTTCAAAAACGATTGACCTGGGCTGGGGTTGAGGGGGCAGGCAAGTTATTAGCTTAGATTGCCTGATCCCAGAGTAGCAGTTGCTTGCTACTAGTAACTAACATCCACCATATCACCCTGCTGCCAGACCTGTATCTATCACCTCAGAGACAACAGTTATTTGCATTGTTTTGTTTTTATTTATTGGGGGATATAACTTGGATGCCCATAGAACATGTTGCTTTGCCATCATATTTAGTGAACATGTGTAGCGCCTGTGTACTTTCAGTCCAGGTGCTATTTCAAATTTAGAGGGGGATGAGAGAGTTACTTGGATCTCATCTGGTTAATCTGTGTAAATTGGGCCTCTGTTCTTGCTGGGCTGTACTGTTGGTTTATTCTGTGTTCCAGAGGTGCCTTTCCACCCCGGGGCGGCAGATGGCGGCAGTGGAGTCCAGACAGAGGTGCTTTTCCCCAGCAGCCAATCAGAGGTTTTTTTTCCCTCGCGGGGCATGCTGGGGGAGGGTATTTCTGGGGCAGACGCCATTGGGCGGGGTTCTTCTTGTTCCGGGTGCGGCACCCACCTTCAGGGTGTGCGCACATCACGGGCCCTGGCGATATGGCTTTCCAGGCTGGGGCGCGCGTGGTACGCGGTTCCAGGACCATTCTGGCCCGGAGCAACTAAAGCTATGGCGGGGCCCCAGTGATCTACTGGGTCTCCCAAATTTCTGAGGAAGATCCCAAGCGAGTTGTGCTGTTCGGTGGGGAGTCGGTCTGAGGAGAGCCTGGAGGCAGGTGATCCAACAGGGCTTTGACAATTCACTGGGGATCGAGGTCACCGTACATTGACAGTTTGTTTGTTGGCAACCTGTCAGTCGGTGACCATTTGAAAGACTACCTGAGGGAGATTCAGGCACTAAATCTAATAAGGAGGATTTACCTCACGATCTACTTTCTGGAGAAGGGGCCTGTGGCAGAGGTCCCGTTCTGACCCTTGTTTCTACTAAGTCTGTGGCAGAGACTTATTTTCTCCTCAAGTTTCCAAGTGATACTCTGGCTGCCAGGTCGGTGTGAGAGGCCTGTCCAGGTACACTATACCCACTCTGACTGGAGTGGCGACGAAGTAAAAGTGCCGCTAGAAGCCGGACTGCTCCTGTATTATTCAAGCCTGAATCTGCTCCTCTCCTCCTCTTCACCCATCTTTTGCTATCCTACCTCAAGTTACTGTTTTGCCGTGTTGGGTGAAATAAAGCTACAAGAAAAGACACCTGTGCTGCTTGGACATTCCGTCATTGCTCTCATCACCTCATCATCATCATTACCCCTAGACACTCACAGAGGTAACACGCCATCCCTATTCTATCCAGCGGCTCTTGCGGGGGTGAGCGCTAGACATAGATAAGTTGATTTTACACCTGGTGATTTGGCCAAATAACCAGTGGCAAGACTACAGTGGTCTCAATTATGACCCCACCCCTGCATACTGTTTGCAGCCCCCCCCCCCCCAAAAAAAGAAATCCACCGGCCACCACTGCCCAGCTGTGTGATTGAAAGTGCTGTACTGATGATTTTTTCAGATGTGTATCTCACTACTGACTGATACAATTTCTCAGTATTTGTTTCATCAGTTCAGTCACATTTTTTTTAAAGAAAAAGCTTACATCAGTTTTATATTAACTTGTCATCAGATTTTCACCCGTTATTACATCTGTTTATTACATCCCCTAGAGTCCTTAACCACTTGAGTCCTGGAGCCATTTTTTTCAAAAATGGACTGTTTGTCCATTTTCATCTGTTTTCTGATAAAAAAAATTGAACAGAAGAAAAATAGAGGTTGATCTGTTTTAAAAAATGGATGTTGACTAAAGCAGATGTAAATGCATGTAAATGGATGATCATCTATTTATACCAGTTTTTCCATAGAGATGCATTCATGTCCATTTTTCATCCATCAACGGATGGATGAAAAACAGACAGTGTCTGCATGTGTGAAAGGGTCCTTAGTGCCGGTTTATACTGGGGGCTGTTTCTCGACCAATTCTGAAGCTGCCTCATACAGCGGGACTTCAGCGCGACTTGCAAAACAACTTCTGTAAAGAAATCAATGCAAAGTCGCCCTCAAGTAGTACAGAAACATTTTTCTAAGTCGAAGCGACTTGAGTGGTCCTAATAGAATAGTTCCATTGTACAGAATGGAGCACGACTTGTCAGGCTGACAAGTCGCCTGACAGGTCGCCCCTGTGTGAACTGGCACTTAAAGGGTGAAGCAGCTCCTGAAAATACTATTTACAATTAAAAAATGTACATTTTGTCAAATTACTATTTATTGTAAGCAATCCTAGACACTGTTACTGTGAAATGCTGACTATTAAAATGACAGGTATTTTCCTGATGGCTTTAATATTGTAGTTGTTGTGATAATGGGTGTACCTTTGTTTTAAATCAACTGAACTATACAACCATGTTTTCTTCAAGCAAACATGTAAAATGGCATTTATAAATATGTATCCAATCCATGCTTTGTGCAGATGTTGTCATATCAAAATATTATTTCATGTACAGTATATGAATCTGAACTGTCTGAGCTAAAAGACTCTAAATATGGTGTTCACATAATAAATAAATACAACACAATTCACCTTGTATGTTTGAAGAAAGTGGCATTTTAGTGGTTGCAGCAGTAGTTTGATCCATTAAAAAAAAAAAAAAATTAACAGCAGAAATGTTCAAAACAATATTAATGTTGAAACAAGTCATACTGTATCAACAAAAACTATTCAAACTATGCAATTCAAATTACATCGGGGCTTCCCTGATAAAACAAATAGTAACTTAAAGCAAAGAATAAAGTTGGGTATACACGTTTCTTTTTTTAGTTTGACTGGCAGGTTGAATAGAAAAAAAAGGTCAAATCCCCACATCAACACAACAATCTGTGATGCAGATCCTGACAGCACGGGACATCCCCCCCGCCAGAATACACAGATCAGCATTTGCAGCCCTTTAGCTTTAAACGCTGATTAAGTAAATAAAAAACAAATATTGTATATTTTAAATTGTGTCTTTTTGTGAAATGGTGAAGACTAAAAGGTGAGCAAGACTGTAAATAAAAATCTGTTTTTCATTTTTCATATACATTTCAGAATTTGTAAAATATCCCCAAATCATATATTTTTTGAAAGCACATGACCTATAGAATAAGTAAAATGTGCTACTGATTTTTTGGCCCCGCAATAGCGAAAATGTTTATCAAATCAGTACTTTCATAAAAAAAATACACTAAAATCATTATTAGTGAATACATACATGCCAAAATTAAAAAAAATCCTGCTAAATTCCTACTAAATAAAAAAGCTAAAATTGTATTGCGCTAATAAAAAAGAATAATTAGCAAAGCCAGACCTACATGGATGTCAAATCGGGAGCAACAGCTGTGTTTGTGTAGTTGCTACTGGGGATCGGCTATCTGTTCGAGTCAAACATGAGTTCGACTCCAACATTGCCTGTTCGCCCGTTCACCGAACAGCGAACAATTTGGGGTGTTTGCGGCAAATCCGAAAAGCCGCGGAACACCCTTTAAAAGTCTATGGGAGAAATCTAAATTTAAAAGGTTAATATGCAAGTTATTGTCATAAAAAGTGTTTGGGGACCTGGGTCCTGCCCAGGGAACATGTATCAATGCAAAAAAGTTTTAAAAACTACCGTTTTTTCCAAAGCAGTAATGCTTAAAGTGAAACAATAAAAGTGAAATATTCCTTTAAATTTCGTACCTGGGGGTGTCTATAGTATGCCTGTAAAATAGCGCATGTTTCCCGTGTTTATAACAGTCGCTGCACAAAATGACATTTCTAAAGGAAAAAAAGTCATTTAAAACTACTCGCGGCTATAATGAATTGTTGGGCCCCGGCATTGAAAGTCATTGATAAATAAAAAAAATGCATGGGGGCCCTTCCGGTCTGGTATGGATATTAGGGGGAGCCCTGCGCCAAATAAAAAAAAAATGGGATGGGGTTCCCCCCAAAAATCATTCAGGTCTGGTATGGATTTTAAGGGGAACTCCGCACCAAAATAAAAAAAATGGCATAGGGTTCCTCTCAAAAATCCATACCAGACCCTTATTCAAGCACACAACCTGGTAGGCCACAGGAAAAGAGGGGAAATGAGAGAGCGCCCCCCCCCCCCCCGGACCGTACCAGGCCACATGCCCTCAACATGTTGATGGGGACAAGGGCCTCATCCCCACAACCCTTGCCCAGTGGTTGTGGGGGTCTGCGGGTGGGGGCTTATCGGAATCTGGAAGCCCCATTTAACAAATGGGGCCCCCAGATCCCGCCCCCCTATGTGAATTGGTAAGGGGTAAATTGTACCCCTACCATTTCGCAAAAAAAAGTGTCAAAAAGTAAAAACCACAGGAGACGGCTTGGGACAAGTCCTTTATTAAAAATAAAAAAATAAAAAAATAGATTCCAGTGATGTAATCCAATAAATCCATCCTTGATTTTCAGCAATCCCCCCCTCTTTTCCTGCAACCTGCCGGGTTGCGTGCTCGGATAAGGGTCTGGTATGGATTTTTGGGGGGAACCCCATGCCATTTTTTTTATTTTGGCATGGAGTTCCCCTTAAGATCCATACCAGACCTGAAGGGAAGGGATAGCTGGCAGTGAGTAAAGGTCAGAGGGTACTATTGAAGGTATTAGTGGTAGTATAACCAAAACACCGAAACCAAAGGTGAGTAGGTTGGCAGAACACAATTGCAGCCTCAGAACTAAGGATGCAAAAATATGTGCATATGTACACAAATGCTAGAAGTCTAGCTAATAAAACAAGAACTCGAGCTGCTGATACACAAGGAAGGATTTTGACTTTGTAAGAATATTAGAAACATGGTTTGACAGCTCACATGATTGCCACTGTCCAGGGGTACTCTTTGTATTGGAGACCATGCCGGTCTTCAATGGGTTAAGAAACAATATTTAAAGTGGCACCTCTAAATTTGGGTCTTCCCTAATAAAACAAAGAGTAACATAAAAAAAAGTGTAACATGCACTTTATGACACAGCATAATAGGTATCTAAAGACGATATAGAATTGGCCTCTAGAAAAATATACATGTAGTGTAAAGTTAATTAAAAGTAAAATCATCCAGAAATCAGAATTGAATAAGGAATGGATTTTGGACCTCAGACCAAAAACCAAACAAAAAAGGGGGGGTTAGGGCAGTTGGACTATTGCGGTACGGTAAACAATTGTAAAAATTGCAAGTGTAAAGGAGAATATACATTTTATTAACACAAAGACAAACAAATACAAACAAGAATACTGTACAAATTAAAATAGTGACGATCCATGTGTATCACCACAGTAGTCAACCCCTGAGGGGGGGGGGGGGTCCCATTGTGACCTTCCCCCCTCAGGGGTTGACTACTGTGGTGATACACATGTATCGTCACTATTTTAATTTGTATTCTTGTTTGTATTTTTTTGTCTTTGTGTTAATAAAATTTATATTCTCCTTTACACTTGCAATTTTTACAATTGTTTATCGTACCGCAATAGTCCAACTGCCTCAACCCCCCCTTTTTTGTTTGTTTTTTGGTCTGGGGTCCAAAATCTATTCCTTATTCAAAGGTATCTAAAGACTTCAGATGGAGAAAATGACATCAGAAAAAAGAAATGTACTTTAAAACATTTACCTGGTGAAGATGTATAAGGACCTGATGCTGTGGAAACTGCTGTTGGGTTTGTAGTGGATGCCATGGCGCTTGAGGTAGGATAAAGTGTGGTTGTACTGACTGAAGAAGAAAAAGGTGGGGTACTGGTGGTAGATGATAAATATGGAAGATTGGTTGTGGTAAAGGAAGAAGAGGGAAGACTAGAAACAGAAGCGGTGGAAGTAGATGCCATGGTCACAGTGGAGGTTGGATTAGATGCTGCTGTGGTAACAGAATTTGGAGCATCCATTGTGGTGCTGAAGGTTGGAGTAGTTGTTGCAGTGGTAGAAGTTGTAGTGAATGGTTCAAATGAAGTACGTAAAAAAGAAGTGGAAACTCTGGAAGAAGTTGTAGTAGAACCTAAACAGGAGATCAAAATATTGTGTTATACTAAGTAGATTAAAGTATATTAATAGAGCCCTGTAGAATAAAAGGATAGTTCCAATTTTAAGTTGCACAATATTTTTACAACTTTTTTATCAAATGCATGTTTTCAGGAACAAAATATGATAAAAGTTAATTTTACTACAAATAAACACGATATAATACCCAATTTCAAGTTTAAAAAAATGGATGTTGACGGAAGAGGAAGAAAACGCATGTAAATGGATGATCATGGAGATGCATTAATGTCCATATTTCATCCGTCAATGGATGAAAGGGACATTAGAGGGTGAAGCAGCTCCTGAAAATACCATTTACAATTAAATAATGTACATTTTGTCAAATTACTATTTATTGTAAGCAATCCTAGACACTGTTAGTGTGAAATGCTGATTATTAAAATGACAGGTATTTTCCTGATGGCTTTGATGTTGTAGTTGTTGTCATAATGGGTGTACTCAAAAGGCAAAATACATCATGGCAAACCTTTGTTTTAAATCAACTGAACAATACAAACACGTTTTCTTCAAGCAAACATGTAAAATGGCATTTATAAATATGTATCCAATCCATGCATTGTGAAGATGTTGTCATATCAAAATATTATTTAATGTACTGTATATGAATCTGAACTGACTGAAGCTAAAAGACTCGAAATATTGTGTTCACAAAATGAATTTAAAAAACACAATTCACCTGGTGTGTTTGAAGAAAGTGGCATTTTATTGGTTGCTGCAGTAGTTTGATCTATTAAAAAAAAAAATGAATTAATGTTCAAAACAATAGTAATGTTGAAGCAAGTAATACTATATCAACAAAAACTATCCAAACTATGCAATTCAAATTAGATTGGGGCTTCCCTGATGAAGCAAATAGTAACTTATGCCCTGTACACACGATCGGTTCATCCGATGAAAACGGTCTGATGGATTTTTTCATCAGATATCCGATGAAGCTGACTGATGATCAGTCGTGCCTACACACTATCAGTTAAAAAACCGATCATGTCAGAACACAACAACGTGCTGAGAAAAATGAAGTTCAATGCTTCCAAGGATTTTTAACCGATGGACGTACCTACAGACGATCGTTTTTTTCTATGGGTTTTTTAACCATCAGATAATTTTAAAACAAGTTCCTAGTTTTTTCACCGATGGATAAAAAACCGATGGGGCCCACACACGATCGGTTCGTCTGATGAAAACTGTCCATCAGACCGTTTTCATCAGACGAACTGATCGTGTGTACGCGGCATTAAAGTTGGGTATACATGTTTATTTTTTTTGTTTGACTGGCAGGTTGAAATCCCCTCATCAACAGAACAATCTGTGATGCAGAGATCTCTCCTGCTGAGCTACTGTATCCTGACAGCACAGTTTTTTTGGTTTAATACTGCGTTGATTTTATTGCTATCTCAAGGGATTTACAAATAGCATTGAGCAGGTGACAGGTACTCTTTAAGGAGGCATTAGAGGTCTTTTAGACCCCAAAGTCCCTTCTGCCCTCCAAAGCAACTAACCAAGCAAAGATTAGCTTGAACATTAGCTTCAAATGCTGATTTCCCAGCAACACTATGAGTTAGAAGCCGGTTGTTGGAACAAACAGTGGTATACATATACCGAAAGCCCAGTATAGCTTTAAACTTTTTTCTACCAGGCCCTGTGCTCCACTTTTAAACTTAGATGGCCTGACGTTTTTGCAATTTTCTTTTTTTTTTTTTTATTCTTCCCTTACAACTTTCAGTTTGTGAAAGACCCCCAAACCATACATTTTCTGACAGTATAAGACCAGTATATATTTGTTTGGCCCTGTGCTATTTGCAAAAGTGTTTAGCAAAACAATATTTTGGCAAAAAATACACTAAAATCATTAGTAGTGGTTATATACATGGCAAAATGTACAGAATTCCTGCTAAATTCCTACTAAATATATAAGTTAAAACTACATTAAATAAATAAAAAAACAAATATTGTATATTTTAAATTGTGTCTTTTTGTGAAATGGTGAAAACTGAAGTTGAGCAAAACTTTTTCATGTACAGCTTTCAGAATTTTTAAAATATCCCCCAAACCATATATTTTCTGAAAGCACATGAACTATAGAATAAGTAAAATGTGCTACTGATTTTTAGGCCCCCAAGATGTTCACTGCTCTTGTATGTATTTTTGTACTTCTTGCCAATTCGAGTTTAAACTGTATTGAGACTTATTTTTTCAATAAACCGTTTGTAAACAAAAAAGAAAATGTTAAATGCTAAATTCCTACTAAATAAAAAAGCAAAAATTGTATTGCGTTAATAAATACAAAATATTAACAAAGCCAGACCCACATGGATGTCAAATTGGGAGCAACAGCTGTGTTCGAGGAGTTGCTACATCCCAAATGACATCAATGGGACTGCCTGCATAGGGGTGCATGTAACTCCTGTATAGGTAAGCCTTTTTTTTTATTATATGTTGTACTTTTTTATTTTACTGTGTGTGTGTGTGGAAGGGGGGTCAATGAGATATCAGAGGTCTGGTTTGACATCTGAGTCTTTGTTGGGATATCAGACCCCTGATGTCTCTTTTTTAATACAGGGAAAGGGACTGCATAAAGGCCCTTTTCTCTGCAGCCTAAGCTGTACATTACATGAATGAATAAGGTGCTCAGTTATTAATGGGCACAGGAGCGTACAGTAGTGATTGCTGACTATATCCATTGAAAGAAAGGGAGGGGGCTGGTTAACACTAGACATGTGCATTTGTTTTCATCCGAAAGCATTTTCGTCCGAATTTCAGGTATTTTCGTTATCGTTAACAAATGAAAACTAACGTGCAGAATACGAAATACGAAAGATCTGACATAAAAAAATGCTTTATTTTAGTTTTCGTTGCTACAACAGTTCAATATAGATAGGACATTTCACATGATGCTGACAATAACAATCTGTGTCTATTGAACCTGTGGTTGAATGTGCCTAACCTTAACGCTATTAGTCCAAGATTATTCTACATAGAGAGGAAAGATTTGACATAGAGAGAAAAGATTCATTATTATAGGAGACAGTGTTGGATAGACCATTCAACATGAACGACGAAGATTCAACGAAACAGCAACAAACATACAAGCTTAGAATCTGTCATTGAAGGCTGTCAAAAGTTCTAAGAAAATTCGACAAGCAGCTAAACTGTACGACGCTGCAATCGTACATTTCTGGTCAAATGCTCGGCCCATAGGCTATAGAAGAATTTGAACCTTTGTTGACTAGTAATAATAATTTTTAAATATAATTATTACTAGTGTCATAAAACATTAGAATTCTTCTATAGCTTGTAGGCGGAACATTTGACCGGAAATGTACGATTGCAGTGTTGAATCTTTTAGCTCCTCTGTCGAATCTTCTTAGAACATTCGACAGACACCATAAGCCTTCAATGACAGATTCGACCTTAATTAGTTCGGATTTTCGGACAAATGCATTTTTTAACAAATTTTTTTTTTTTTTCGGGAGTAACTAAATAAATTTATTTTTCAGACGAAAATGAAATTCTGAAACAAATTTTTTGTCTAGTAAACACATGTTCAATGCACTATTTAGAGTGAAATTATATGAATCCATGTACAAACAAATTACATGTGTTAACAAAAAGTCATACTATCTAACTAGTATCAATGAAGTAGTGCTGATTTTGTATAATATACATTTTATGTTCGCAGCACCTTTTTTTATTGGTATAATGAATTGAAGGCTGCAACATTATTGCACATTGTATTAATATTGTTGGGGTATTGTATGCTGAGTTGGGTGATTCTACCAGAACAGAGTAGTTGGGTGACATTTAGACATGATAGAGGAAAAAGTTTTAGGAAGGCCAGTCCTGAGCTGATACATCCCAATGTAAATACGCCCGGTTGCGTGATGTTCGGGAATCAGTCAAGGCGTGGCAGTGGTGGAGCAGAGTGACTCCTCTAGCTGCCAGGGAAATAACTCCTTCAGTGAGGTCGGGGGAAAGGCTAAGGGTAAGAATAGACAGATTCTGGTGGTAGGGGTTTCAGTTATTAAAATGACAAACAGGGAAACCCATCATAAAGACCGCAATCGCCTAACACTATGTTATTTACCAAGCGCTTGAGTTCTGCACATTGTGGATCGAATGGACAGATTGTTGCGTAGGGCTGGGGAGAACCCAGTTATCATGGTACATATTTGAACCAATGACAATGTTAGAGGGAGGTGTAGCATCCTATTAAATGATTTTAGGGACTATATTGAAAAAAAAGGCCTCCAAGGTGGTAGACTCACACATACCTCGAGCCACTCCAGACAGGCATCAGGAGATTACTTAATAGGTTGCTGAGGAACTAGTGCAGGCAGGAGGGATTAGGGTTCTTGGAGAACTGAACTGACTTGTTAGTCAGTTACCTGCTCTAGAGGACTGCACCTAGATGGGCTCTGTTAAATATGGACAAAAAATGGCCGACATGATTGCCACTGCCCAGGGGTACTATTGTATTAGTGACCATGCCAGTCTTCAAGGGGTTAAGTAAATTTTAAAGTGGAACCTCTAAATGTGGGTCTTCCCTAATAAAGCAAAGAGTAACATAAAACAAAAAGTGTAACACGCACTTTATGACAGGGCAGAATAGGTATCTAAAGACTTCAGATGGAGAAAACTACATCAGAAAAAAAAATGTACTTTAAAACATTTACCTGGTGAAGATGTATAAGGACCTGATTCTGTGGAAACAGCTGTTGGGTTTGTAGTGGATGCCATGGCGCTTGAGGTAGGATAAAGTGTGGTTGTACTGACTGAAGAAGAAAAAGGTGGGGTACTGGTGGTAGATGATACATATGGTAGATTGGTTGTGGTAAAGGAAGAAGAGGGAAGACTAGAAACAGAAGCGGTGGAAGTAGAATCTGTGGTCATAGAAGAGGTTGGATTAGATACTGCTGTGGTAACAGAATTTGGAGCATCCATTGTGGTGGTGAAGGTTGGAGTAGCTGTTGCAGTGGTAGAAGAAGTTGTAGTGAATAGTTCAAAGGAAGTACTTGAAAAGGAAGTAGAATCTCTGGAAGAAGTTGCAGTAGAACCTAAACAGGAGATCAAAATGTTGTGTTATACTAAGTAGGTTAAAGTATATCTATAGAGCCCTGCAGAATAAAAGGATAGTTCCAATTTTTTTTACAATGGACCAGAGTAAAGGGCACAGAGACCGATGGAAAGAGCCCCAGGACCAGTGGATCAGGGTGTCCTTCATGGTTTCTTGCCCTAGGGCCCTGATGGTTCTAGTTATGCCTCCACCAATAACACTCCTCCAGTATTAGAGTACCCCGAATCTCTGAATGAATGAGCTCAGGGGGCACAGCTAACAGCAGTATTCTCAGTCGGGGGGGGGGGGGATATCATTAAATGTACTAGATTTAAATACACTAAACTGAACTTCAGCTTACACTTTATAATCGGTTACAGCAAACCATTTCCCATCACTTCTTGTTTGGCTATGGGGCAGGAAGTGAAGAGAAATCTCTGGAATGGGACAGGGAATGGTAAAAAATAAATTGACAGGGGCTATAACCCTCCCTTACTATATCCAAAAATAAAAAATAAAAGTGTTGCACAAATTTCTGATAATTTTATGGAGAGGACTAAGAAGATATAACCATGCCAAAGGTTCAGCAGAAAACACATAGCACAATGAGTAAGGTTTGTGGTCAAGGATGATAGGACAGTCAAAATTAGAGGCAGCCCTCCCCACAGTTGTGGAATGCCGGCTGCCTGCCTACCGGAAGCAGTGCGGCCTCTCAGCCAAGTCCTCCCCATAAGAGTGGTGCTACACTAGCAGTGTAGCGCAAGCCGGTGGGGACTCTTTCCTTGCTGCCCCCCTGCAAAGTGCTGCCCTAGGTCTGGTTCTTGTTGGCCTAGGCCAGGATACAGCGTTGAATATAAGGCCCCTTTCACACATGCGGTTCATTCATTTCATCAGTTCAGTCACATTTTTTTTAAAGGAAAAGCAAACAAAGTTTACATCAGTTTTTCATTAGTTTGTCATCAGATTTTCACCCATTTTTACATCAGTTTTTTAACATCCACCAGCTAGAGTCCTTAAAGGGGTTGTAAAAGTTTGTTTTTATTTTCTAAATAGGTTTCTTTAAGCTAGTGCATTGTTGGTTTACTTACCTTTTTCTTCGATTTCCCTTCTAAATGTTTTTTTTCTTTGTCTGAATTTCTCACTTCCTGTTCCTCCTCAGTAAGCTGTTCAGAAAGTTGTTCTGGCTGACTAACCACCGCTCGGATGATGGTGGCAAGTTTACTGAGGAGAAACAGCAAGTGAAAAATTCAGACAAAGAAAAAAAAACATTTAGAAGGGAAATCGAAGGAAAAGGTAAATGAACCAACAATGCACTAGCTTAAAGGAACCTATTTAGAAAATAAAAAACAAACCTTTACAACCCCTTTAACCACATGAGTCCTAGAGCCATTTTTTCGTGCAAAAATTGACTGTCCATTTACATTTGTTTTCCGATCAGTTTTTTTTTTTTTAACAGATGAAAAATATGGGGTTTGATCTGTTTAAAAAAATGGATGTTGATGGAAGTAGATGTAAATGCATGTAGGCCTCGTACACACGACCGAGAAACTCGACGGGCGAAACACATCGTTTTGCTCGTCGAGTTCCTTGTTAGGCTGTCGAGGATCTCGGAGAGCCAAATTTCTCCATTGCCGTCGAGGAAAAATAAGACATGCTTTATTTTTGGCTCTACGAGATCCTCGACAGTTTCCTCGTCGAAAAGTGTGCACACGACCGGTTTCCTCGGCAAAAAAAAAACAAACAGCAAGTTTCTTGCTGGTTTTTGCCGAGAAACTTGGCCGTGTGTACAAGGCCTAAATGGATGATCATCTATTTACATCCGTTTTTCCAAAGAGATGCATTCATGTCCATTTTTCATCAATCAACGGATGTATGAAAAACAGACAAACAGTCCGAATGTGTGAAATGGATCTTAGAGGGTGAAGCAGCTCCTGAAAATACTATTTACAATTAAATAATGTACATTTTGTCATGCGGCTGAGTCGCCTGACGAGTCGTCCCAGTGTGAACCGGCTCTAACAGTATGTTATTTACCAGGCGCTTGGGTTCTGCACATCATGGATCGGATGGAAAGATTGTTGGGTGGGGCAAGGAAGGACCCAGTTGTCATGGTACATATTGGAACCAATGTCAATCTTAGAGGAAGGTGGAGCATCCTAAAAAATTATTTTATATATAGGAGATTTATTGAAGAAAAGGACCTCCTAGGTGGTATACTCAAACATACTGCCTGTACCTCAAGCCACTACTAGTGGCAGCAGGAGATTACTAAGGAAGAAACATATGCACAGGAAGAAGTCTAGCTAATAAAATCAAAGAACTAGAGCTGATGACACAAAGGATAATTTTGACTTTGTGAGAACAATAAAAACCTGGTTTGACAGCTCACATGATTGCCACTGCCCAGGGGTACTTCTTGTATTAGAGACCTTGCCAGTCTTCAAGGGGTTAAGAAACAATATTTAAAGTGGCACCTCTAAATGTGTGGCTTCCCTAATAAAGCAAAGAGTAACATAAAAAAAAGAGTAACATGCACTTTATGACACGGCATAATAGGTACCGGTATTTAAAGACTTCAGACGGAGAAAACTACATCAGAAAAATGAAACGTACTTTCAAAAATTTACCTGGTGAAGATGCATGAGGATGTGATGCTGTGGAAACTTCTGTTGGGTTTGTAGTGGATGCCGTGGCGCTTGAGGTAGGATAGAGTGTGGTTGCAGTGACTGAAGATGAAAAATGTGGGGTACTGGTGGTTGATGATAAATATGGTAGATTGGCGGTGGTAAAGGAAGAGGTAAAAGAAGAGGGAAGACTAGAAACAGAAGTGGTGGAAGTAGATGCCGTGGTCATAGTAGAGGTTGGATTAGATGCTGCTGTGGTAACAGAATTTGGAGTATCCATTGTGGTGGTGAAGGTCGGGGTAGCTATGGCAGTGGTAATAGAGGTTGTAGTGAATGGTTCAAAGGAAGTACTTGAATAAGAAGTGGAAACTCTGGAAGAAGTTGTAGTAGAACCTAAACAGGAGATCAAAATATTGTGTTATACTAAGTAAATTATAGTATATCAATAGAGCCCTGTAGAATAAAATGATAGTTCACATGTTTTTGATGTTGCACAATATTTTCACAACTGTTTATCAAACGCATGTTTTCAGGAAAAAAAATTATAAAAGTAGATTTTAGTGCAAATAAACACAATATAATACCCAATTTTTGGTAAAGTATAAACTACTGTATGGGGCTGTGACAAGTAAACAGATACCAAACATTCCAAGCCTTAAAATTGTGTGCACCTGTGATATCATGAAAAAAATGGTACCTATAAATTTCCATAGCTGTTGTTTTTAAAGCCTTTACTAGTCATCAGTTTTGAGTTAAGCTCAAGCTATGGCACTAGAATTATTGCTTTCATTCTGACACCTGGTGGAATACCTCACATGTGTGGTGCAATCTTAGTTTACATATACATGTGCACCCTGCACCACATTTGCATTTGCAGTTGTGTGTAGGGAAACCGGGGTTAAGTTTATTTATCAAACATTAGATGTGGTGGCTGCATTAGTATTCTTTTTTTTGGGGCTTTTTTTTTCCCGTTTTCACTTGGTGATCTTGCCAAATAACCAGTGGCATAACTACACGGGTCAGAAGGGGGCCCCTGCGGATGGTAGAGAATGCCGGTCAGGCCCAACTCCCCATTATCAACCAAACTGTACATCCGCACTGGGAGCTCGGTCAAAATAGGTATTTAAAGACTTCAGATGGAGAAAACTACATCAGAAAAATTAAATGTACTTTAAAAGATTTACCTGGTGATGCTGTGGAAACTTCTGTCGGGTTTGTAGTGGATGCCGTGACGCTTGAGGTAGGATAAAGTATGGTTGTAGTGACTGAAGATGAAAAAGGTAGGATACTGGTGGTAGATGATAAATAGGGAAGACTAGAAACAGAAGAGGTGGAAGTAGATGCCGTGGTCATAGTAGAGGTTGGATTAGATACTGCTGTGGTAACAGAATTTGGAGTTTCCATTGTGGTGGTGAAGGTTGGAGTAGCTGTTGCAGTGGTAGAAGAGGTTGTAGTGAATGGTTCAAAGGAAGTACTTGAAAAAGAAGTAGAATCTCTGGAAGAAGTTGTAGCAGAACCTAAACAGGAGATCAAAATGTTGTGTCATACTAAGTACGTTAAAGTATATCAATAGAGCCCTTTAGAATAAAGGAATAGTTCCAATTTTTTTATGTTGGACAATATTTTCACAACTGTTTTTTAAATGCATATTTTCATGAAAAAATATTATAAAGCAAATTTTTGTGCAAATTAACACAATATATTACCCAATTAAGTGTATTTATCTATTTATTTATTTTTTTGTTGGGGGGGGGGGTGTTATACATTTGTATATGTCCTTATTTTAAAATGTTTTATTTATTGATACCAATCATTAGATGTGGTGGCTGCATAAGTTTTATTTTTTCATTTTTGGGGCTTTTTTTTTTCCCACCTGGTGATCTGGGCAAATAACCAGTGGCATAACTACAGTGGTCACAATTATGATCCCACCACTGCTCCAGGGGGCCTGTGAGGCTGGTAGAGAATGCCTGTCAGGCCAAACTCCCCATCATCAACCAAACTGTACATCCACACTGGGAGCTCAGTCAGACAGTGCATAATAGTTATTTAAAGACTTCAGATGGAGAAAACTACATCAGAAAATTAAATGTACTTTAAAACATTTACCTGGTGATGCTGTGGAAACTTCTGTTGGGTTTGTAATGGATGCCGTGACGCTTGAGGTAGGATAAAGTATGGTTGTAGTGACTGAAGATGAAAAAGGTAGGATACTGGTGGTAGATGATAAATAGGGAAGACTAGAATCAGAAGCGGTGGAAGTAGATGCCGTGGTCATAGTAGAGGTTGGATTAGATACTGCTGTGGTAACAGAATTTGGAGCATCCATTGTGGTGGTGAAAGTTGGAGTAGCTGTTGCAGTGGTAGAAGAGGTTGTAGTGAATGGTTCAAAGGAATTACTTGAAAAAGAAGTGGAAACTCTGGAAGAAGTTGTAGTAGAACCTAAACAGGAGATCAAAATGTTGTGTTATACTAATGCCGTGTACACACGATCGGACATTACGACAACAAAACCGTGGATTTTTTTCCGACGGATGTTGGCTCAAACTTGTCTTGCATACACACAGTCGCACAAATGTTGTCGGAAATTCTGATCGCCAAGAACAAGGTCACATACAACATGTACGATGGCACTATTAAAGGGAAGATCGATACCAGTCATGTTAGTAGAAGTTTGGTGAGAGACGATTCGCGCTTTTCAGCCTTGTGCTTTTCAGTCCGTTACAGCGTGACGAATGTGCTATCTCCAGTACGCACGCTAGTTTTATCAGACCGAGCACTTCCGTCTCGTACTTGATTCAGAGCATGCATGAAATTTTGTGCGTCGGAATTGTCTGCACACGATCGGAATTTACGAGAACAGATTTTGTTGTTGGAAAATTTGATAACCAGCTCTCAAATTTTTGTTGTCAGAAGTTCCGACTGCAAATGTCCGATAGAGCCTACACACGGTTGGAATTTCCGACAACAAGCTCCCATCGAACATTTATTGTTGGAAATTCTGAGCATGTGTACCCGGCATATGTAGGTTAAAGTATATCAATAGAGCCCTTTAGAATAAAGGGATAGTTCCAATTTTTTTTATGTTGGACAATATTTTCACAACTGTTTTTTAAACACATGTTTTCAGGAAAAAATATGATAAAGTACATTTTAGTGAAAATGAACACAATATATTAATCAATTAAGTTTATTTATCTATTTTTTGGGGGGGGTTATACATTTTTATATGCCCTTATGTTTAAATGTTTTATTTATTGATACCAATCATTAGATGTGGTGGCTGCATGTTTTCTTTTTTTCTTTTTTTGGGCTTTTTTTTCCCACCTGGTGATCTGGCCAAATAACCAGTGGCATTACTACAGTGGTCACAATTATGACCTCACCCCTGTTCCGGGGGGCCCGTGCGGCTAGTAGAGAATGCCTGTCAGGCCAAACTCCCCATCATCAACCAAACTGTACATCGGCACTGGGAGCTCATTCAGTCAGCGAATACACTCAGAAAAGTGAAAGCAAAGGAGGGAGAGGTTTCTTTCCGAATGCTGTGCTGTCTACCTACCCCTTCAGCTCAGTACCCAGCTGCAGTGGTGGCCCTGTCCATTAGGGGTGTATTGGCTCTGCCCCCTCTCTCCACACCACCCCTTATATGCAATGACTAGATTCCTGCATAGCATGAATCTATCCATATACATGTGTCTGTCCGGATATTTGCATACTGTTTGCCACTGTTGACGGGAGCGGATGAAAACGCATGTAAATGGATGATCATCTATTTACATCCGCTTTTCCATAGAGATGCATTAATGCCCATTTTTCATCCGTCAACGGATGAAAGGGACATTAGAGGGTGAAGATACTATTTATAATTAAATAATGTACATTTGGTCAAATTACTATTTATTCTAAGCAATTCCAAACACTGTTAGTGTGAAATGCTGACTATTAAAATGACAGGTATTTTCCTGATGGCTTTGATGTTGTAGTTGTTGTGATAATGAGTGTACTCAAAAGGCAAAATACATCATGGCAAACCTTTGTTTTAAATCAACTGAACAATACAAACATGTTTTTTTTTTTTAAGCAAACACGTAAAATGGCATTTATAAATATGTATCCAATCCATGCTTTGTGCAGATGTTGTCATATAAAAATATTATTTCATGTATATGAATCTGAACTGACTGAAGTTGAAAGACTCTAAATATGGTGTTCACAAAATAAAAAAAATAAAAAACACAATTCACCTGGTGTGTTTGAAGACAGTGGCATTTTAGTGGTTGCAGCAGTAGTTTGATCTATTAAAAAAAAAAAATTAACAGCAAGAATGTATACAAAACAATAGTAATGTTGAAAGTAAAGTCATACTGTACCAACAAAAACTATTTGAATTCTGCAATTCAAATTTGATTTAGGATTCCTTAATGAAGCAAAGAGTAACTTAAAGCAAAGAATAAAGCTGGGAATACACGTTTAATTTTTCTTAGTTTGTTCGTTCAGGTTGAACAAAAAAAAACAACCCTGACAAGACCCCACATCAACACAACAATCTGTGATATAGGGGTCTCTCCTGTTAAGCCACTGTATTCTGTCAGTGGACCCCCCCCCCCCCCCCACCAGAATACTCAGATCAGCACTTGCAGCCATTGGCCCGGATTCAGATAGGAGATACGAAGGCATATCTCCTGATACGCCGTCGTATCTCTGAGTCCGGCCGTCGTATCTATGCGCCTGATTCAGAGAATCAGTTACGCATAGATATCCCTAAGATCCGACAGGTGTAAGTGTCTTACACCGTCGTATCTTAGGCTGCAATTTCACGCTGGCCGCTAGGTGGCGCTTACATTTGTTTACGTGAGGAATATGCAAATTTCTATTTACGTTGGTTCAGAAACGAACGACCGCCCGGCGTTTTTTTTTTTACGTCGTTTGCGTTCGGCTTTTTCCGGCGTAAAGTTACCCCTGCTATATGAGGGGTATGTGCGGCGTATCCTATGTTAAGTATGGCCGTCGTTCCCGAGCCGAGTTTTGAAATTTTTACGTCGTTTGCGTAAGTCGTTCGCGAATACGGCTGGACGTAATTTACGTTCACGTCGAAAGCAATGACGTTTTGCGGCGGATTTTCGAGCATGCGCACTGGGATGTTTTTACGAACGGCGCATGCGCCGTTAAAAAAAAAACGTCAAATACGCGGGGTCAAGCCAAATTTAAATAAAACACGCCCCCTACATCCCCATTTGAATTACGCGGCCTTACGCCGCAACACATACGTTACGCCGCCGTAACTAAGGGCGCAAGTTCTTTCTGAATACAGAACTTGCGCCCAAAGTTAGAGCGGCGTAACATATCGGAGATACGTTACGCCAGCAGAAAGATGCGCGCATCTTTCTGAATCTGGCCCATTGGCTGCAAACACTGATTGAATGCTGGTTTTCCAGCAACACCATCCATCAGAAGCCGGTTGTTAGAGCGAGCTACACAGTGGAGGTAAGTATGACATGTTTGTTATTTAAAAAAAAAAAAAAAAAGGGAACCTTTAGTATTACTTTTACCTTTTCACTGCCATTTTTCAAAATTATTTTTATTTTTACCCTACAACTTCCAGTTTGTGAAAGACTCCCTAACCATACATTTTCTGAAAACATAGGACCAGTAGAATAGATTTTTTTTACGCCCTGTGATATTTGCAAAAATGTTTATCAAAAGAATAAAAAAATACACTAAAATCATTATTAGCGTATATATACATGGCAAGATTTCTGCTAAGTACCTAGTAAATATAAAAGTTAAAACTATAATAAGTGAATAAATAAAAAATGTGGAGGTTTTCATTTTTCACATACAGCATCATTATTAGTGAGTACATACATGGAAAATTTTTCAAAATTCAAGCTAAATAACAAAGCTAAAATTGTATTAAGTTAATAAATAACAAATATTAAACAAAGCCGGACCCACATGGATGTCAAATTGAGAGCAACAGCTGTGTTCGTGGAGTTGCTACATCCCAAATTACATTAATGGGACTGCCTGCATAGGGATGAACGGAACACCTGTGCATCCCTGTATAGGTACAGTAGGTGTCGCCGATTTTGTGTTTCCAGGGCGATGACGCGCATCCATAGGAATCCATTGGGGGCGGCGAGCGGAAGGAGCGTCATAACTCGGCGCTCGCTCCCGGCGCTGGGGATTGCGGGTGTCAATCTTGCCGCTAGCAGAGGCGAGATTGACACAATATCGACGGCAGATACTGCAATGCCCCGTACACACGATCACTTTTTGTGATGAAAAAAATGTCATTTTTTATCATGAAAAAAATGACATTTTTCCAACTTCATCATTAAAAATGATGTTGCCCACACACCATCATTTTTGAAAAATTATGAACAAAGCGACGGCACTCTAAAGGGAAAGTTCTATTCGCCTTGAGGCTGCTTTTAGCTGGTTACTTGTTAGTAAAAGACAATTTGTGCTTTTTTGTCTGTTACAGCGTGATGAATGTGCTTACTCCATTATGAATGTTAGTTTTACCTCCCATCTCAAAACTTGCTTCTTGACATGTGTGGGTTTAAAACGTCATTTTTACCCACACACGATAATTTTTTATGACACAAAAAAATACATTTTAAAAAATGACATAAAAAATTGAAGCATGTTCTAATTTTTTTTTGGTCGTTTTTCAGAAGACACAAAACGATGTTTTGCCCACACACGATCATTTTAAATGACATTTTTAAAAATGTCATTTTATTTAATCACAAAAAGTGATCGTGTGTACAGGGCATTAGTCTTTTTTTTATATGTTCTCCTTTTTTTTACTGTGTGTGTGTGGTGGAGGGGGGGGGATGAGAGAGATATCAGAGGTTTGGTTCGACATCAGAGGCTTTGACGGGATATTAGAACCCTGATGTCTCTTTTTTGATACAGGGAAAGGGACTGCACAAGGTCCTTTTCTCTGCAGGCCAAGCTGTACATTACATGAATAAATAAGGATTCTGTAAAGAGACTCTTATTCATTCATAAACTGACAAATAGTAAACACGGTTTACTATGCTCAGTTATTAATGGGCACAGGAGCGATCAGTTAGGCCGCGTACACACAGTCGGTCCATCCGATGAGAATGGTCCGACGGACCGTTTTCATCGGTTCACCGCTGAAGTGGCCTGATGGTCTGATGTGCGTACACACCATCAGTTCAAAAACCGATCGGGTCAGAACACGGTGACGTAAAACACACGACGTGCTGAAAAAACCGAAGTTCAATGCTTCCAAGCATGCGTCGACTTGATTCTGAGAATGCGCGGGTTTTGAACCAATGCTTTTGTGTACTAACCATCGGTTTGGACCGATCGGGCAGCAGTCCATCGGTTCAGTTTTGAAGTATGTTTTTAAATTTTGGACCGAAGGACAACAGACCGATGGGCTATACACACGGTCGGTTTGGACCGATGAAACTGAACCTCAGTCCATTCCCATCGGTTTTGTCCGACCATGTGTACGCGGCCTTAGTGATTGCTGACTATATCCATTGCAAGAAAGGAAGGAGGTTGGTAAACACATGTTCAATGCACTATTTAGAGAAATTATATGAATCTATGTACAAACAAATGACATGCGTTAACAAAAAGTCTAACTATTATCAATGAAGATTGGTGAGCTGAGCATCATGTTAGTTTTTACAGTGGTGCTGACTTGATATAACACACCTTTTATGTTTGCAGCACCTTTTTTATCAGCCAAGGAGTGGGAGTGGTGGAGCAGAATGACTCCTCTAGCCGCCAGGGAAACAACTCCTTCAGTGAGGACAGGGGCAAGGCTAAGCTATAGATGGGGGCGGTGGACACGTTTATGTTTCACCTGTGGTGCTTATATTGGTCCAGCAGTGCACCAACACCTTTGCAGCCATTGTGCTATATGCTGGGTGTTTGGTGTGCTCCTGTACCTTTAAGGAGGGATGGCTCCCCTTCAGTCCACCTGCCCCTATCTATCCATTAGAATGCATGTGCCTCCACTGTGGGGACGCTCATTGTTTAGTGTTAGGACCACATATTACAGGGTGCCTTGGGGCGGCTCTGTGGCTCACGCATGCGTTTGCAAATGCGTGCGGACAAAACCCCTGTTTTTAACGCATACTGTTAGACAGGTTAATTGATTGTTCTGCAGGCTGGTCGGTAAGGAGGCTTGGTTTTTCCCTGGGCATTCCCCAGGTTTTGTTGTTATAAGGATAAGGATAAGGATAGACAGATTCTGGTGGTAGGGGTTTCACTTATTAGAAGGACAAACAGGGCAACCTGTCATAAAGACTTCAAATGCCTAACAGTATGTTATTTACCAGGCGCTTGGGTTCTGCACACCATGGATAGGATGAACAGATTATTGGGTGGGGCAGGGGAGAACCCAGTTGTCATGGTACAGTACATATTGGAACCAGTCACAATATTAGAGGAAGGTGGAGCATCCTAAAAAATGCTGAGGAATTGGTGCAGGCAGGAGGGTTTGGGGTTCTTGGAGAACTGGATTGACTTTTTGGTCAGTTACCTGCTCTATAGCAGGGAAGGGGATGGTACAACTCTGTTGATGATGGCCAAAAAATGTCCAAAAAGTTAAAGGGACTTGTAAACTAGATGGTTGAGAGGGAGGGATCAGAGGAAGTGATAGCTGGCAGTGAGTAAAGGTCAGAGTGTACCATTGGGGGCATTAGTGGTACTATAACCAGAACACTGAAACCAAAGGTGAATCTTTTGGCAGAACACAATTGCAACCTCAGGACTAAGGAGGAAAAATATGCGCAGGAAGTCTAGCTAATAAAATTAAGAACTGGAGCTGCTGATACAAATGATGATTTTGACTTTGTGAGAATATTAGAAACCTGGTTTCACAGGTCACATGATTGCCACTGTCCAGGGGTACTCTTTGTATTGGAGACCATGCAAGTCTGCAAGGGGGTAAGCAACAATTTTTAAAGTGGCACCTCTAAATTTGGGGCTTTCCTAATAAAGCAATGAGTAACACAAAAAAAGAGTAACATGCACTTTATGACACAGCATAATAGGTATTTAAAGACTTCAGATGGAGAAAACTACATCAGAAAAATTAAATGTACTTTTAAAACATTTACCTGGTGAAGATGTATAAGGACCTGATGCTGTGGAAACTTCTGTCGGGTTTGTAGTGGATGCCATGGCGCTTGAGGTAGGATAAAGTATGGTTGCAGTGACTGAAGATGAAAAAGGTGGGGTACTGGTGGTAGATGGTAAATATGGTAGATTGGTTGTGAGAAAGGAAGAAGAGGGAAGACTAGAAACAGAAGCGGTGGAAGTAGATGCCATGGGCATAGTAGAGGTTGGATTAGATGCTGCTGTGGTAACAGAATTTGGAGTATCCATTGTGGTGGTGAAGGTTGGAGTAGCTGTTGCAGTGGTAGAAGAGGTTGTAGTGAATGGTTCCAACGAAGTACTTGAAAAAGAAGTGGAAACTCTGAAGGAAGTTGTAGTAGAACCTAAACAGGAGATTTAAAATGTTGTGGTATACTAAGTAGGTATAAATTAAAGTATATCAATAGAGCCCTGTAGAATAAAAGAATAATTAATTATTTCTTATGTTGCACAATATTTTCACAACTGTTTATTAGATCATCAACCTAACTGTTCATCTGCACTGGGAGCTCGGTCAGACAGTGAATACACTCAGCAAAAGAGGGAAAGGGTACACATTAGTACCCAGCTGTGTGATATAAGTTACTGTACTGCTGATTTTTTGAAAGGCCCAATATATATATATTTATATATACTGTATGCGTGTGTGTTTGTATGTGTTTGTATTTGTTTAGAGAATTCCAGCCACAATATGACACACTGCAGAGCATTCCATAATCCCATGATACACTAATGAGCATTCTATCCACCCATAATACACTGCAGAGCATTCCACCCATCCCATGATACGCTGCTGAGCTTTTCAACTATTACATGATACACTGCAGAGCATTCCGCCCATCCCATAACACCGCAAAGCATTTCACCCAATGGCAGAACTACCCTACCAGGGTCGCAATTTGCGGCCAGGCCCTGGCATTAAACCACCGTGGGAGAACCCCAAGACGGCAGGAAGGGGACACACTGCAGAACATGTAAAAGGGTCCCACTAATAAAGAACTGTAATAAAGAGCCCCATGATGGGAGTGAAGGACCCCGGGTTTAGGGCCTCTGGCTCAAAGAAAAGAGCCTCTGGACCAGAGGAAAGGGCCCCAAGACCGATGGAAAGGGCCCCAGGACCAGTGGGTCAGGGGGCCCTTCATGGTTTCTTGCCCTAGGGCCCCAATGGTTCTGGTTACACAACTGCCAATAACACTCCTCCTGTATTAGAGTGCCTGGATGAATGAACACAGGGGGCACAACAGATAGTACATTTAACACTATCACCCCAACTGCTAACAGATTTAAATACACTAAACTGAAATCCAGCTTATACTTTATAATCAGTTACAGCAAACCTTTTTTTTTTTTCCTTTTAGGATAAAGGTTTTACATGAATACAATAAAGTTGATCATTATAAGCACCCGTTAGTGTTAAATGGTTTGTCTCATCCTTGTAAACTGATACGTCTGGAAGAAAGCTTGCTCTTTTGAAAAGTAAGAAACATAAAAGAAATAAAACTTAAAACATCTATGAACTGGTAAACGACACTATAATAAATATTAGCTTTTTGGTTTAATACTGCGTTGACTTTATTGCTATCTCAAGGGATTTACAAAACTCATACGATAGCATTGAGCAGGTGACAGGTACTCTTTAAGGAGGCATTGGAGGTCTTTTAGAACCCAAAGTCCCTTCTGCCCTCCAAAGTAGCTAACCGAGCAAAGATTAGCGAATGTAGCTGCTTACTTAGCTGTATTAGGCTCAGTTCACACTAATAGCCAGATTCACAAAAAGGTTACACTGGCGTATCAGTAGATACGCCGTCGTAACTCGGAATCTAAGCCGTCGTATGTTTAAGTGTATGCTCAAAGTGAGATACACTTAAACCTAGCTAAGATACGACGGCCTGCGCCGTCGTATCTTAGGGTGCAATATTTCCGCTGGCCGCTAGGTGGCGCTTCCGTTGAGTTCGGCGTAGAATATGCAAATGACTAGATACGCCGATTCACGAACGTACGCTTGCCCGTCGCAGTAAAAATACGCTGTTTACGTAAGGCGATTCCAGGCGTAAAGTTAGTCGAACAAATAGTTGGCCTAGTCAATGTTAAGTATGGCCGTCGTTCCCGCGTCAAAATGTGAAAAATTTACGTAGTTTGCGTAAGTCGTCCGTGAATGGGGCTGGACGTCATTTACGTTCACGTCGAAACCAATACGTCCTTGCGGCGTACTTTGGAGCAATGCACACTGGGATATGTACACATGCGCCATTCGTAAAAAAAGGTCAATCACGTCGGGTCACCATCCATTTACATAAAACACGCCCCCCTGATCCTCATTTGATTTAGGCGCGCTTACGCCGGCCCCATTTACTCTACGCCGCCGTTACTTAGGAGGCAAGTGCTTTGTGAATACAGCACTTTCCTCTCTGACTTACGGCGGCGTAGCGTAAATACGATACACACATCTACCTGAATCTAGCTATACGAATTCCAGCACTGCATTCCTGTGCAATTCACATACAAGTCAGTGCGATGCAGTTTGAGCCCATTCCTTTTGGGTGGAACGCCGCTTTAACTACTCTAGCTGCGGATGTAAAAACAGATGAAAAACGTACAGTAGGTAAACTTCTTCAGTGACTGAACCAAGGAAACCAATGGTCTGCACGTGTGAAGGGGGCATAAGCCTACTTCTGAATTCAAAGGAAAATTCTCGTGCGATTAAGTGTGTACACATTCATATGTATCTCACAACTGACTGATACAATTTCTCAGTATAAGACCCAGGGGCGGACTGACAACTCATGGGGCCCTGGGCAATAGGAGATTATGGGGCCCCCGGGCAATAGGAGATTATGGGGCCCCTGGGCAATAGGAGATTATGGGGCCCCCAGGCAATAGTTTATGGGGCCACACAGTATACACATACAGTATACATACACAGTATACACACACACGCACACACACAGACACACAATATACACACACACACACACACAGAATACACATACACACACTGAAAAGGTACTGGAGAGGCGTGGCAGCTTCAATCTTGGGATTTTTTAAAACACAGATTTTTACATACTGTCCCTGGTTTTACTGAGGCTGGCAACCCTGATGGGGCCCCCTAGTGGCATGGGGCCCTCGGACAGTGCCAGAGTGCCCGAATGGTCAGTCCGCCCCTGATAAGACCCCTGTTACACATGCGGCCCTTTCATTTCATCAGTTCGGTCACATTACAGAAACACTGGCATATTCTGGACAACAACCAAATTGTGAATGCTGCTCCTCCCAAGAAGCCCCAGGTCATTTTAAGGGGGCCGATGTCCTTGAAGGATAGATCCACCTAACAAAAACCGCAGGTTTTTTTTTTTGTTAAATTTTACATTGTATTATCGTTGCAAGAAGTGTGAGGTGTGTAGGCTGAATGAATAGCTGTAAAAGTAAGACAGTGAGTGGCTTTACCTCAACGAGCACTTCTCGCTCATTTGAGATAGAACCATTCATTACATGTACCTCCACGGGGTGGTATATTTGATTCAGTGCCCGTGTGGGCTACAATACATGGGCGGGACCAAACATGCCCTCGAGGTGAAAATAAAGGAACATTTTAGTAATATCAGAAAAGGTTTCAAAAAGCATTCTGTGTCCAAACATTACGATGTGATGCACAATAGAGAGCCTTCCAATATGCTATATTTAGGGATAGATACATATAGACCATAATGGAGAGGTAGTTCCTTGGTGAGGGAGATCTCAAAACAAGAAATGGCTTGGGTATACAGATTGAGAACATGTCACTTATGGCTTTAAAAGAGTTGTAAAGAAAAAAAAAAATTTGGCTAAAATTAACCGCTTGCCGACCAGCCGCCGCGGCAGGTCAGCTCTGCTGGGCGAGATCACGTAGCTATACGTCATCTCGCCGAGCAGCCAATAGGGGCATCTGCACGATCACCGCCGGGCACCCGCGATCGCTTGTTACAGAGCGAGAACCGGGAGCTGTGTGCGTAAACACGCAGCTCCCGGTCCTGTCAGGGGGAGAAATGCCTGATTGTCATTTCCCCTAGTCAGTCCACCCCCCCTTCAGTTAGAACACACCCAGGGAACATACTTAACCCCTTCCTCGCCCCCTAGTGTTAACCCCTTCCCTGCCAGTGGCATTTTTATAGTAATCAATGCATTTTTATAGCACTGATCGCTATAAAAATGCCAATGGTCCCAAAAATGTTTCAAAAGTGTCCGAAGTGTCCGCCATAATGTCGCAGTGCCGATAAAAATCGCTGATCGCCGCCATTACTAGTAAAAAAAAATATTAATAAAAATACCATAAAACTATCCCCTATTTTGTAAACGCTATAACTTTTGCACAAACCGATCAATAAACGCTTATTGCGTTTTTTTTTAATGAAAAATATATAGACGAATACGTATCGGCCTAAACTGAGGAAAAAAATTGTTTTTTTTATATATTTTTGGGGGATATTTCTTATAGCAAAAAGTAAAAAATATTCATTTTTTTCAAAATTGTCGCCCTATTTTTGTTTATAGCGCAAAAACTAAAAACCGCAGAGGTGATCAAATACCACCAAAAGAAAGCTCTATTTGTGGGAAAAAAAGGACGCCAATTTTATTTGGAAGCCACGTCGCACGACCGCGCAATTGTCAGTTAAAGCGACACAATGCCGAATCGCAAAAAGTGGCCTGGTCTTTGACCAGCAATATGGTTCGGGGCTTAAAGCGGGAGTTCACCCGAAAAAAAAAATGTAACATTAGATTGAGGCTAATTTTACTAAGCAGAATCAGGTGTTTTTTTTAAAAATCAATGCAGTACTTACCGTTTTAGAGATCGATGTTCTCCGCCGCTTCCGGGTATGATCTTCGGGACTGGGCGTTCCTATTTGATTGACAGCCTTTCCGACGGTCGCATACAGCACGTCACGAGTTGCCGAACATCGGTGCGGCTCTATACGGCGCCTGCGCACCGATGTTCGGCTACTTTCGGGAACTGGTGACGCCCTGTATGCGACCGTCGGAAGGCTGTCAATCAAATAGGAACGCCCAGTTCCGCAGCCCATACCCGGAAGCGGCGGAGAACATCGATCTCTAAAACGGTAAGTACTACATTGATTTAAAAAAAAACACCTGATTCTGCTTCGCCTAATTAGCCTCAATCTAATGTTAAAAATTGATTTTTTGGGTGAACCTCCACTTAAAGTGGTTAATGTCTGCAAGGTAGACAGACAGAATAGTGTATTGATTCTGTTAAAAAAAACAAGTAAATACCTATTAAATTCCTTCATCTATATCACCTCCGGCGTTCTAGTTTCTGTTCTCTCATTCACTTCCTGGTTTGCGGCGCTCGTTCATGTAAGAACTACATTTCCCAGTATGCATTGCGGCACACCGAGTATATCAAACCTCCTTGAAGTCTCTAACACGTAGAGAGCGTCCTGCCGCACAGATGTAGTTCCCAAGAGGGGGCGAGCACGTCACTGACCACCGCAGTAAAGCCTCCCTTCACGGTGGTGAGTAACAATCAGACAAGCAGGAAGTGAACAGAACAGAGAAGAAATAGAGCAACTTCTGAGCAAAAACGAATAATCAGGAAGTGAAAAGAGGAATATCTGCAGGTAAAAGATGCTTATTATGAAAAAAAATGTTTTCCTTTACAACCCCTTTAACCACTTAAGGACCCCTTCACGCTGATTTATGTCGACAGAATGGCATGGCTGGGCACATCAACGTACCTGTACATTGCGCTTTAAGCCCAGCCGTGGGGTCGCCGCGGGACACAGCTTCCCCGTTCTTCACTGTGGCGCCGTGATCGATCGTGTGTTCCCTTATATAGGGAATCACAATCGATGACGTCACACCTACAGCCACACCCCCCTACAGTTAGAAACACAGATGAGGTCATACATAACCCCATCAGCGCCCCCTTGTGGTTAACTCCCAAACTGCAATTGTCATTTTCACAGTAAACAATGCATTTTAAATGCATTTTTTGCTGTGAAAATGACAATGGTCCAAAAAAATTCTCAAAATTGTCCGAAGTGTCCGCCATAATGTCGCAGTCACGAAAAAAATCGCTGATCGCTGCCATTAGTAGTAAAAAAAAAAATAATAAAAATGCAATAAAACTATCCCCTATTTTGTAAACGCTATAAATTTTGCGCAAACCAACCGATAAACGCTTATTGCGATTTTTTTTTACCAAAAATAGGTAGAAGAATACGTATCGGCCTAAACTGAGGAAACATTTTTTTTTTATATATTTTTGGGGGATATTTATTATAGCAAAAAGTTAAAAATATTGCATTTTATTCAAAATTGTCGCTCTATTTTTGTTTATAGCGCAAAAAATAAAAACCGCAGAGGTGATTAAATACCACCAAAAGAAAGCTCTATTTGTGGGAAAAAAAGGACGCCAATTTTGTTTGGGAGCCACGTCGCACGACCGCGCAATTTTCAGTTAAAGCGACGCAGTGCCGAATCGCAAAAACTGGCCGGGTCCTTTAGCTGCCTAAAGGTCCGGGTCTTAAGTGGTGAATGTTGATGTTGACGTCAATGTATTTATTAACAACTTATAAATTTAACATTGATTTTACAATTATGTGTTTGTGAACTAAAATCTGAGTCTCGGACTGCCTGCAGTTTTATGTTGGTAGAGTTTATTGTTTATTTGGCCTTTGTTATAAATGTAGGCTCTTTCTAATGGATAGGAACATAAAATGTTATAATATATAAATGGATGTATTTTTGTGATAACCGTTAAGGTAACCTGTTAGTGATTTTCAAATCATTCATTAGATGTCACCATTGGGAGTCACCTTCATGGTGACACCATGCTATCAAATCTTTTCGTTCCTGGGTATGTGTGACAACCTGAAAGGTAATTTGATTGTGTTTTTTTAACCATCCATTAGCCACCACTGTAGGAAGGCACTTAGGTGACACCTGCTATAGGATTCTTTCTTTTTCTGGGTACAGTTAAGGAATAAAAAACATTTTAGGTTTGGGAAAAATATTTTAACCCACCTATTGTGGTGATGCCATGCAGGTCACATACGATTAAAATTCCTCATTATTGTAATGAATAAGAGAATAGGTTTACATTTTCAATTAATACTAGGCTTTTAAACTGAGTGTTTTTTGGCGGAGATTGCTTTGTGGGTGGATTTAGTCCCAATTAGGTCAAAATAAGACACCTTAGAAGGTAACATGTTAGAAGCTTGAAAAATATTTTTCCCTGGAGCCTGTGGCCGCGCCAGCTGGGCTGCTCCTGGAGCCCCTGCCTGCCCATTCAGTTCACAGCATGGCTGTGGGGCAGAGACTAGAGGTCAGCTGACTGGTGGGAAATGTGAAGTGGGAAGGGCTGGAGGAGACCCGATCTCCTGATTTTGGCATAGGTGTCACTGCTGCGAGACACCACAGAGCTGGTGACACATTGAGTAACACTACCTGTGATTAGATTTGCCATTTAAATACCCCACTACAGTTCTCAGATCAGCAGATTATCTTGATCTAAGCTGGCTGATCAGAACCCCCCGCCAGCACTCCCCCCCCCCCCTCTGATCAAGAGCATCTAAGCTGGCTGATCAGAACTCCCCGCCAGCACTGCCAGCACTCCCCCCCCCCCCAAGGAGTAAGAGAAGGAATAAAAGTAGAGAATACATGGAAGGAAGAGAAAAAGAGGAAGAGAAACAAAGAAAAAAGGGAGAGAAAGAATAAGAAAAAGAACAGGAAAGATGACTAGAGAAAGGGATGGGGGGACAAGAAATTAAGATAGAGAGATAAAAGTGAAAGAAAGGAGAACAGAAGTGCGCAGGGGCTACGGAGATGGCCGCCTGATCCGTGAGCTCCGCTCCAGACTGTTTCAGCGGCGCCCACAGCACGGTGCACGGCATCCCCGGAGGCTCACACCGCCACGGGATAGCTCCCCACAATACTGGGCACATCACTATATGCTACGATCCGCAATTAGAGAAGGTTGGAGCTGAGGAAATACCTAAGATGGCCGCCACACCGCTGCCGCAGATGCCGGATCCTGGTCCGGAGGGACGAACGGACTACAGGTCAGAGCCACCCCACATCCCACAGCACTTCACCCCAGAGAAATAGGTGAATCCATTACAGATTTAAACCCCATCCCCAGCCTCCACCGATTCATTGATCAAAAGAACCGTGACTGACTTCTCCCCCTCACCAAAGAGACCTAATACACTGATGCAGCCAGGCAGCTTCCCTCATGCTGCTCAGCCACAGGATCCTGCTTTCCTAATGGAGGATTTATTTCTTAAATTTTCAACCCTGCTGGACAGAGGCCTGGCTCAAACGGCAGCAAAAATCACAGGGGACTTAAAGGCTGACTTTAACTCCTTGGGCAATAGGATAGAAGCGATCGAAAACAAAATGGAGGAAACGATCGCTGCGACGGCCCAGAACTACAGGCATATACACACACTTCAAGACCAACTTGATCTGGCAATGTCCCGCATAGATGACCTCGAGAATAGGTCACGGAGGTCAAATATCAGAATCCGTGGTCTCCCCGAGACCGTGACGAATGTACTGGAGGCAGTGCAGGACTTAATTAAAAACCTTCTCCCCAATATCTCTCCCCACCGACTCGAACTTGACAGGGCCCACAGGGCACCCTAGGAAAGATGGTACCCCAAGAGACATCATAGCCAAACCCCACCATTACTCCGTGAAGGAAGAAGTAATGAGACAAGCAAGATCTGTTTCGACTGTGATGTGCCAGGGCCATCAGGTACAGATATTTGCAGACCTCTCTCCATCCAACATACAGAGGAGGAGAACTCTGAAACCGCTTCTCCACGCCCTAACCCAGAAGGCTATAAAATACCGGTGGACTTTTCCCTTTGCTGTCAAGTTCACCGAAAACGGGAAACAATATGCATTCTCTACCCTGCCTGAGGGAGAAAAATTGCTTCTACAACTAAAACTCATATCTCAGGAAGTGGACATAGACACCTCCAATATGGGACAGGGATCTAACAAGAGACTGATACCTACCAGCCCGCAATCACCCTTGTGGCACAAGGGCAAGTCTAAGAAAGCAAAAGAAAATGGTTCCACCTGAGGCACTTACCTTCACGACCTGTTCGTTTCTCTCTTTAGACCTGGAGTACGGTCCTGGTCAGCCTGACCACACCACTTTGAACTTCACCATGCGTGAATTGCGAAAACCTTTGCGACAATCCCTCCGTTCCCTTCACTTTGATTCTCCTTCAGTCTGTTGCACTTTGTTCTGAATTAGAGGAATGACCCAGAAGACCAGCGGAAATTCCCTGGACCATTTAGATCGCACCCACTTTATCCACGCGTCTTTCCCTAATCCCCCCTGGGGGAGTATGGCTTATGCCTTGTGGAAGAAATCTCAATTTTTTGTTCTCTCAATATGACACTGCCAGGATGTCGGAAACTGGAGGATAGACTGACTTAGAACTTGGCCAGTTTCAGGGGATTTTTTTTTTCGCAGTCATTTACTTGTGGGCCCTGTAGGTCCCCCCTGTCTCACTAGGAAAAGGGGTGGGACCCCTTGGTGGTGGGTTGTGGTCAGCTGTGTCAATCTAAAGGACTCCTTATATTGCTGTGCCGTGCCTTCACCTTGACCTGAGCAATCAAGCCTCAACCACAATTGCTGCTGATGCCTCCAGAGCCTTCTATGCCCCAAGACTTTGAGGGGTGAGTGGGGGTAGTTTGAACCGCGGTTCGCCCGCTTTGTTCCATGGCTGACACTCTTGACACCAAACTCTGCATAGCATCTCACAATGTCCAAGGCCTCAACTCCCCAATCTCTTAAGCTTGACATAATCATGCTGCAGGAGATGCACTTTCCTATACGGTACTGCCCCAAATTCCTCCACTCACATTTCCCGCAATTCTTTTTGGCAAGTGCTGAAAACAAAACCAAAGGGGTGGCTATCCTGTTCTCCAAGGCCTGTAATTTTGTTAAAATTTCTGATATTATTGACCCCGACGGGAGATTTATCCTGAAAAAAGGCATGTTGGGCGACCAATTATACTCACTGGTGTCATATTACACACCTAACAGGGGACAAGCTAATTTTTTTTAGCACTGTGTTAAACACCCTTTCCCCTAAACTGGAGGGCACTATCATCTTCGGGGGAGACTCAAATACAGCTTTTGACCAGGGCTCAGATAAGTCCAAACCTCTGGGGTCTCAACTCATACGTCCTACGAAAGAGAGCCTTAAAATTGCGAAGATTTTGCACGGGTATGGCCTTGCTAATGCATGGAGAGAACTTAACCCCTCTAAGAGAGATTATACTAATTTCTCCCATCCTCACAATACATACGCACGCATAGATCGTATCCTTACTCCTTCAACCCTCCTCCCTGCAGTCCTTCAAGCCTTTATCAGGGACACAGCACTACCAGATCATTTTTTGGTGGTCATAACTCTCCTTTCAGTGACTATAGGAGGGACAAGAAAACACTGAAGACTGAATGAGTCTTTGCTCTTTGATCCAGTCAGAGTTACTGAAATTGGAAAAGCCCTGAAAGAATATTTTACACTTAATAACACTGAGATGTGTAGACACTTTGGAGTGCTCACAAGGCCTTCATCAGGTGAAAACTCATTCAAATCTCCACGCAAGTAAAACAGGAGAGGAGGGTCGAAATAGACCGACTTGATAAAGACTACTCTTACCTTAAAACATTGCACAAAAAGGACCCGTCCAAAATCCCCATAAGCCTAATTGATGCTGCTAGATTAGCCCTCACCCTCGCACTCACAACACAGGCTGAGAAATCGATTAGATGGGGTAGACACAAATTCTATGCCCAAGCGGACAAATTTGGTCCCCTTCTGGCTTCTGGACTAACCCCACAGTCCAGACTCCTCAGTATGCCCAAAATTAGGATTGCTGGACAACCTCCTACAACCAACCCAGACAAGATACTTGATGCTTTTCAGGGATTTTACTCATGACTGTATGGTTCAACCGATCTAACCAATGCTGAATTAACCTCACGGTTTTTAGAGGGACTTCCCATTCCCTCCCTGTCGACTGCCCATAGAGATAAAATGTATTCCCCAATCACAGAGGATGAGGTTATAGATGTCGTCAAAGGTCTACGTAAGGGGTCGCCCCCGGGTCCCGATGTCTTCTCCATACCTTATTACAAATCCTTTTCAGACATTCTGATGCCATATCTAACCAGATTCTTCAACTCTAAAGCCAAAGGCGACCCCTTTGATTCCCATATCAATTCGGCTTATATCACAGTGATTCCCAAACCGAACAAAAATCATGAAGATGTCAGCAACTATCGCCCGATCTCCCTTATTAACAGCGATTTAAAGATTCTCACTAAGATTCTGGCGAATAGAATGATGGTGTTCATCGGCCAATATATAAATAAAGACCAAGTAGGCTTTATACCAGGCAGACAAGGCCTAGACCAAATTCGACGTGCAATATACCCGATATCGATCTTACATACTAACTGGACGGGAGGGGTAAATCAAAAAGGATTTATATTGTCACTGGACCTGCAGAAGGCCTTTGACTCTGTATATTGGCCCTACATCTTTTCTATATTGGAGCGCTGGGGCTTTGGAGACCGATTCTTAGGACTCATACGGGCTCTCTACTTGCACCCTAAGGCACTCATAAAAATCAGAGGACAGTACTCCAAGCCTATTGAAATCAAAAGAGGCACTAGACAGGGGTGCTCTTTGTCCCCTTTAATTTTCGCAATAGCAATTGAGACCTTGGCGATAGCTATACGCCAGAACCCTGATATAATGGGAGTCACATGTGGGGAACAGACCCACAAATCTCAAGCCCTCAACATCTCTCTCCCCCCTCAGACAGTTGCGGTACTGAAACAGTCCTTCAATTTCGACTGGAATGACACCTCTATCCGTTATCTAGGAATCTCCCTGACGGCTAAAACGGAGTCTCTTTATGACCTTAACCTCCCTGGCGGTATGATTATTTCAGAAAAAAGGTGCTGAAAGCGGTACCATTATTTGCAAGGAAATTTGGCGTTTTATACTATAGGCCTGTAATTCTTAGGAATAACTCACTTAAATTTTTTTATGACGAATTTCCCCAAAAAACGCTATTGCACAATTCTGCAAGTGATTATAATTTATTTTCGCTATTTTTTAGCTGCTTTAAAACCATTTTTGACATAAAGGGACACTTTTGGACAATCTACAGTTTGCAGGCAGAACGAACAGTTTTTATTATATAAAAGAACATGTAGGGCACTGGACAGACCACTAGGGACAAGGGGGGTGTATTTTTTACATACAGTACTGTAATCTATAAGATTACAGTATACTGTATGTATTGTGTTTGTTTACCTTTTTGAATTTGGCGCCGTTCTCCGCCCCCGTGCGTCGTAACGTCGCAGGGAACGGAGATCGGCGGCACAGGAGGACACTGTGTGAATCAAGCGAGGTCCCGCTCGCTCACACAGCGCGGTGGCATCGCTGGATCCAGGGACAAGGTAAGTAACTTTGTCTGTGGCTGCAGCGAGGCGAGCCCGAGTCTGGCTTGGGGTTACCGATTTTGGTATAAAAATCTTACCCCGAGCCAGACTCGGGAACACCGCTAGGAGGGTTAACTACCCCCCACTCTATAAAAAACTGGAGGCTGATCTTTGTCTTTGGTCCAAACACGGCCTCTCATGGCTAGGGAGGATCAACTCAATTAAGATGACCTTGCTCCCGAGAATCTTATAATTTCTTCCGCTCCCTTCCCGTCCCAATTAAGAGAAATCACTTAAGATCTTTACAGAGTAAAATATTGAAGTTCACCTGGGGTACATCGGGGTACCGAATCCCTCAGAGTACATTGTTTCTCCACAGAAGCAACGGAGGATTGGGCCTGCCCAACCTTCATAAATACTATCTTTCAGCTAGATTGGCCCAACTTTCCACTCTTTACTCCAGATTTGAAAAGCCTGACTGGGTTAGCATTTAAAGACAAGCCGCCCCCACCTTTACTCTAGACTATCTCCTTTGGTGCCCTCCTAAATCCCGCCCGCCCATTCTCTTACCTGTGCTGTCTCACTCATTTACTATGTGGAACACTCTCAGACACAATCCATCTCTGGTATCCGTTGGACGCCCTCTTGCCCACATTTTCCACAACCCTGATTTTCCGCCGGGCTTGCGTATTACTGATTTTAAGTGGTGGTTGGATAAGGGGCTGTATCTTATAGGACAGTTTTTCACCGCTTGTGGCCCCATTTCCCTTAACTTTTGTATTAACACTTTGGAACTCCCGGACTCCGAGAGGTTCCGCTTTAGGCAAATCTCCCACTTCCTACACAGTGTATGGAGGAACAAACCCCAGCCTCCCAAATTCACTTCTCATGAGATGTGGTGCAGTCAAGCCATGGAGCAGAGGGGTGGCATATCGGTGATCTATTCTGCCCTTACTCACCCCACGAAAAAAACACCTTATATGAAGGCTTGGGAGGCTGACTTCCAACGCAGCTTGGGCCTGGAGACCTGTTATACGGCTTTCACGAAATCCTTTGAGGGAATTCAAAATGTCGCCCTGATGGAGGCTAGCATAAAGATTCTCGCTAGATGGTAGCTCACTCCCTCTAGCAGCCATGTTCCCTAATGCGGATCCTTTTTGTTTCAGAGGCTGTCAGCTTAGAGGCACCATGGCCCACATTTGGTGGGAATGCCCCAGAATCCGTACTTTCTGGAGACTTATTTTTAACATGATCTACAAGGTGACCGGTTGCCAGGTTCCAAGGTCTCCTGAGGTTTCCCTACTGAATGCTCATATTCCGCAGCTTCCTAGGTCCACTCAAAGGCTAATCCACTTTATTTTTCTGGGCACCAAAATTTCAATAGCCAAATCTTGGAAGCAGCCCAAGCCGTCCTTGACTATTGTCAAAAGGAAAATATCGTGGGTTATGACACAAGAAAAGATATCCAGCATCATGTTCGATACCTCCGCAATATTCCACAAAATTTGGGATCCCTGGACTGCATATGTTGGAATCTCCCTTATTCCAGGTATCCGCACAGTTGCTAGACTGAACTAAGCCCGTATCTGTGCACTCTGCTTCACCTTATCCCCTAACCCATTTCCCACCCTCCTCATCCCTTTCTTTTTCTACTTTCTATCCTCTCTGTCTATCCCTACTTTTGTTTTTGTTATTCTTGTAACCTACACAGGTGATTATTGAGGTTCTACCGTTTCCATAGAAATGAGGGGAATTCCTTCACATAGCTATGACAACACTATAGTTTACCTCCCCTTTAACACCTGGTCTGCCTATATCCGGGCTGGGCCCTAGGGGTTGCAGGGGGGGACACGCCTTTGGCACAGCATGATCCCTAGCGGGGTGCCGGAGGTTGTGGGGCCCTTGTTGCTCAGGGGACCTGGCCTGGACTGAGTTACGGCAAAAAATTACATCAATGGGACCCTCGGAATATTCCTCAAGTTCTGTATATATGCATGTACCAACTCTTAAAGGTATCACAGCCTTTTCGGATTATATGGTTACTTTTTCTTGGTAGCATTGTTTTTCGTCTTATCGGGGTTGTTCCCCCAGGATTGTTGTATTATCTGTTGCATATGTATTGTTTGTACATGCATCTAGTTTTCAATAAAAATTTATTGAAAGAAAGAAAGGAGAACATAGAGAGAGTGGTACATCCTAAAATGTACCAGAAGGGGTTTTAATACTGTACGAGTGTAAGGGACTTAGGGATCCCTAAATGTCTGTGGGCTAGGGGCGCAAATTACTTGTCTGGCCTTAGGTGCTGAAAACCCACGCTACAAAAATTCTACTGTTAGGGGTCCCCACAACTTGGGAAATTTTATCAAGGGGTCACGGCACTAGGAGGTTGAGAACCACTGCCCTAGAGGATAAACCGATAGTAATTTTCAAAGCACCAACTAGGTGTTTCTGTTGGGTGTCACTTTTTAGGTGACACCTTGTTATGGAATCTTTCACTTCTGGATATGTGTGACAACCTAGAAGGTAGTTTGATTGTGCTTTTTGAACCAATCATTAAGTGTCCTCATTGGGAGTCACCTTTCGGTGACACCATGTCATGGAATTTTTTCATTTCCGGGCAATTTTGTTTTTTAAGTTTGGGAAATATTGTTTGAATTACCTAACATGGCAGGGCCAAGTAGGCTACATATAATTTTAAATACTCTTAACTCCTTTTTAATCATAATAAATACAATCATGTTTGTTTTTAATTAATATACTTTTTTTAAACTAGGTATTCTTTGGGCGGAGTTAGTTTTGTTGACAGATTTAGTCCCAATTAGGTACAAAATAGATACTGCATAAGATAATATGCTAGATGTCTGATAACATTTCATGTTATACATTGAATATGGTTATCGGATATAGGATTTTAGAATGAGGCTTGGTATGGGTCTCAATATGGCCGATCGAGGTTCATATCGCTGCATGGTTATCCGAATGTTGTATAATATGCATGTATTCAGACCGAGGCTTGGTTCTTTGTGAGATGTATAATGTATGGACGTCACCAATCCCACACGTGCTTGTTTTGTGTACCGGCCGATACACTTTAAACAAAAAGGCGCATGATATTAGTGGCAGCTGTAAGTGCATTCTTTTATATTCTAATAAACGTTACAAAGATTTTACACTGTGTGAATCACTCTTTTTTTTGGAGAAATCTTTTCATCTGATATGGTGTCAAGGGGTGATCCTGTGTAGGAGACTATCTGGATCAGGAAAAAGGCTTAGGCTGGGATAAATCTTCAAGCACATTTGATCCCTTGTGATGAGGGATCAATTTGAGCAGGTACGTTTTTTTTTCCAGCCGTTGGTGGAGGCACTGATATTTTAATGATCACTATGGTGGTGGACGGTGTAGAGTGACATCAGGATTCAACTTATCACATCACTTGTGGACTACCTTGTATTATTTGAATCATCTCTATTGTGTTTTTGATGGATTAGCGCACCCTATATATACTGTATATATATATATATATTTTATGTATATGAAACTGAACTGACTGAAGTAGAAAGATGCTAAATATGGTGTTCACAAAATGAATAAAACAATCACAATTCACCTGATGTGTTTAAAGAAAGTGGTAATCTCAATGTACATACACATGCGCAGGTGTGTGGAGGGCAGTGGGGGTTTTGTTTATTTATCTATTTTTTCTTTTATATACATTTTTAACGTTTTTATTTTTAATACCAATAATTAGATGTGGTGGCTGCATTTGTTTTCTTTTTTTTTTTCCTCCCTCTGTTTTCACCTGGTGATCTGGTCAAATAACCAGTGGCATAACTACACAAAATAAATAAAAACACAATTCACCTGGTGTGTTTGATAAAAGTGGCATTTTAGTGGTTAAAGCAGTAGTTTGATCTATTAAAAAAAGTGATTTGACAGCAGTTTCGACAAAAACTATTTAAACTATGTAATTCAAATTAGATGGTGGCTTGCCTAATGAAGCAAAGGGTAACCTAAAGCAAAGAATAAAGTTTATTTTTTTAGCTTTACCGGAAAGTAAAAAAAACGGACAAATCCCCCCATCAACACAACAATCTGTGATGCAGGGATCTCTCCTGCTAAGCTACTGTATTCTGACAGCAGGGACTCCTTCCCTGCCAGAATACACAGATCATCGCTTTCAGCCATTGACTGCAAATGCTGGTTTAACAGCAACACCATCCTTCAGAAGCTGGTTATTAGAACAAACAGTGGTATACATATACCGAAGGCCCAGTATAGCTTTAACCTTTGTACATTTTAAATTGTGCCTTTTTGTGAAATGGTGAAAACTGAAGGTATGCAAAACTGTAAATAAAAATAATTTACTCTAAAAATCTGTTTGTTTTTTTTCACATACAATTTTCTGAATTTATGAAATACCCCGCAATAGTGAAAATTTTCATCAAATCGCTATTTTCATAAAAAATACACTAAAATCATTATTAGTGGATACATACATGGTGAAATTTAAAAAACTCCTGCTAAATTCCTACTAAATAACACATTTTAACAAAGCCGGACCCACATGGATGTCAAATTGGGAGCAACAGCTGTGTAGTTGCTGCATCCCAGATGACATCCATGGGACTGCCTGCACAGGGATGCATGAAACAAACATGCCTTGTTTTTGTGTGTGTAGGGGGGGGGGGGCTGTGGTGAGATATCAGAGGTCTGGTTTGACATCAGAGGCTTTGGTGGGATATCAGACGCCTAAGCTGCACATTACATGAATGAATAAGGATTCTGTATAGAGACTCCTTTGTATTCATGAACGGACATATAGTAAACACAGTTTACTATGCTCGGTTATTAATGGGCACAGGAGCCCATTATTAGTGATTGCTGACTATATGCATTGCAAGAAAGGCAGGGGGCTGATAAACACATGTTTATCAAGCCCCTCCACCCCAACCTCACCCCCAGTCTCTTTCCCGACAGCAGCAGCTTCAGGCAGCGGGAGGGGAAAGAGGGAATGCCGGCCACCAGTAGGGGATAGGTGAGTCAGGGTACATGGGGCAGGGGTCGGAGTGGCGGGGGGGCCTATTTTGGAGCCTTGTAAGAAGCCCTGCAGCACCTGAAGCCAGTGGGAGAGGCAAAGGTAGGAAGCTGGTGCCTGCAAGGTAGCTGCAGGAAATTGGGTTTCTGGGGGAAATCGGTGCTAGGGGGCAGGTGAATGCAGGGGAAAAGGAAACAATAGGGGAGGACATCTTAAAAGAAGAGGAGCGTCAGGAGGTGGAGAGGCTGGAGACAGCGAAGTGGCCGCATTGGTGGGGGGAGGGGTCACATTTGGGGTGAATAGTTCTGATTGGACCTTGCCAGCTGGAAGCAGTGCTGTAGGTTGGTACACCGTAAGGACCCGACAGTAAAAGGTTTAAGCCCAGTACACATGTACCAAAAGTCAACTGGTTCAGCAGTAACCAGCTGACTTTCAGTACATGTGTACTGGGCTTAAAGCTGGCCATAAATGGGTAGAAGTTCGAAAAATAATGTTCTAAAAAAATTCAATATTTTTTTCTAATCATTAGTGGATAGAATTGAGCTTCGTTTTCAACTACAGTAAACAGGATGGAAATTCTTCTAAAAAAAATGAATTTCTGACAGTGCATACGTTTTTTTCTTCAGCAAAGTCCATCATTCCAAAATCTAATTTTAAGAGCAAACTATATTTCTGAACAACTTTCGAATGTTCTGAGAATTTTCCTAAGACTTTTCTTAAGAATGTTGAAGTTCTATCCATCTATGGCCAGCTTGACATGCACTTCATGGTATTTTATAGCAACCAGTTTTGTAAAAGTACAATAAAAAACATGCTCTAAGACAGGGTATAATAGGTACCTAAATACATCAGATGTAGTAAGACATTTACCTGGTGAAGCTGTATGAGAACTTGATGGTGTGGAAAATGCTGTTGATTTTGTAGTGGAAAGGATTGATGTTATTTTGGGTACAGTGGTGCTTGATGTAAGATAGATTGTGGTTGTGATGACAGGAGATGAAGAGGCTGGGGTAGTGGTGGTAGATGACAGAGCGGTTGTGGTAGAGGAAGAAGAGAAAAGACTATTAACAAAAGAGGTTGGATTGGATATAGTAGTCATAGTAGAGGTTAGACTAGCTGTATTGGTTGTAGTGGACAATGGAGTATCTACTGTGGTGGTAGTAAAGGCTGGAGTAGCTGCTGTAGTAGTAGAGGTTGTGGTGAATGTTTCAAACAAAGTACTTGAAAGAGAATCTGAAACTCTGGAAGGAGTTGTAGTAGAACCTAAACAGAAAATTGAAATGTTGTGTTATTGTTGGTAGGTCAAAGTATATCAGTAAGAGTAATAAGCATTACATGGCAAATGTTCTGCATATGAAAAAAATAATTGCCAAACACTTCTCAGTGTATATTTAAAGTTACTCTGGCATGAGAAAAGTATGTGTCTGTCATTGCTGGCCTTCTTTTAAATGCATTAGTTGCCTGGATGTGTTTAACCTTAAACATTTTAAGTCATAGACCCAAAATGACGTTATCACGCGGCGCTGCATGCGTTCCACCATGGAACGCTGAAGTGTGCCGGAGCAAACAGAGCTCCTTTTTGAATTAGTGCTTATGCACTACAGCTAGCGCTATCCTTCAAACAAAGCGGTGTGCCTCCTGCACACCGTTCTATTATTGTCAGCCGTAGCTCGGCCACGCTACTCATATCAGTCCCATCGCTCCCCATGCTGCAACACCGCTCCAGAATACAACTACTACTTTGGAGCTGTTGCATCTACTGCAACACAGAGCCATTGCTGGGGACAACCATTGAGGCCTTCTTGCTGAACACCCTACACCACGGAATCCCTATTTCCTACACTGAAGCCTGCAAATGGATAAGTAGCTATTGTATCATTTGTAGTGCTATAGGAAGACCTGGAGAGATGATGTAGAGATCTCCCAAACTCCTGTTTGTATGGAGTGTCGCCTGGGGCCCAATACTGAGTTCTCACATAAAGAAGCGCATTGAAATTCTTGCTAACCGCAGTGGTGGTTCACTTCGTTCACCAGTGCTGTTACAGTCTACAGCTTGGATAACAGTGTAAATTTGCTGTCCCCTCAAAATAATTCAACACACAGCTAATAATGTCTAAACAGCTGGCAACAAAATTGAGTACACCCCTAAGTGAAAATGTCAAAATTGGGTCCAAAGTGTCAATATTTTGTGTGGTCACCATTATTTTCCAGCACTGCCTTAACCTTATTGGGCATGGAGTTCACCAGAGCTTCTCAGGTTTCCACTGGTGTCCTCTTCCACTCCTCCATGATGACATCACGGAGCTGGTGGATGTTAAAGACCTTGCGCTCCTCCACCTTCTGTTTGAGGATGCCCCACAGATGCTCAATAGGGTTTAAGTCTGGAGAGATGCTTGGTCAGTCCATCACCTTTACCCTCAGCTTCTTTAGCAAGGCAGTGGTCATCTTGGACATGTGTTTGGGGTCGTTATCATGTTGGAGACTGGGCCGTAGGACAGGATTCCGAAGGGAGGGAATCACGCTCTGCCTCAGTATGTCACAGTACATGTTGGCATTTTCATGGTTCCCTCAATGAACTGCAGCTCCCCAGTTCCGGCAGCACTTATGCAGCCCCAGACCATGACACTCCCACCACAATGCTTGACTGTAAGCAAGACACACTTGTCTTTGTACTCCTCACCTGGTTGCCGCCACACATGCTTGACACCATCTAAACCAAATACGTTTATCTCGGTCAATTCAGACCACAGGACATGGTTCCAGTAATCCATGTCCTTAGTCTGATTGTCTTCAGCAAACTATTTGCGGGCTTTCTTGTGCATCATCTTTAGAAGAGGCGTATGGTCTGAGCACTGACAGGCTGACCCCCCACCTCTTCAACCTCTGCAGCAATGCTGGCAGCACTCATACGTCTATTTCCCAAAGACAACCTCTGGATATAATGCTCAGCATGTGCACTTAACCCCTTTGGTCGACCATGACGAGGCCTGTTCTGAGTGCAACCTGTCCTGTTAAACCGCTGCACGGTCTTGGCCACCATGCTGCAGCTCAGTTTTAGGATCTTGGCAATTTTATAGCCTAGGCCATATTTATGTAGAGCAACAAATCTTTTTTTCAGATCCTCAGAGAGTTCTTTGCCATGAGGTGCCATGTTGAACTTCCAGTGACCAGTATGAGAGAGTGAGAGCGATAACACCAAATTTAACACACCTGCTCCCCATTCACACCTTGTAACACTAACGCTTCACATGACACCGGGGAGGGAAAATTGCTAATTGGGCCTAATTTGGAAATTTTTACTTAGCGGTGTACTCACTTTTGTTGCAAGCGGTTTAGACATTAATGGCTGTGTGTTGAGTTATTTTGAGGGGGTAGCAAATTTACACTGTTATACACGCTGTACACTCACTATTTACATTAAAGCAAAGTGTAATTTCTTCAGTGTTGTCACATAAAAAGATTTAATAAAGTATTTAGAAAAATGTGAGGGGTGTACTCACTTTTCTTAGATACTGGGCCAGATTCTCAGAAGAGATACGACGGTGTATCTCAAGATACACCGTCGAATCTCTGTTTTTGGCCCCGGGTATCTATGCGTCTGATTCCTAGAATCATTTACGCATAGATACGGCCTAGATCCGACAGGTGTAAGTCACTTACACCGTCGGATCTTAGATGTAATTTTACGCTGGCCGCTAGGTGGCGTTTACGTTGATTTCTCATTTGACTATGCAAATAAGCCAGATACGCCGATTCCCGAATGATTTTGCGCCGCCTCGTCGTCGTTTACGTAGTTTCCGTAAGCGTAAGGTTACCCCTGCTATATGAGGGGTAACCTTACGTCAGTCCGCCGTATGCCATGTTAAGTATGGCGTCGGGTCAGCGTCGTCTTTTTCCGTTGTTTCCGTTGTTTTACTAAGTCGTTCGCGAATAGGACTTTACTTCAATGACGCTCACGTCGGCTTCATTGACGTTTTGCGTCGTGAGTTGGAGCATGCACACTAGGCTATTTTTACGGCCGGCGCATGCGCAGTTCGATCGGCGCAGGGGCGCACTTAATTTAAATACAAGCCGCCCCCTTTGAATTACGCGGCCATACGCCGGGCCATTTACACTACGCCGCCGCAAATTACGGAG